>NC_071394.1:20441469-20757580 GCF_022682495.2 Desmodus rotundus
GGCGTTGGGGCAGGCAGCCAATGAGCGTCGGGGGGCGGGGCGAGCAGCACGCAGTTGTGCCTGAGACCCGCTCCAGGTTGGGATTTTTTCGCTGTTGTGGCCGCAACGACTGTGCCGTCGCTGTAGAGCTCCTCAGTTTTTTCCGTGTCCCAGCCTTCTATAGAGTTCCTCATAGAGGAACACGCCCCTACACGCCCCTCACTGTTCTGCCCACCACCATATGGGACCAAGAGAAAGCTATGTTAAGATAACAAAAAATGAGGGCGGCCCCCCACGGTATCGGTGTGCTTTTGAACGCTGGGTGGGTAGTAGGCCCGATCTCAACCATTCTGCCGCTCGAGGGGGTGCGAAATGCTGTTTAAGTTCAGACAGACTTCTCCAAGTCATGCTTGATTGAGTTTCCTTTATCTGGAAGTTAAAAAGTGACACTAATCCGCATGCAGCCTGGGTTAGCCTTCTCCCAAACTAAGGTGTTACTTCTATGGTTCTCTCTTAGAAACCACCTGACTTTTGTTTCTTTCTATCCTGTTACTGAAAGGCTAGGGCCCTGCTATTTTGGACAAGGGGCCCTCAAAAAACTATCTGCTCCACTGTCGGCAAAGCGAGGGGTGAGAGAGCATAGAGCTTTGTATGGTCAAAGGCTGATAGTATTTCATGCAAATTGTTCCCCAACCAGATTTTACTTTTTCTGCTCTTCTTTGGACTACAACTACCTTCCTGCTGTCATCCTGACCTGCACCTACGGGGACCCACTTCACTTTCTGGAACCCCCATCCCAATTCCATTGCAATCTGTACTGCATTTCTATTAATGCTTTAATTTGTTCATTCCCCAAAGGAGGAGGGAATGTTTATGGCTCTTGGTATGAAATTATTCTGTGTAATTTGGATGTTATTTCATCTAGAAACTTCAGGTTTTTATAACAATAAAAAGGCCAAAATAGTGCCTACTTCATGGGATGGCAAATGTTTGCCAAGCTCTATGGGCAGAGCCTGGCACACAGCAAACATTCACAGATAAGAGCCGTTACTACCTTTACTGCTCCTAGTACACTACTTCATCATTCCCAGTTATTACACCTTCCTGAGCCCACCAGGCCCTCTGCAGTCCCTTAAACACTTGCATTAACCTTAATCTCTTCAAACAGTAATTCAGATAATTCAGAATTCCAATAATTCAGAATTTCCAAAGTGAATTTGGATTCCAGAAATCCAATAATCCAAAATAGCCTACACTCAGCATTATGCTAAGTGTAATAAATCAGTGAAAAAGACAAGGACCATATAACTTCACTCATGCGGAATCTAATGAACAAAATGAACCTACAAGCAAAACAGAGACAGACTCATTGATGGAGAGCAGGCTGACAGCTGTGGAGGGGTTGGGGGCTGGGTGCTGGGCTCTGGGGGTTGGAGGGATTGAGCAAAAAAAGAAGAAAACCCATGGACAACTGTGTGATGATTGGCAGCAGGGGGGCAGATGGAGGAGGGTGTGGGGGGATAAACGGTGATGGATGGAGACTTGGGGTGGTAAACATGCAATAGTGTACAATTGATGTGTTGTAGAATTGTGCATCTAAAACCTATATGACTGTTAACCAGTGTCACCCTAATAAATTCAATAAAAGGAGGAAAATAGCCTACATCCTGATATAAATGTGTTTTCAAAATTTTTCCTTATTTATATCTTTGCTTCAAATTATGTATTATACCTCTATGATATTCTCTTATTTTTTATAATTCTTCAGTTTTTTTTTTATTAAATGTGCCATTTCCAAGTGAAACAAAACAAAAAGTATATGCTTTTCCAGAAACAGTGAATATTTCTTTCAAAACACAGAAACAAAACAAAGTTTGCTAAAGAATGTACACTTGATATTTACTTTAAAAATACCTGTAAAAGAATATCTTTAAATCATCTTTACTCTAGTTGAGTAGTAATCCCCTAATTGGGGACACAGGTACCAGTAATTGGGGATCTTGGTTGAGGACCACCTCTTGGGAGTGTGCAATTGGAAGTCCTTTCCTCCGCCCAAGGCTTGGCGGGGCAAGTGAGGGTGAGGGACGACCAAATGTCTAGTGACAGGCACATAAGGGATAGAACCTGGTGCATTAAAGATTTCTTTCTGGATTGCCGCTACTTCATGGGGTATAGTTAATTTTACCTGCTCTGTGTCAAGGTCATGTTGCCCACTTGAAGGCTTATGATTGGCCTCTACCCAATCCCCAATTGCCAGCTTGATTCATTTGTGATTTATTCATTCTCTCAGCTTCCAAACCACTACTTACACTCTCAGTTCAAAGCCTACATAGGCTTTCGTGTCTTAGTATTGTCCTGTCAGCTGACCTCCCATCCCTTCCCAGGAGGTAGGGCCGATTTTGCAAACATAGCCCAGTGCTTCCAGATCTCCCCCAACCCAGTTTCCTGGCTTTTCATTAAAGGGATGATTTTTTCCCTCAAGCACAATTTTAGACCTGCTGTTCTGACTTGGACAGTAAAGGCTTTTTATTAATGAGCAGCTGTTCACTGTTGAATACAGATCATGAAGTCACATTTATTTCATCATCAAGTAAAACAAAGCCTTGCATCTCATTGAGTGACAGTTTTGAACAGATACATTTGAAACCAAAGGATTATCTGATGATAATTTTAATGGCTTGTTTGATTTTAGAGAATTTTGCTTTCTTTCCCTGTAATGCATTTTAACATTCTGAAAACATATAATTTATTTTTTAATTCCCATGATCACCACTTAATAGTCAGGCTTAATTGCTTACGAGAGAAATCAAAAAGTCTGAAGCAACATTTTAACTTCTTTTGCATTAAAAGAAAACTAATTTTCCGTGAAGCATTTAAATAAATATTTTTTTATCATGATATTACTACCACATATCATCAATTAGTAGTAATTTTTACTGCTAAATACAGAACATCCCAAGACAGGCCTGGAATAGGGACAGGAACGGAGAACAGTAGTAATGGATGTCTTTTACTGATGAGGTTCAGCAATGTCCTACCTCTTCATTAACGTCCCTGTTGTTATTAGAGCTCTAATGTAATTTAGCCAGATTATGAGTTAAGTGGACAGCCTGAACAGGTCTGGCAATCTAAGGCCATTCATTATTTCTAAGGACAAATGTGATGAGATTCATACAGTCGATACAAAACAATGGTTTATAGCATGATCTATCTTGTGAGCTGAAAACTTTATAATAAAACAGCACTGAACCAACACTGGAAGCTTAATCTATTCAGCTATAGCATGGTGACACTGTGGCTTTTACCTTAAACAAACTTGAATCTCGGTTTTCTCATCTGCAAAATTTGGTTCATAATGCTGGACTTAAGGATTTATTTTACAAAGTGATTGGCATCATGGATGTGGAAATGTGTTGAAATCAAGCAATAACATCAGTGAGAGATTTTATGCATACAGGTTTATCATCTTCAAGTCCAGCAGAATCTTCTTTTAGCTACAACAGGCAACAGTGCTTCCAGGAAAAAGAGGTGAATATTCTCTCATCAGCAACCAGAAATAGACATGTTAGTAACACATTTAGAAAGGGAAAGGAGAAGCGAACACTGAGCTTTGAAGCTACGTTCTGAGTACATGCCACCACCTCCTTTGCTTCAACGACATGAGGGGGGAAAGCAGTTAGAAGGAAAGCACCTGCGACCCTGCCCTTCCCTCTCTGTGCCTTTTTCTCACTACTCCTGGGATGTTTTTCTCATAACAGTGGTATCTGGTGCCAAGTTTCATCCATTCTTCTCAGTGTCCATCATTTTGGCACACCAGGATTCTCATAATGATGTCTTAACTAGTGGTTTGTATTCCCCACCCCCTTCCTTTAAATCAGTTTGGTCCTTGGCTGTATGATTAATTTAAATATTTTTAAAACACAGACTTTTTAATGGTAACAGCTCTGTTCAAAATAATGAGAGATTGCCATTGTCCACCAATTCAAATTGACTTGGGAGGATACATGTCTTGATTGGTGTGTGTTTTTAAACTCTTCGTTTCAAGCTGCTGCTCCTGAATCCCCGTCTGATCACGTCTGTTCCTTTAAAATATCAGACATCACCAATTCTTGTTAAAAGTGTTTGTCTGTATATACTGTACATTTCATATGGTGAAAATTAACTCTCCTCCTCATCGTGAAATATATCTTGCTGTGTTTTTATTTGAAATTATACCCTCTATAAGTAAGAATTAAATGTATATCATAACCATACTAGAAATTTTCAGCAAAAAAACCCATATTATTTCCTCTTTTCCTAGGGAGAACTTATATCTGTAAAGGATCACTTGCTTAAATACATGAATTACTTTAAAATAAAACCAAAGGAAAATACTCTTGCCACATAGCCAGACCCAGTCTTAAATATCTTGCCCAAAAGGAATCAATTTTTCTGCTCATAGGCACCGAGCCTATTAGCATAGCAACCATAATTAGTTGGTATAGAACTGGGTGTGAATTTTATAGTACCCTTACTTGAAATGTTAAGTGAAGTCAGGAGAGAGCGCAATTTCTGTAATATTTTGGAGGGATTTCTTTATCTCAATAATCTGGTGGAGGAAAAGCATCATTATGCTTCCATCCATTTGTTTATGTAAACAGTTCATTTAACACTTGCCATAGGCACAATGGCCCTTAACCTAAAGGAACTTCTCAATAAACTCAGCATGTCATGGGTAAATAAAATTAATGGAAGAACAGTTTTCTCATAGGAGCTTTCTAATCTTGGAATCATCTGATCATAAAAACTAGAGTAGCATATTATGGCCTGCAACTAAGGTGGCAGGAGGTTTGCAGCTGGTCAGACCATCCATAAGCATTCAAGCACTAATTCTAACCCTTATAGCATAAGGCCCCTTGCTTTTTGTCTAACGGGGTATTGTAGCTACCCTCTGGGAAGGTGAATTTGGAGGAATACATCTTAATGTTTCTTCACTGGAGATTGGACATTTCTTGCCAGCTGATAGTATCCTGAGGAAGCTGAAAATGCCCCCTGATAAGCATTGAAAGAAAAGTATGACCCCCTATCTGTTCAGATAGGTTTTCCAAATGAAATACATAATGGGTTCAGGGCAAGTTTTAAGCATTTCTGTTTTGGTGATACAGGTAATAACTTCAAAGATGTATGTTTTTTTTTTAAGATTTTTATTTATTTATTTTTTTAGAGAGAGGGGGAAGGAGGGAGAAAGAGAGGGAAACCTCAATGTGTGGTTGCCTCTCCCACACCCTCAGCTGGGAACCTGCCCCATAACCCAGGTATGTGCCCTGACGAGTAATTGAACCAGCGAATTTTCAGTTCACAGGCCACTGCTAAAACACTGAGCCACACTAGCCAGGGCTGTATGTGGTATTTTAAACTCTTTTCTTGCCCTGACATTGTCCCTGCCCACCTCTCCTGAATATGCCCCCCCAAGCATCTGGTGAAACTGGAAGACGTATCAGTTAGGATTAGTATAAATGACACTGAAGAAAAGACCAGGGGCTGGTATAGTGCACCTCATTGTCAGAGACCCAAATTCCTTTCAGCTGAGCACTCCACCCACTCCCTGCAGGGGCTGGTCTTGATCCACGGAGGCACCTTGCTCCACGTCAAAGGGAAACAGGAGAGGAAGAAGAAAGGGCAAAACAGTGAGTAACAGCCACTTTTTAATAAAAGTTCCTAGAATATGCCACAAGATCATCTCTGGTCTTTTTTTTTTTTTAATCCCTTCCATAACTCACTGCACAGAAGTTAGCCACTCCTCAATGCAAGGGAAGCTGGGAAATAGTCTGTGTTCTAAGTGGCCCTGTGTCCGGCCAAAGATTATAATTGTTTATTACATCTAGGCACTGTCCTGATACAATAAGAAGTCTAATGGTTTATTGGGCCAATGAATGACATATGTGGGGAACATTATGGTCATAAAAATGACGGGAGTGGCTACTATTTACGAGAGCCTGCCATCTGTTAGGTACTGTGTTAGGTGCTGGATATATGCTATCATTGGTCCTCAAATGCCATACTGCATGGTTGACATCTCCCACATTTTACAAGTGAAGAAACTGAGAATAAGAGAGACTGAGTACACACTTGCCTGAGGTCATGCAGGTAGTAAAGCATAAACTTAGAATTTGAACAGGAATGTGGACCTCAGTGTTTCCCTAAATGCTCTCTTGACAATGGAACATTTCCCTGTGCTTGAGGGAACGTTGGGGTGGGGGGAGAGACAATTCAATGTTGGAGCTTAGGCTCTGGAATTAAATTGTCTGGTTTTGAGTCCCAATTTACCATTAGAAGTTCTATGAGTTGGGACATTTTATTTAATGTTTTTTTTTTTTCTGATGAGTTTCCTCAACTGGAAAAGGGGATAATAACTTGATTGTGTTATTGTAAAAAGTCCACACAGCACTGAGCATAGTGTCTGGCACATAGTAAGCATGTGGTAAATATATATTTTATTTTTAATAGTAGTAGTAGTAGTAGTAGTAGTAGTAGTAGTTTAAATGTCCCTCTTTTTGATAAAATGACAAGAGGTAAAAGTAGAGGGACCACCTAGAAGTCACTGCAAATGATCAGACGGTGATGGAGCTTAGAAAACGAGTAGAGACAGTAGTGCAAGACATAAGCATGTTACTTATCGGAAACACAGGAAGATGTTCTTATTGCCTCCTCGTTCTCTGTTCTTACACTGACCAAAATGGGAACGTTGTATTTACTTTGCTTACTCCATGAATTTTTCAGATCCTGGATAAAACAGTACTAATACCCAAAGTATTTTTATGATTGTTCAACAGCTAAATAGCCACTTCTTACATTAAAATGCATTAAAAAAATTTTAAAAATGACAGCATTACTCAGAGAAACATTATTTTTAAAAAGTTGCCAGAAGGCAATATGAAGCCATAGTGCCCATGGATTCTTAACAATTCAGGCATTTAAAAAAGCAGCATTTACAACTGTTATTTGTCTGGCATAAACAATTATAGGTATATACTGTAATAACTCTAACGGGTGTCCAACCTTTTGGCGTCCCTGGGCCACACTGGAAGAAGAAGAGTTGTTTTAGGTCACACATTGAATACATTGAGACACGTAATCACAAAAACATCTCATAATGTTTTAAGTAAATTTGCGATTTTATGTTGGGCCTCATTCACAGCCATCCTGAGCCTCTTGCGGCCTGCAGGGTGCAGGTCAGATAGCCCTGCTAGGACTTCTGCCAAAATCAGACAGCAGAAACCTAAAGAAGTTAAATCAGGAATACTTTCACAAAGTCTGTGGCTAAGAAGCAAAGTTTTAGAAATTCCTTTTTCTCTCAAATGACTTGTACTAGAAAACTTTATTAAAAATCTATGGAAAATTTTTGATAAAAAATTTCCAGTGGACTGCATTAAAACTTGAGGTAAGGGAAGACGGCAGATGGTGTCCAATTGTGCAGCTTTCACAGTGGTCTGAAGTGAGGTTTTTGCATCTCTTCCAGAACCCACGGTAGGAATTTGTTCCGTAGGTGCTATAATTGTAGTTGGTGGAATTGAGTTTTCTAACAGAAAGGAAGTACCATGAAATGGAAAGTAAGCTGGATTTGCATTTAAAAACCTGACCTTTAGGACTTTCTCATCATGGACTGGGGGTGTGGGGTGTTGGGTCTCTTTCCTCCTCCGGATGTTACTAGTTGAGGCTTCTCACCCCTCCAAGGTTGGAACTGGGGGGAGTATGAAAGCCTCAATTAACTGGTGGTGAGGTCTAGTCCAGAATCAGAGATCTCTGGACATGGAAGATGTCCCTCACAAAGAGACTTTCACGTGTTCCTCGCAGACCTCATTGTCAGAGACCTCTTACCTGCAGTTCCTTTACAATTGAGACTATTTCTGTCCCAGCTGCTTGCTTGAGACTTACTTGTAGCCACTAGGCTTTCTGTTGTCCTCTTGGTTCTTTCTGTTTGTTTGTTTGTTTGTTTGCTTTCATGCAGTCTACTTCCCTTCCAGGTCCTCCCAGGAAAGACCTCAGACTTCTATGCTAGCAAACTATCTTTCCTACTCCTCCTCCCTGTCACACACACACACACACACACACACACACACACACACACACACACAGAACCCACATCAGGTCTGAGGGACACACTTGTACATTGTCTGCCCAACAAACAGAGGGATGCTGTTACTTCTTAAATCTCAACCCTAGACTCAGCTGCCACAGGCTGCTTCAGCCACCTGCTCTCTGATAGATTCATCGATTATGACTCTGACACCAATCCATTTGGTTCCACAAACCTCAGGGAACCTCCTATTAAGCTTTTCTTAGGGCCTAAGTAAAGACCTTTTCTTCTGACTTGGTGTTGGGAATCTTCACTTTTTCTCCTTTGTATGGGGCCTCCCAGCACAACCATCTCAAAGGATTGCTCTTCAAAAATCCTCCTCTGTCCTTCAACTCTTTTAGGCTACTTAAAAATTTTTACATCTTTGTTTGGTACCTCCCTTTATAATTGGTTGTAGCCAAAACTTCTGTTTTAACAGCTGGTCAAAACTGCGTCCCCGGGATGTACAGAATAAAGCCAAGCCCCTCTGACAACATAACACAGAAGACTGCTGCTCTCCCCTTCCAGCCTGTTCTCTTGCTTTTCCTCACATCATGTTAGTGCATGGGTAACATCAGACTTTGTGTCGATTTGCCCACACTCCATGCTTCATCCGTTAAAACAGCAAATCAGCATCTACTGGCACCAGATGATTTGTTAGGGGGCAGGAAGAAATGGTGAGTAAAGGAAAGCCCCTGTCTCCAAGGTACCCACTATCGAGTGGTGTTTCAGCCTTCGTTCTTGTCACTACCCCTTCCTACAGGACACTCCTCCCTGACTAATCTCCTGCTTTATTCCTCAGCACTCATGTTAGACATCACCTTTTGCAAGCCGTCCCTCATCCATCTCTAGCCTCACTCACTGGATGTCCCCTCTCCCAAGCCAAGCACCCCTCTAGCACCCTCAGCTCTCTCCCTCACACACCAGATTGTGTCAATATTACCTTTTTTGACTACTATTTCCCTAACTACCCTGTCAATTCCTAGAAGAGAGAGACAGCATCTTATTCCTTATAGTCTTCTCATTAGAGTACCTGGTACCTACTAAACGCTAAGTAGATGTTTGTCTGATTGAATGAAATGCCAAATTTATCCATTTACCAACTTGTAAATATTTATAATTTTTCTATTCAGCAAGGTTAACAATGGCCCCGGGGAGAATATTCTAGGAGACGGTCTACAGAGCAAAGAGGTCCGGGCTTTGTTGAATTCTCTCACTGTTCCAAGTGCTTGCTGAGTGTCACTTGTTGGAAAGTAACTTTCATGGGCACCAACTCTACTTGCTCTGGACACGGCTTCAGCGCCTTTATTGGGAGTTCTTACTCCAACGTAAGCATTCCGTTTAAAATTTTCTGAGTGAAAAGTATCATTTTTATGGTGCAAGAGTTTTTGATTAATTTAGCTACGTTAATCTGTGGCTCCTTTTGCCGGAGAAGTGTCTCATCTGGTGTAGCCTGAGATTGAGGGAGGGTACACTTTTTTGGAGGTGGCATTATTAAGTGGGAAGGAGGAGTGATAAGAGAAGGAGTTTGGGCTTATTCTAAAAGCTGTGCCAGGGACACCATGAAAACTCTTCTTAGGTTACTGGCCAGCAGTTGGCAGCCCCACAAATCCAGAACAATCTAGAATTTCTGGGATTACTGTGGACCTGAAAAACAGCAACTTAGTCTGAAAAAGATCGAAAACAACCTCACTTCCCCCAAATTCTTAGAAATTACAATGGCTTAGACCACTGGAAATCACAGCCGCGTGGATGGATAGAGGAAGTCAGATCTCTCAGTAGGCAGAAAACTTCAAAATGCTTTCAATATGACCTGAAGAGGTCAAGTCAAAACTAAACAAGCTCATTCAACTGTTTAAAGGGTTAGATGATTATAGGTACAGCATCTTGGAGGTGGCATATCTGCTTCTAAATAAAAGATTTCTGAAAGTTTTTTAAATGAAGTAAGTTAAACACATATAAGGAATCAAAGGAAATGTATATTTGAAGAAATTTGACTTTTATGATTAAAGCTAATAACACATTTTATATATTATAAAAATATTTTTAGTACATTTTTTTGAAAATGCTACAGACTTTTTCTTATTGGGCAACAAAATCGCTCAGAGAAAAAGCAGTTCTTGTATGTCTGTTTCCAGCCTGTTCTTCGGAAGAGCACTTCAGTTGCTTCCTGAGAAGTGAAAACATACAAATGTATTTTTAAAAGTAGAAGTAAGGTAGAGTGTGATTTTAAATGTTTTATTAATTTTAACTTGTCTAACTCGTATAGTTACTAAGGCAAGAGTAGTGTGTGAAAATCAGCATTGCACAGTTTACCACTTCACGTTAGAATCAGGGTTGTACTCTTTCCATGGAGCGGTGGAGACAGAAGAGTGATGCTTACACATTGTGCTTTTCACATATGATTGTTGTCATTTTATTTAATGAAATTTCATGACTGCCTTAAAGGTAAAACATTGTTAATTCAGAATGCAACGTTATTTTTAGAAACCCACCATTTTGTTTCATTAACGGTTGCTCTAGTCTGAGTGTGTCTCCCCAAAATCGATATGCTGGAACCCTAGTGCCCCATGTGAGGGATGAGTCTTTGGGAGGTGCTGAGGTCATCAGGACCGTGACTGAGGTCAGGGCCCTCATGAAAGAGACCCCACAGAACTCGCCAGCCCCTTCTGTCACGGAAGGACCCGCGAGAAGTCTGTGACTCGGCAGCAGGCCCTCACCGACCTGCTGATACCCTGATCTCACACGCCAGCCTTCAAAATTGTGGGAGAGAAACTTCTGCTCTTTATAAGCCACCCAGTCTGTGCTATTTTGTTATAGCAGCTTGAATGGACTAAAACCATGGGTGGTTGTTGTTTTATTATTATTTTTAAATCTGCACCAGAGGATTTATTTTATTATTGATTTTAGAGAGAGAGGAAGGGAGGGAGACAGAGAGAGAGACACTGATGTGAGAGAGAAACATTGATCAGTTGCTGTCTGTTCGACGCTCAGACTGTAGACTGAACCCACGACCTAGGTATGCACCCTGAGCAGGGATCAGATCCAGTGTCTGTGGTGTACAGGACGACGCTCCAACCAGCTGAGCCACCCAGCCAGGGTGGTTATTACTTTCTCACTGGCTGAGACTTGTGCATGCAGTGATACCATGCACAAGCATGGTACGTGATCTTTACTAAATATTTACTCATTGCTCAGTATGTGGAGACATTCATTGTATAAAAAATGAACTGTGCTCACCTAGATTTACTTTCGAAGTCAAAACTGCAGCCATAAATATTTCCAAGAGCAGCACCCGTCCCATCAGACAGCTAATTACTGTAGTCATTATCTGGGCAGCTGTGCCCACAGTGGATGATCCGCCCGTGCTGCTGCTGCTGCTGCTGCTGCTGCCGCTGCCGCTGCCACCGCCGCCTCCACCACCACTGCTGCCGCTGGAGACAGACTGCACCAGGAGGCTGAAAGCCTGGGATTCCGCCCGAGCAGCACCATCCAGAATAAATTCGATCTTATAATTTTTCCCTGGAAAAAAATCATTGTGGTGTTTGATTTCCTTTTTATTATTTGTTTTTATACACTTCCAATTGGACTTTTATTGACTTAAAAATAATGTACAATTCCTAACAAAGTATTTATGAAACTGAGAGAAATAAATTAGTGTAAGTATAATCAACTGTGAAGCAGGTCTCTGAGTTCGAAGAGTTCAGTCTGACCATCAACCATGGGCAGGGCACTCTGGGTAGACTGTCTTACTCCGGCATCAGTGCCTGCTTCTTAGGGTCCTCCTACTGCCCAGGACCGGAGAGAGGCTGTTGAAATGAGGGACAATAGGAGCAGGAGGAGATGAAAGTGCTGAGCCTCTGCTTCATCCCTGTATACCTGTGATGATGAGTGGAGAAGCCTCAGCTTCACTTGGCGGGAGTGGGGATGGATACTGAACTTTTATTTTGAAATATTTTGTGCAGAAGAGTTGAAAGAATGGTAAAACAAACTGTTTCCCATACTTGCTTTAAGTCAGATGCTGTTTTTGTATTGCCAGAGTGCGACCCTTTTTTCTTACCCCAGGTAGAATGCTTGAAGAAACACTTGTTAGATCTTTTCGGAGAGTAAAACATAAAAACCTCATCCAGATGTTTTTAATCCACATGTTAAATCTTCCCACAGTTTTGAATATGAGATAATATATTTTTCCTTGTCACAATTTCTTCTGGGACTACTATTAACAGTGGTTATCACATAGTGCAGGCTTTGCAATTCCTGCACAACTCTTAAGTTTTATCTCATCTATTTTTCTTCTATATTTTCTAAAAAAAAAGAACCACATCTGTTTTCATTCTTTCTTTCTCAGGGAGAGAGTTTAATTCGATCTTGACCACACTGTGCTTTCATAAACACAGGCAATGTGTTCTATAACTTTCAGGATGGACAGCATTGCTCTGCAGACCCCTACCACTGTTATAATTCACAGCAATAATGTATTCATCTTCCTTCACTTTGAAAATCTGAATTTTTGTGGCAGGTGCATTTTTTCTTAACAATTTTGATGCATAAAGAATTTAGGATTTTGTTTTTTCTTCTGAAGCACTATGAGGAAGCCCAGGCTAGGCTTGTGGAAAGGACACTGCATGGAGAATTGAGGGACCCAGACAAAATCTGGAATCAGGACCTTAGGGCTATAACCCCAGTGAAGCCATCCCAGCAGAAGCTTTGGACATCACAGAGCAGAGATGAGCCATCCTGGCCCAACTGCCTGAGCCACACTCTTGGGAGCAAATGACGTGGGTGTTGTTTTAAGCTGTTAGATTTTGAGCTGGTTTGTTATGCAGTAACAGAAAATGAAATAAGCATTAAATATCACATAGGTTGTGAGGTAAACATGTTTCAAATGTTATACCCACTAGAAATGCTATTTTTATCCAGATTACTTAAAGATGCAGACTGAGCTGTTTCCTTTCTTCTTCTACTCTTTTCTCACCTACTGCTCACATCCCCATTTTCTGTGTTAGAAACCACAGCCCAAGCCCAGGTGGCCCCTGCTTTGCTCTTTCTGCAGCTATAAATGGAGGAGTGTACATGGCCACGCTGTCGGGCTACAGTCTAATCTGCAAGGGGATTTCCCACAGTGTAATGATCGGGGGGTCCTACTAGAAAGAATTGTAAGAAAGATACTTCGTTAATTTTCTTGCATGAGATTTGTTATTATTATAATTTTAAAGTGGTTAATGTACAAATTGGCTAACTGTTCTAAAGATAATGAAAAGATAACTATGCTTGATCTCCCTTTACTATCCACAACCAGGAACCGAGGTCCTATACTTGATGAAGAAAAAAAAAAGCAACATGAAAAAATAAATTAGGAGCAGTGGCTCTTCTCCACAGCAGGTCAGATAGATGCTCCAAGGGAAGCTTTGAATTCTGAAAGGAAATTTACTGTATAAAGGAGCATACCATTGTGTTATCATGATGAAAAGCCAAAACATATACCATTGCCTCAGCACCCCAGTGACCCTGGTTACTTTGGAACATTGCTATTTGGAAGTGCTGGTTTAAAACTTGAACTCCAGGGTGGGTCTTTGCCACTGGGCACCTCTGGGGTCCACCTTCCCAGGGAGGTAGGCAACCTGACTCATTTCCCATAAAAGGGCTCCAGTCCTGCCACCATGTAGGCTGGCTGTTAAGAATTTGGCTCTGCCCTTAACCAGCAAGCAGGTGGGATACTCAGGGTCCTCGTCCAAGAGCACAATGCTGAACACATTGCCATTCGATCTTCATCAAACACTAGGTTGAGATATTACTGCCCAAGCAGGCAGACACACCTGTCCAGTGTGGAGCTTCATCAAAGCACGAGGAAACAAAAAGTAAGGAAAATAATTATTTTTTGGAATGATTTTAATTGTTGGTATTTAGTGATTATAAAAAACATTGGACTACTGAATTACTTTACTTATTTACTCTTTATTTTTATGTTTAACCTCACCTTTAAGTGTGTGTGTATGCGTGAGTGTTTTTGAAATAAGGGTGGCAAGAAGTGGGAGTCCCACCACACAGCTTTCCAGAAGTTAGGGCCTGTAAGGGTCTTAACTGGGCCCCAGGCTGAGGTACACGGACTGATGGAGCCCTGCCTCAGGTATAAGCAGTTGATCCATTGCACTGTTTTAGGTACTTTATAATCCATCACCAGTAGAGATCTGGTTTTTTTGGACATATCATTTTGGCCTCAGTAGAAAGGCTTTTACTAATGGGAATTATGCCATCAACCCAATGGAGATAGTATAAGGAACGTGGCTGTGGAAGTTAGGACTATATTCACTGTAACAGTGTTGAAGCTATCACTTAGCATAGATTCATTGGGTACACTTTATGAGAACTCACAGGGGACCTTTGTTCTGACCTCAGAGCAGCAAGTAAGTCTCCATGGCAACTGGTGTATCTGATGGACACTGTGCATGTTGATAATGCTCACGTTTTCCCCTTTGCATTGGGTATCAGAAAGACTAGAACCCACTTTCCAGCCCAACTCTCAACTCCTGCATGGGGTGTTAAAATTATATGAGCCTCTCGTATCCTTTCTTTTTTTTAATTTGAAAATCTGTTCATTATTCTTATTATAAATGTAATAATGCACATTTAGTGATATTTTAGACAAATACACAAATGGATAAAAATACGAATCATGAGATAATTTTGATGTCCTCAAATTACCTATTTTAATTTATTTAATTGCTTATTTTAATTTCTATTTTGTTTTGCATATCAACCCTATTAATATTTTTGTAAGCTACACTAAATGTTTTTCTGATATAAGGCAGAGTATAGGGTTCTGATTTCCATATATTGACCAAAGCATCATAGATTACTTTGTTCAGTTATAACCTGTGTGAGGATCCTAAGGAGATCACTCACCTGTTCTAAGGAGAGCGAGGTCTGTGTAATTGGCCCAACAGCTGCTAAACGGGATTGTCGTGTTTCCACTGAGACCGCTGACGTGGTTATTATTGGAGTCCTTTAGTATGGCCTTCAGAGTCAATGATGTAATCCCAACTGATACACAATTACCCTAAAGGAAAAAAAAAAATGTAGAGAATTCTCATTGTCCTGTCCCATGCATTTTTTCTTTTTAGATGTGTGAAACTTTATTTTTTCAAAATGCCTCATAACAAATTTAAAATCTGCAGAAGCCTTTTCCTACACAAAGCTTCACAAATGTGGACACTGGAGCAAGTTCATGGCAAAGGAACATTTTCAAAACAGGAAAAGACAATATCCGTACATATTAGTCCAGCTTCTAAAAGGCAGCGCTATCCTCATGTTGCCAGTGTACCAAGATTAGTGAAGCTGGCTCACCCTCCAGAATTCATATCTTAACGCTTCCACTTCAATAAAGCTTTGAGTTATAACTTACGTCGGAATCCAGTGCCTGTACTGAGGGCTGCTGAGAAAACGGCTGTCCCAGCTGCGCTGCCACCGGCTGGGTGATCACGGCGAGTGAGGCGGTGAATGCCACGTGGTGAACAGGAAATGCAAGCCTTTCCACAGGTTGGGCAGTCACCTGTGAATGGTCATGAGTGATGAAGCGGTTCTCACGGGATAACTACATTCAGTAGCTAACTCGCCACAAGTACAATATCCATTTTTTACTTAAAAATATGTTCAATATGTACAAATATTATTACGTTTCCTCTAGATCACATTCATGAAGGATTGTTGTAAATATTTAAAGCAAAGAACATTTTCTTCCCATAAATAAATTTTTAGAAGATAGGCTTTTTTGTTCCCACTACTTTATCATTTTAGTGATGCCATAAAAAATAGCCAGTAGTAAATTAGACATGCCCTCTAAATTATCATCTTGAACTAGAAAAAGAGTTGAAATAAGAAATTAGCAACAACGTTTTATATAGCTAAAATGCATTTTTCTAGTATTTTCTTACCTTAGTCCAGCCAGAATCACTTGGGCTGGGGATAGGGTCGGTAATAGACATGGAAGAGACATTAAACCCAAGGGTACTGTTGGTTTTCCCTAAAATCACAGCTTGTCCAAGAGAAGCAACAATTTCTTGGAGTTCAGATAACTGCATCCGGCCTATAGGTAAACAGGATTATGACATGCGGATGGTAAGAATATGGAATTGTAAGAACACACGAGAGTTTTTCACTTAAGTTTTTGTTTGTGCTGCTCCACCCACATTGCAGAATTTTACAGCTTTCTAACTGTACATGAGCTTAGCATGGCAGGTCAGGTTAATGAGGTTAGGAAAATGAAGAACTCGGTAGCATATATTTTAACACCAGAATTAAAGAAAAAACAAAGGTAGATAAAACAGATACAAGAAAAATGAATGAAAGCATGGTGGGAAAGTGTATGTCTCAATTTTGTACTTTCCCACGTCATTCTTTGTTGGGAAGCGAAACCTATCACACATGTCTATCATCGCGTATCATTAAAAAATTATTTTGAAATGAAAGGATAAAATTCACAGTATGCATATTAATAGGTTGCTACATTTATTAAATTATTAAAAATGGTTACTTTTTCTGGACTGGGATGGTTTTCCAGGTTAATGTTAGCGCTGTGTAATTACTATGCTCCTTTTCTAGCTTGGCAGGTCCACTTAAATCGACTGTCCCTGTGACACTCCTTTCCTTAAGAAGTGGCACCTCTGTTCATCACGCTTCTCCTCTCACACACGCTTCTCTTGTCAGGAACTTTTGCTCGCTCTCTTCTACTTCACCCTTCACCTCCCCTTCACACCATGCAATCAATGGCCAATTTCTACATTTTTCCATCCCACTGTCAAAATCCCAGCAAAAGCCATCATCACCGGACTTCCTAAAAGAGCTTTAAACTGGCTTTCTTGTATCTGCCCTCTCCCCCTTCCACCCATTCTCTACACTGTATTCAGAGTGATCTTCTAAACACCACCTGTCACCAGGACAACATTTTGGTGTCCTCCAGGAGACCAAACCCCACTCCTAGATATCCAGCATCTTCCACATCCAGAGTCCTGCCTTGACAACTCTGACCACTGACTTTCTTCCATTAAGGCTTGGGAAGAAGTTTAAAAGGTCTCTTGAGGTTGACTCAGACCCTTCTGGATAAATGCTCAGTCTTCTAGATTCCTCCCTCTCCCCCCACTTCCTCTACCCACTCTTCTCCCAGATGCCTTCCCAGACATGAGGGCTCCTGTGCCCTAATGGTGGCAGTACAAGGGTCTTCACGTCCACACACTACTACGACCCCCTGTCCTCACTGGATTTTGGTACGGAGTGGCAGGTCTGAGCTGGTCTGCAGTGTTAACGGGTACTCTCTGACCACTTGACATGGGAAGGTGTCCATTTCTGTAGACTGCCACCTGGAAACCAGCTACCTTAACTTGAGGAGAACTTATTCCTAACCTCAGGACTGTGCTTATCCAGAGGTCCCCTCAGTGCTTGAGGACCCTTTTCTAGGACATCTGGAAACTTCTGGATATCCCAACACTATGCTGAGGCTGTGGAGCCGGATGACTACTATGTGCATATCTTTTTGCTATTTACCAATATTTTGCAGTGACGTTGCCCCATGATAAGTGCAGGCTTTCCTCAAGGCTCAACACCTTATCACAGTCGAAGTCTGGGCAATATGCCAATGGTCTGTCTCCCCCTCTACCCTTATCTCCATGGGCTTAGACTACTTATACCTAACTGGATAAATCTGACTAACAAGATAGAGCTGCTTTAAGGGGATAAAGGTTGGGAGGGGTTGTGGGTGACCACATATAGGAAATAAATTATAGTTTCTTGGGATATCTGAGTGGCTAGTACGCTAAATATTGGCCCCAATACATGGAAGGGCTTACCAGGGCTTTCTAAGAGTCAGTAAGCAATCTCTGTATGAACCTTGGACCCACTATAGTTCCTAGGTTGAGATTAACAGACTCTGTTGGGTCCAATGCTATGAAACCTGTAAATATAGGAAGTAGGGGGCTGATTACAAGGCCAAGAACATCCT
Organism: Desmodus rotundus; assembly: GCF_022682495.2. Lineage (NCBI taxonomy): Eukaryota > Metazoa > Chordata > Mammalia > Chiroptera > Phyllostomidae > Desmodus > Desmodus rotundus. The sequence goes on from NC_071394.1 coordinate 20,459,535, forward strand.
GAGAGAACTGGTTATAACTCAAGCCTATGCTTCCTGTTTCCTTCAACAAAGAGAGATAGTTGCTCAGCACCTCCCTCCACTCATGTAAGCCTTTCCACAGGCGTATCCCCACGGGGGAAGAACCTCCTGCCTGTCTACCTGATAGAATTACAGAATGGCAATGTGGCTCTTGTAGAGTCAACATTAAACAAACCAACTGGGGAAATGAGTGATGACCCCTAGTGGCAGAAAGTGAGAGCTTCACCCAGTACACAGGTTTACACAATAGGAGAGCCAGGGAGTTCAAAGAAAAAGGTGCTGCAGAGCGATAAAGCAGATCTGGATTTCGAGTCTGAAACTTAAACAGTTTGGAGGCTCTCTTTAAGAAAAATAATGCAGAAAAATTTTGAAACTTTTTTTTAACAACATTCAGTGATCTGACCACATAATTAAATGGAGACTTTTTCCAGGACCTTGAAAGTTAAAGCAAATCCAGAGACTTACTTGAGCAAGGGAAGAGCCTTGAAGTTTAAACTTTATTAGTTGGATGGTAAACCTCCCCTGGCAGAGCCCTAGAGCTCATCTTCTCCAAGAGGGGGAGGCCTAGGTGATAGTGCTTGTGCTTGACCACTGGAGACAATGGCAAGGTGGGGAATTGGCACCTGGGATTAGCAGTAGGAGGCCAGGAAAGTTCGGTTGCACCTCAACAGAGGCTTGTGCAATGCAGAGAACACCACCCACCTTGTAGCAGAGGCTATTAAATCCAGAGGTCACCACGAGGGACTGAGGTCAGGAAAGCCCCCGTGGTATTGAGATACCAACTTGAACAGACTGGACAGATAGAGAGGAAGAAAACCTGAAGACTACACATTCACCCAACTGCCCAAAATGAGTCACTCTAAAGAAATCATTTAAGCCAACAAAGACACCTGCTGTAAGACAGCAGAGCTTATTTTTATCTGATACCTAGAAAATAAGGGTATGGAGAGTGAGAGGCAGAGAAAGGGGTCAGGGTTGGAGAGACCAATTACCTAGATTAGTCACAGGAATTACCGATGGAATATATGCTTGCACATTGGTATTTGCTGGGTAAATCTGTGACTTTACTGCATAAATCTATCCCACCACTCCACTGATCAGAATCTCTGAGGGTCTGAACACTCTCTCTTTAGGAAAACATCCACAATCCTTCTTCAGCTTATGAAGAGGAGAGCTTCTTTGGTTTCCCAGGACCTAGCACCTGCCTACCTCTCAGCCTCATGTCCAGCAGAGTGCCCGTCCTGGCTTCTTCCCCTGTGGACCAATTGGACCTTTCCCACTTCTTCTAATGCACCAAACTCTCAGCAACTACTCCTCGGTCTTGAACTTTCTCACCCCCTTCTTTCCATTGACTGACTCTCTTTCAGGTTTAATCTCTCAGCTACAAGGTCACTTCCTTAGATCACTTCTAAGATATTTTATATTGGGCAAAATCCTTGTGTTGCATTTATTAATTGCTACATTACTAAAACAGAGGCTCAAATTCCTTCGTAATTTCAAAATAGACTGGGATTACAGGAGTGGGGCAGGGAAAAGGGTCTTCGGGCCCGTACAGGCTTCAGGATGTGGGGCTGGCGGCGTGTCCTGAGGGCAAGCTTGCCAGGCCTTGATAAGGTCATTTGTGGGTGCGGACTCGGTCATTACGTTGCTCTGTCTCAAAGGTCTACTACTCCTACCTGCAGTGTCATTGTTTATGAACTGAGCGGGTGGATCTCCAATCTCCAGTTCAACCACGAGTCCCATGGATCTCTTCTTCCGCAGCCCCTCCCCTCCTGTTATTTTGCTGATACGGATTTTGTCACTTGGTATCTTCAGGAACAAGGCAAGATTTCTAACCAGATGATGAGAGCTATAAAAGTCATCTTCTGTCATAGCAGGTATTTGGAAAGAAACAAATATGACTGCGGTGGTGTGGATTTCAACAGGTATAGTTCCTTTAACCAAAAGGTAAAGCATCTGGTAGGTTCTGTCAAAGTAGTTTTCACCAAGGACAGTGGAATTCAGGTCAGGAAGGAATTGCTCTATGAAGGAAAAAAAGCCCAAATAGCTTCTTTATAAGATCACAATTACCATGTAGTATTTAATATTTGTTCAAATTTAGGAAATTCTGAAAAAGTTCAACATTATCATTCTTTTATAATAAAGTATGCATATTAAAAACAAAAATTCATAAAACTGGCAAGCAAAATTAAAGTCGATCCTTTTGATAATACCATTAATAATCATTATACATTAAATTTATTTTAAACAATTAAAATTTTATGAAAAAACAATTTGAAAAACAGTAATCATTGTACATTAACTTTGCTTTATAAAACAGTACTATAGACACAGTTAAATGAAGAATCAAATCTAATTATGAGCCCAGGAGCCTATATTACAACACTATTTACAATCCGGGGTGTCCAACCTGTGGCCCGTGGGGTGCATACAGCCCAAGATGGATGTGAAAGTGGCCCAACACAACGTCATAAATTTGCTTAAAACATTAGGAGTTTTTGTGATTATGTGTCCCACTGCATTTAATGTGGGGCCCAAGACAACTCTTCTTCTTCCAGTGTGGCCCACAGACACCAAAAAGGTTGTCACCCCTGGTCACGTTCAGAATTTTAAAGCCTTGACCAAAGGCATTTGGTGATTTAAAAAATGTAAATGTAACTTTAAGAGCCATCTAGTTTGTGCAGTGCTATGTACTAAATCTTAAGGAGCATTTACAATTCAGTACTTCTATTTTTACCAAGGACAAAAGTATGTAACATAAATGAAATACATATTAAAATATCCCAGAAGGATCTTACATTGATGAAACAGGCTTACATTTCAGCCTGAAAAATCTATGATTGATGCAAAACAAATTCTGCTAGGGAAGTAAATTTTGTAAAAGTGATTGGGATTATTAGGGTTACAGTTGTGAGTCTGCAACCCAGTGTTTGTTCTTGTATATTTATTAATTATTACATTGTCCATATAAACAACTCCAAACCTACTTTTACCCACCCCTGTATATGTGATTTTATGGCAGAATATCAATAATGTCTAAGAGATAATATATCCACTAAGACCTATTGAGAATTGAGCCCTGGCAAAGGCTGAATTGGATAATAGTACTGGAGTAAGATATGTAGATTTTTACCACATTTCATAGTGAGGCTTGCTAAAAATAAAATGAAATAAAATTTTAGAAAGAAGAGGGTATTTCTTATGAATGTAACAGACATTCATAACAATGGCATTAAGAAGTCATTTCATTATTACTATATGTATATTTCTTTAATATCTACTAGGATAAATTCTAGATGCAATTTGGTTTAAACATTCTGTGAATCTGACAAATGTGCTTTTGTATTATACTCAAATTACTATTACCGGTGCATATACATTTATCCTAGGTGACTATCCTAGGTAACCATCTCATGTCTTCCCCCAAATGTGAGGAAGCAGAGATCCAGATAATAAAAAAATTGGGTAATCTAAAATAATACGTATAGATTCAAAATACAGGAAGATTATTTTGTATTCCAAGTGTGAACGCAATATGTTCATTTAAAAGTGATGTCACTTCAGGGAAAAATACCTCTAAGAGGGCAATGGTTGTTTTCTAGCCTTTCAACACCTATATAACCAATTCCCTATATTAAATTCTGCCTGTGGGGAAAGTTTCCACTTTCTTGACTTAAATGATAGAGTGCTTGGTACAAAAGTGATGTTTAAAAAAACAGTTGAAATGTATGAAAATTAAGCTGTAAATAGGTGCAGTTATGTTGTATGTAAAAATAATAAACCTGGCTCTCTTAGCTGATACAAGGTAGTATAGCATCATGGTTGGTTAAGTGCACGGGTTCCAGAGCTGGTCTGCGCTCAGGAGCCCTTGCTCTGCCTTTGCTGGTTTCAATATTGCTATGGACTGAATTGTACCCCACCTCCCCCACAAATTCATATGTTGGAGCCCTGACCCCCAAGGCAGCCTTTGAGAGGTAATTAGGTTTAGATGAGGTCATGTGGAGGGGGGGACCTCACGATGGATCAGTGCCCCTATAAAAAGAGAGACCAGAGAGTTTGGTTGCTCTCGCATTCTCTCTCTCTCTGCCCTGTGAGGACACAATGAGAAGGAGACCATCTGCAAATCAGGAGGACAGCTCTCACCGAACCGACCATATGGCACCCTGATCTAGTACCAGCAGCTTCGGCTATGAGAAAGTAGGTTTTTTTAAGCCACCAAGCTTATGGTATTTTGTTATGGCAGCTTGAGCCAAGACAGAGACTGGGCAAATTACTTGACCTCCTTGTGTCTCAGTTTACTCATCTGTGCCGACCTCATGGGGTTGTTATTAGGACATAGTAACAATGTGTTATTATAGGCAAAGCACTTAGAACAGTGCCTGGCACACAGTAATGTCTCTGGAAACATTAGTTATTCATGTTATTAGTAGAAATAGACGGTAATGAACATGGATATCCATTCATACTCTCATGTCTGCTTATATTGTGATGCACAGCACATATTTATGTGACTATTAGAGAAGATTACAGGGCACATCTAAAAAGGATAATAATTACCACACGAGGAATGGGATGCATTTACCTTATTAGTACTGGTTTAACAAAAAGACTTTAATGAGCAGAGACAAATCCTGGTTTTGCAAATATTAGTAAATAGGAAGTTTAGCCTCTTCCACATATTTCATTTAAATCCAGATGCTTATTATATTTACTTCATGATGTTTATTATTAGCTTATTATATTTACTTCATGATGTTTAGTTGATGTAATACTAGCTTTCTTAGCGATACTTGGAGTGATTGACAATTAATTTAGGCTCTGACCTCTGTGACATAGAAGTAAAGCAGAGGTAGGATAAAAATTCTAAGCAAAATTTCTTCTGCACATAGAAAAAATTTACATTCTACACATAAAACAAGTGTGTAGGATGTAAATGTTCTTGGGGGCTAAGGAATGTCCATGATACACCAAAAACCTGTGTCTGCATGTGCGCAGACGGATGAGACTCCCACCAAGAATGATCTTTTAGGACACACGAGTTATAAATGAACACATCTGAGTATTTGGTGACTGAAACTTTTATTTGCATTCATGAATAGCTAAGGAGCTAAAAATGTTAATGGAATATTAAGAAAAGATTTTATGTGTAACTACATATACAATGTACATTGTATTTTTCTGAGTAAATACCTGTGTACAGATGTCTATTAAGTTCGCAGCGCTTCTGTTGGGAGCTCCATAGTGTATTTTGGGGGCAGACCAATGAATTGTTCACATAGACATCCAAACGTTGCAGTGTGGGAAAAAAAATTCCTACCAGAACAGCCTGTTAAAAAGAAACAACATTTTTGTATCTTAAGAGAACGAGACAGAATATTAAGAATTTAGCACTTAAAAATGTCCTTCAACTATATATATATCTTCTGCAAAAAATTTAAATTTGATGGACTTAGGATACAGATTGAGCTAAAATTATTAAATGGCCTAATGTTCAACTATTCATAGAGATGTTACAATTTAACTGATAATTCTCAGTAGGAAAGTGTAATGTAAGAAAGAAATTATGAGAGGAGAATCTCTAAGTTAAATAAAAGGCTCCTTTTAAAAGATGACAGAGTTCAATATGGGCTGTCAGCTCCAGGGGTGGAGGAAAGGGCGAACTTAGCATTACTCTGTGCTAACCACACAAAACTAGCTACTTAATGTTGAAAAAATGCTTATTTCTGAGAAAAATATGGTAGTAAGACTAAAAACATCAGCCAAAATAACTCTCCTCTCTGATTCAGGTTTTTTGTTTTCCACATTTATATTCCCCAAATCTCATGCTACCCAGTGCAATCATAAAGTAAGAAGACTGGCCTTTGCAAGACAGGGAGGGATCTTCTTTTGGATTGTCCATAGAGGCTCAGAATATTAATAGTTACATTACTTTGTAGTTGCCATTTTTATTTTTAAAATTAAAAATATTCTCTTTTGTTCAAAAATCAAGTGTCTATCTGAGCCAGGCATTATTCTAGGAGCTCTCAAAAGTCCCTGCCGTATTTAATAAAAAGCTTACATTGTAGAGTGAGGAGACAGAGATTAGTAGAAAGTAATAAGTGCTATGGAAAAAAATAAAAGGTAGATCAGAGTATACGTAATTGGGACAGCCCAGAGGAAGGGTAACCACAGTAGGCCCATGGAGTGAATGGGGAAGGAGCCATCTAGGGCAAAATGTTGGAGGCAGAGTCAACATCTGAACACAGGCGCAGGCGGTAGCATGTCTGGTGTGTTGAGGACAGCAAGGAGCCCAGTGTAGCTGGAGGAGTGAAACCAGAAGTCGGCCCCTGGTGCATTCTGTCCTGCATGTCCGTTCTTCGGAACAGAAGTCGTTGATCTGTGTATGCCTTCTTTCCCACCTAAGTCCCAGCTACATGTGTGCTACCACCCCATGGAAGATTCGATGGACATGGCCTTACCTTGTCAGGGGCAACGTTAAGCAACATCAGTCGAAGATTCTGAGGACTGGTGCCAGTGAAGTAAACTTCGTAAGATTTACTCAGAGCCACGATGCTATGAAACAGGGACAGCCTTCTCTGGCAGGTGTATCCAGCACACCAGCCATGATCCTGTGGGCCTAAATCCACATGAAATGCAAGTTCAAGTTCCCTATGATGAATGTTATCTGTGCACAGTCTGATGAGTAATTGTATTAAAAATAAATGGCAGTGATCAAGTTCAGCATTTACAACCATTACCCATCTACCCAGTGATCTAAGCTATTTCTCAAACCGCGGCTAAAAAGGAAGGCAGAAGCAGCTCCCTCACCTACTCTTACTTCTATGCTGCCCACGGTAGGCAGGGTAAATTAATGTGTTGAGGATTTGTACTGGAAGGTCAATGAGGAAATAGATTTGCATGACTCTCTACTTTAAAATCGTATGCATGGTAAGGAAGAAAATGTTGCATCCATTCTCCTACTTATCGAATGTTGAGTTTCGGTGGGAAACCACATTTCTCAGACTCTGTTGAGAAAAATGCTCTAAATGAGTTAATTTGTTAAAAAACAGAGCCTGTGTATTATACCTGGAAACACGGATATTTCTATGTCTGAACCACTGACTCTTCATTAACTCTTTCTTGCTTATACTCATTTGTTTACCAGTTAATTTGTGAATTCAACACACTCCTAAGTTTGTTTTTACTGCCTTTAATCTTCTTTGACTGTTATTTTAATACATTTTTGTTAAAGAGTGTGGATATAGGTACTGTTTGAGGGTCAACATCATTAATGAACTGAAGCAGCCTGAGAAATAACACTCCAATAAACTCTAGAAAGCCAAAAGATAGCGTATGCTTTTCTATCTGAATGTAGACATTTCTAGAACAGGTACAGCATGACTTGTAGCAAACTTCTCCATTTCACTTCAGTTTTAAAGTGGCTGGGAATATTACACTATAAAAAACACCAAATAAGACATGATGGATTTTTTTTTTAAACAGAGTGGTTATATTTCAATATACAACTTGTTTACAATCAAAAATTAAAACAGCACAGTAAAATAACAAAAACATGGTATTTCATTTGCAATGCATGAGATATGCTTAACATTTGAGTCATAAATGAGCTCTTAAGAAACCAGGAAATTATGGATTTTTCTTGATGTTTTTATTCATTGGCTTTGCTCGTATTCCTGGCTTACTTAAATTATTATCAATATTTATTACTGGACTTCAATCAAATTTTAAACCAATATAAATTTCTGTAGTTCAAGTAGAACATAAGCTTTCCCTTAGCATCCAAAATGTAAATCTTGCTTTTAAATAAACCTTCTTTGTGGATTCTTAAAACAAACAGAAAGACATTACTACATACACAATGAAAAATTTAGAGTGGTAAAAGTCACTTAGTGTAGTGCATCCCAAGTTTCAGTAATTCTTGCAGCACCTTCATAGTTTTTGAAATGCTACTATCATTTACTTAAGACTTTTTTTAATTGAGAGAAACTTTTTAAAATTCAAATTTATTTTAAAGAGAAATGTCGTGTCACTACCGTAAGTGGAAAACTTGTATTGTCTTTCAGAAAAGGAACCTGTGAAAATAGACAGAATGCAATCTTTCTCCACCACTGAAAACCATCTCCACTGTTCAATGAGTGGTCCAAACTCTTCCCACAATCTTTCTGCTTATATATATATGATCTGAAAGGCTGCATTTGAAATTGGGTTGATTGCAGGTCACAGAAACCAGGCAGATTGTATGCTGGGGCAAGAGATGAGGGAAAGCTTAAAATCATGTAACTCTGAGACACCCCTGATTTAGCTCATTCTCTTTAACACTTTTTTTTTACTGACAATTTCAAAAGTTAGTTTTTATTTTTTTTAATTTTTAAAAAATTTTTTTTTTTTTATTTTTATTCAGTTACAATTGTCTGCATTTTAAAAAATGGAATATTTTTGTGGGGTAAAGGCTGTTTTCTTGAATCTTAGATTATTTCGGTACATGTTATGCCACTGCCAGGGCACAGAGATCTTTCTGATCGATATTATATGCCCCTTGAGCACTTGAAGGACCTTCAGCTTTCTTAGGAACAAATCTCTGAGCCCCTGGAGGCTATTTCAGGGTCCTACACTGAGTCCCTATCCTCTGTTTTTTGTAGCTTTTGGAAGTCATCATATTCCTTGAAGAAGTCTTGATCTGAATCACTATAGAGACCTTTGCCTCCTCTCTGCACCAGAGTCACCATAGTCAGAATGTAAGGAACTTAGACTCTAGATCTTGACAAAATGTTCTGGGCAGCCTAAGGAATAAGAAGTGAAAATAAAACAAAACACATCACTTCAAGATTAAGTCTTCTAAGGAGAAGACTTTTACTTTATGAAAATAAAAAACAAATAGGCTGAGAATAATTGTTCTTGAATACTCCAAATAATACATTATCATTTTTTAAAATTTTTATGTAAGGCAAATTGCATTTTTGGAGACACTCTGTGTAAAGAAAGAGGGCATGTATTAACCTGGCAAGCTCAAGGGAGGTCTGCGTGGCAGCATAGTAAGGTTGCCATTCAGAGACCTAGAGTAACCACAAAGGATGGACTGAAATTAAAACTTTTTAACCAAGAGTAGTGGATGGTGGGTAGTCACATCCTAGGCTGGTGTTTTTCCCTAACAAAGGTCAATCTTTACCTTAGCTGAGCCTGTCTATTGTCTTTTTTCATCTATGATAACATACTTTTGGAAAGTCAAGGTAACTTCCCTTCTTTTCAACATCTTGGGTGCAGCCATCTATACAGGACCTGAGACCACAAATCCCCTCATTGTTATTGTTATCATGTTGAATGTAGACTGTGAACTATCCCTTTGCCACCTGTGTAAAAGAAGTATGCTGTCTATCAGTTTATCTTTAATCCAATCCCAGCAGTCTCTGGTGTGCCCCTCCCCCCCACTTTGCTTCCCTCACCCTCATCTATCACCAGCGGATTTCCTGTAATCCCCTTATGTCTCCTCCTTTGATTATAATGTATAAAATAAGGTGCTAACCTGCCATTCTCTGTAGCATTTCTCAATCCCTTGAGATTTTGCTTCCACCAATTGTTGTCAGTTTGGCTCAAATGAAATCACACAAATTCTCTACAGGTTTGAGTATTTCTTATGTTAACACGCATGCCAACTTTTTCTTAAAAGTATTTATGTCACCTTATCATTATAAGTATGAAGATTACTCAAGAAATAACTTCCTTCTCTCCCTTCTTCTAGTGGTCAATTTGGAATCACTGTCCAGGCTTTCCAATGCAGGGAACTGCTGAAGAGTCAGTATTTCTCTTATACACAGATCTTTCTTACAAACAGGAGGCAAAGAAGTCCTAGTGTTTTCAACTTTTATGTGATAAGTAACTTATGAGATGTCTCCATGCATGTAATAAAGAGTCAATGCTTGGAGTAACTCCAGTTTGCTGACAGTGAACACCTACCATTAATGAGATCTACATAACCACCGCTCACGATAGCCACTGGCGAGAGTCGTCGAGTTTCTGTATCAGAATCCAGGCTTTCAATAACCATCATTGCGTATTCCATCCCAAAGCACCTATAGCTTTGCCATTCTGGAATGTATTTGCAGGTTGAATCTCTAATAATTCCTAGAAACATAGGTATATACAAAGAAATCTCTTTGCAAAAGCATCTACATGCTATCTTTTCTTGATATGTAACATGAATAAGTAGAACATACATTATTGGTTGAGCACGTCAATCATTAAAAATAAAAGATATAATTTGTTTCACATATTCGAGGACTAACAGAATAACATCCAACAAACCTTTATAAGGTGCTTTCTCAGTGACAGGAATTCTACTTCCATTGGGGAATGTGAGCATCGCCTTAGGAATTCTGTAGTCCCCAGTTCCAAGTTGGCTATTTCCATCCCATTCATATTCAGATTGCGGTATCACTGAGCCAGATTTCCCCAGAAAGGAGCCATCCACATCTCTGAGAAAAGATTTCCTTTTGGCATCACAAACCATGTCCACACAATCAGATGGATTCACCTTCCTGTGGAGACAGGGGGAGATGAATGGATACCTAGATCCAGTAATGCTACCCTATTTCTAGGGAGCATTTGAGTGTACTTGAGTATCTGATAAGAGAGTATCCAAAAAAATGCACTGATTGAGTCTTATCATTTCATACAGGATTCAATGGAGGACCAATTAGCATACATAATATGCATTGTAATGAGGTCTGTTTTCCATTGTGTTGAATTAGTGTATTATGAATTTATTAACATTTCAAAAGGACACGTTACACCTGTGGAATATAAAATTAGAATTTCATTTTATTGTTCCATATTTTGTTGAATAATAGATTGCATATTTGTGAATAGCGTACAATATACTAACATTGCCTCACTGAACAGGTGAACAATTACTGCTCAGAACACACAAAATCCCTGTGTTGGCAGAGAAGCCTTTATTATTTTCCCTTTCTTTCTCTTTTTTTAATGGGTTTTTAACATTATATAAGTATTGTATGATTACTATAAAATAATCTAAATACTTGGTAAAAACTCAGTCCCCTTCACCTTCCTATCTCAAGCTTTTAGGCTTATCACAAACTGCAGATTAATATATATTCTCATAGCCTTTTCCCTATGTGTATACAAACAGATATACTTGGATTATGATGTCATACTACATATTTTAGTAAGCATTCTGTAGATACCAAAACTGTAAGAGGTAAAATACTATAAACTCATATTGCATTTCAACCATAGATGGTATTCTGCTTTCATCTTGGGCCACCTGGAGTGTTGACTAACTGGTTATAAAAACAAAATAGCTGCTCAGTTTGCAATCTACTGTACATCATATAGCTTACATGAATACAGTACACCTACACTATATCATCATATATTCCATGGGGAAATATAGTTTATTCCAAAGTTAGAGCAACACAATTATCATGGAAAGCTCAGATCTATTAGAAACTATTAGCATATCTCTTGCTTTTTGCTATGAGAGACATAAAACTGTAAGTTAGCCCTTACTATAATACTTTAATAGTTTGGGAGATGATCCGAATAAATATCCCTGTAGTTCATGTGTTCTCTGTTTTCAAGTATGTGCAGACTGCTTTTATAACCAAGTCTATGGGTAGGTGCCTAGCAGCACGCACATTAAAGCTTAGGGCTCCGCCTGACTTCAGGTTCCAAAGAAACAGAGGCTGAGATGTAGACTTTGTTCAGGTTAGTTACTGAGGGAGTCCTCTCACATGGGAAGCAGAGCAGCCACACAGACTGAGGGAGGCAAAGGGAGATGAGCGGGAGCTGTAGACTATCTGCAATCTGACCCCAGGGAACCTCTGCATCAAGAACTACACCCAGATTTGTTGCTACCTGGAAACAAGGGAACCAGCCTCTTGCACCCCTGAATAAATTAGTCATTTTCTGTGGTCTGCAAGGAGGTAGTGGTGGAAAGGGTTTTAGCCTCCCAAAGATATTCCCATTTGGCTAAGAGCAATTTTCTGGAAAAATGGGCTATCTGAGGTACTTATTGGCCCACATTTAGAGTATTGGGGGGCTGGGTGAACTTCCTAGTAAAAAGGGTCTGGAAAAGTACCAACAGTATCCCAGTTAAAGCACAGAACTCAAAGATATTATATGTTATAATGTCATATTTTCTTCATGATCTAGATATTAAAATTATAAATTAAATCTTAAAAATTAAATAAATAGGAGCTAATAACTTTCTAGTGGGCAGAGGCTCTATTGAACAAACAAACAAACAGACAACAAAAGAAAAACACTGAAGTTCAACAATAATTCGATGAAGGGCTGTGGGGCTGCCACCCAAACAAAATGTGATGAAGTCAAACTATTTGTAAGACATGGCATTTCTCTGATGAGAGGTCTACAGACAGCTTTATTCCTCATCTTCTCCCTGCACTGAAAATGGGCAAAGATCTCTAACATGAAAATGTCTCACCTCCAATATTGTCTAACATCTAAATTCCTGGTCTGCACCTCTTAGGAAGAGTAGCAATTATTGACTATATTCTTTCAAGGCTTAGAATCTAAGTGGTTCACCTTCTACAAATATTCTGACACCACTTGACCTTTGTGATTGAAAAATCACTGTTCTAAGTTTCTGCATATTCTCAGTCACAGTGATTGTAATGACCAACATTTAATTTCCACCTTCATGTTGGAGTGCATGTGGTAAGACATTTGGAAAGCAACAGGAAACAAAAGAAGTAAGGAAAAGGGAAGAAATGCTAGAAATGTCTCTTATTCTTAATGACTATTGATGGAGAGATATTAATGTACAGCACACCTCTAACCCCATTTATGTCTCTTATGTTTAACAACAGCATTATTTACAATGCATGGAAGAAACAGTATGAGAAATTATACATATTGAGGCCTAGCTCATTGAACTTAACTGAAAACATGAATGCATTGGTCTTAATTTCATAATGCTGATTAAAATTTTATAAAAGTAACAGTTACTTTAACATAGCAACCTTCCCAGATCTATGGAGGGGAAACAACATTGGAAAACTATGAAGAGAGGAAGAAAACTGGGTTTTCATGTATTTTACCTTATATCAGGCCTATGTATAAATATTTTTGATTGTTCAGTAGTATCAACCAGCTGTATGTTCTTCACGTGGATTGGGTGCTGTAAATCCTCATTTAAAGGGTTAGTAATGAATATCACATTAGTTTCACCTGAACAAACATTCTTGAATCCAACAAATGTTGAATCTAAAATATAAATAATAGAAAAATAATAGTTTTCTATAGAGGAAGTGGTGCAGTTGCACTTTAGGTACATTCCAACAAACACATCATTTAATACCTTGAACATGAAGCTCTTACTTTATGTGGTAGGTTAATCCACCAGGACTCGTGGGAGAGTGTCGTTTCCCTATATCAGCACCACTGAGTGGTCATTTCCATGTTTCTCTGGGCTTGGCCATGTAATTGGCCAGTGGGACAAGAGCAACTGCGGTATAAGCAGATCTGAAAAGTGCTGGCATGTTAGGACTCACTCTCTTGGTGCTCTAGGGAATTCTGTGACTCTTAGCATGTGAATAAGCCTAGCTCAGTCACTCCCATTACTCCAGCCAATGGCCACCAATGACTGTCAGCAGGCACCAACCACCAGCCATAAATGTGAGGCCATCCTGGACTCATCAGCCCCTATCCATCCTGTAAACTGAAGACAGCCTATTGAATAATCCCAGGTGGGACCGCAGGAGAACCATCCAGGTGAACAAAGCCCAAACTGCCCATCTCCAGAATCATGGGCTGATAAATGATTGTTTAAAGACTCTGATTTTGGGGGTGGTTTGTTATGCAGCACAGGCTAATTGAAATGCTATTGTTCTCTTGGCCTTATTGCATATATTGTGGGGCCAAAAGATAAAGTTTATTGGGTCCAAAACTTAATCTCCATTGTGATAATAACTCAAAAATAGAAAAAAAGCAAAAAATGGTAACTTCAAAAATTCTTAAATCGTTTATATGCTATCTACTAACCTCTTGGTTACTTATTTTTCCTAAGAAGATATTATGTGCACATAAATATGAGACTTATATGAGTATTAATAAAACACCACAGTAGCTGCCCTGGCTGGTGTGACTCGTGGATTGAGCGCTGGACTAAGAAGCAAAGGATCACTTGTTCAATTCCCAGTCAGGGCACATGCCTGGGTTGCAGACCAGGTCCCCAGTAGGGGGTGTGCAGGAGGCAACAACACATTGATGTTTTTCTCCCTCTCTTTCTCCTTCCTTTCCCCTCTCTCTAAAAATTAGTAAATAAAATCTTAAAAAATACCCACCACAGTAGCAGGTACTATTTGTTACCTGTGCAGATCTCCTTTACTGGCCCTGCGTACTCATCCTTAGCTCCTGTAAGTGTTGACTGCTCACTTCTCACAGCTGCCCCTTCTCTGAGGAACTGCCCTCTAACACTTGACTTCATAGGAAAGTGCATCCAAGAGATTATTTTTTATTCTTGTCACAAAATCCACTAGATGTCCTTCAATATTTATAAGCCATAGACCAAATTTCAGTATTATAGTGAGGTTACAAAGATTTTATCACTCTTTTAAGTTATACCCTGTTACTAATTTGATTTATTTAAAATAAGACAACCAAGGCAATTACGGTGGACCATAAGATTCAATAGAGGCACTCACTAGTTTAAATAAAATCTGCTATAATAAAAAACTGGATAGCACAAGTATTAGGTAATTACAGAGCAATTTTATTTCATGAGTCAACTCAAAGTGATAATTTGTTTTGCATTTCTGGGACTTAGTTATAAGAAACACTACATCAAAACTTAGCAGTCTAATTTGTTGAATCTTTTTCTTAGAGGAGACCCTGGTTAGACTTAGCATGAAAGGCAGGCTGGCTAAACTGAAATAGAGAATGGCGCAGCATAATAAAGGAGCAAAATGAAAATAATTGATACGTTCACTACATTGATTTATGTATAATTATTTTACATTACTAAGGGGCAGCCTGGTTCAGTGAAAGAGCAACAGATTTCAAGTCAGAAGGTCTTGATCCTAATCCTAGACCTGCCGATAGTTGTAGGGTTTTAGTAAGATCTTATGAGCTCTTAAGTTATATGAGTTTAAATTTCTTATATGAGTTGTAAAAAGAGATAAAAATATATTATCCTAGATACACGAAAGGGCTTTTATAACTTATAGAAACTAATTAATATTTAATTACTACACTAGTGGCTTTTATGTTGCTTTAGAAGGAAAATTAAATTTCAGTTTCTTAAATATACATGAATTCTGCCAAGGAACCATTCTTAAAATTGACTCTGATGTCTGATTTCTTTTCTTGTCATATTGAGCAGATGCATATACACATTCATTTACTCATTTTTTTTACTAACAGTGAAACACTATTAGTTATATTCCACATATTCTTTATAGACCTTAACTGAGGCTTGTCAAACTATGTTTCAACTTGCCTGAGATGTCCATAAGGCCACTGATGGCGTTGTAACTCATGGTCCCTGCGTGAGGCTTCCGGGGTGCCATGTTATGTGCTGAAGCAAAGGTAGGCCAGCAAATCCCACTTCTGCCTCCTTTTACAAAAAGAAGAAAGTTGAAATTTGAAAGTGCACTCACATGAATACCAAAATTAGAATCCGAAACTTTTTACCTGATGGAGGTCTAGAACTCCGATGGGCAGCAGAAAGTTCAATATTGGGATCATCATTTGTTAGGACATCAGAGCAATTAAATCCAGGGCTACTTCCAACAATTAATGAGTTCTATTGAGAAATTCAAACAATACAGCTTTAATGGTAAAAGTATATATTATAATAATTATTATTATGTTTTCCTACTGCTAAAGGAAAACACAATAATGAGTAACAGTAAATTGTTCTGTTGAAAAAACACAACCTGTAAGTTTGAGAACTGGATTGTTCATTAAACCAAGATGAAAAAGATGTGGAAAAGATGGGATTTCTTCCCTGAGTGGAACGACACTCCAAGTGTCAAGGGAAAGACAGGCATGTAAACAAGCATGTATAATGCCGTGTTCTGCTTCTAGGATAGAAATATGTCCAGGGAACAGCAGGAACAAGAAGAGGAGGGAGTGTCAATACTACCCAAGTTAGTTCAGGAAAAACTTCATAGACAGAATGAAAATTTAACTCTCCCTGGCAAAATGAGCAGGTGATAATCAAGAAGAGGTGAGGGTCTGGGGAGGAGAGGTAAGGATGGAGAGCCTGCTGGCCCAAGTCAATGAGAGCAAAGACAAGAGGTCTGGACTAGCGGGGCTGAAGTCCAAGAGATTATTTGTATTCGTCCTTTAATAACGTCACCCTTCTCAGAGTTGCTCTTCCTTTTTCACATGGCTGCAGTCATTTCTTACCTTAATTTGCACTGTTTTACTGGAAATTTGGTGAGATATGGCAGTTGGCATGTAAATCATTGAGAAAATGGCCATTCCATTGTCAACCAGGGTCACATTAGAGATATACACACTCTCTGTGGTCTGTAATACAATTTTGAGTTTACATAACACAAAATACAATAATAAAAGAAAACAAACAGTCATGATCTCGGATCAATTTACCTGAAAATAAATTCCATAATCCCAGCACATCCAAACGGTAAATCCCTGTATAAGGGAACATCCAGGAAGGCCATCTTGGTTCATATAGATGCCATATAAACCCCCATGGGCTTCATTGTCAAACCACTTTTCCAGGGAATCAGATTGACCTTGGAAAGGAAATACAGAATGAGAAAATTAACATTACAAGTCATGCCATATACAGGGCCTGGCACAAATAATGCCCCTTTTTTATTATAAAATCTTTTATTACAAAATCATAAGCACATAATTCTGTAACAATAACAATATCACACTCAAGCACACCATATGACATTTTAGGTGAAATGTTCAAATTGCTGCCCATCTTGCGTGAGACATTCACGTCCCCTGCCAACCACGCTCAAGCAGGCGTTACTTCTGCTGGACCCTGTAGTCTTCTAAGCAGTATTGGTTAAAGTTAAAATTCTTTCAAAAATTAAATATATAATTTCAATGTGAATTTTAACAAGAAGAGAAAATATTTTTATGCTTTGACCACTTATGATTTACTCTATTTAGTACTCACTCTTATCTAAATTGTCCCTTCACTGCAATTCAGAATAATTGTATGCTCATTTGCAAAAGGTTATTTTGTGTTAGCACCCTTAATTTATTACGTCTGATTAAACTAAACATGAATTTCATTAGAAAGAGCATGAACTTGGATTCAACCAAGGCTGCACTTGGAACACAGTGACGCCTCTTGCTGTCTGTAAAATGCTTCCTCTGCAGACCTTTGGGTGGCCGGGTCCATCTGGGCTTCCATTTTCAAGTTAAGTGTCACTTCTTCAGAAGGCGTTCTCTGACTGCCTGAGTCAAAGTCGCACCTCAGTCACTTTACATGGCAATTAAAATTTTCTTCACTTGATATTTGATTATTACTTACTGGTGAATTATCCACCTCCTCTATTACAATATAAGCTTCATGGGAGAAGAGACTGTGTCTAGCTCACAGACCACCCTATTCCTAGAGCTTAAAAGGTAATGCAGAGATGGGTGCTCATTAAATAGTTGCTGAATTGATGTATTTGTGATGTTAGGAAAGTTACTTAATGTTTTAAGACTTCGGTTTCCTCATATCAACCCTAATTCAAGGTTGTTTCACAATGAAATGAAATAACCCATGTAAAGTGCCTCAATAAATGGAAACTAGACTCACAATTAAAACACAGGATAACTGATGTGGATTTTAATGTGTTTTATTAATGCCCAAATCAGATCAGTAAGCTTAACAGTTCCCTCCTAACCATGCATTAATTGGAGCACTCCCTATAAAGAGCCCCACTTCCCCCTAAACTGTACTTAGTCCCCAAGGATCTGACTTCATTCTGTCTTCTATTGCTTTTCCTTTTTCCCTGTTCCTTTCAGATTGACATTTGAGTTAGGGTCTGCGAGGCTTCTATTTTGTTTCCTTCATGAGAAGCTGTTTGCATCTCTTTTCCTTGGTTCCATACAATGCAACCCAGGGGCAAGTACGGTTCCTCCCTTGGACGCAACATGGGTCCTAACTCCCTTCCCAGTACCTCAGCATCTCACTTGTCTGGGAGATGGCTGTTCTCAGTTCCCATGCCAGGGACTTAGACCCTCAGTTCCCCTGTGGTGTTTCACATTCCCATTGCTTGAAATTCAAAAACTCCTATAGAAACTCTCAATTATTTAGTCAGTGAAAAGTGGATTACATGACATTACATATTAGTAAATATTCATAGGCACAGCTCATATTTTGATTTAAAAAAAAACACATAGCACTTCAATAAAGTTACAGAGAAATGACATATTTTTAAACTTTAAGTTAGAGAAAAGCCACTTAAAGCTGTTGGGAACTAAAATATTTAATAAGAGCATATATCAAAGAATAAATCTGTTGGCAAAATTGCTTTATTCCATCAAAATGTGTCTTACACAAGAATAAATTAGCTTAATAAGTTTTGAGCTTAGAAAAGAAATGCTGATTCAAAGAATCTTAAAAGTAACTATACTGAGAGAAAAGAAGGAATATAAACTTTTTGAAGGAAAATCCCATTTCCTTTAAGCAGTTTTCTTAGGAAGTAAAGCCTGCAGCTCTATTATTTATTTCATATTTTTGATCTGATAATCTTTTGATATAGTTAAAAAATCAAGAGGTTATAAAAACTTATACAATAATAAGTCACCCTGTTCCCACTCAACCACCACAGTTATCTATGTTTATACTTTGGGTTTCTTTATGTAAACACAAATACCACGCATGTTTTTATTTTCTTTCTGTTTTCCACAAAACACATTGTACAAAAAACAGTATTATATATGCTGTTCTGTCATTTTCTTTGTATCACTTTAGAATCTCCATATCAGTACATAGATACGTATTTACTTATTCTTTTTAGAGGGGCTTAGTGTTCAATACTTGGCTTTGCGTAACCAGCCCACACTTATTGGACACAGGGTGGCTTTCAGTTTCCTGCTGGCACACACAGCTGCTGTGAGGAACAACTTTGTTCACGGATCTTTTCTCTTAGATAGAGGCAACTGTCAGTTATAGCACCAGAGTAGAAACGCTGGCCCAAAGGTAAACGTCTCTCTAACCCTGGCAGCTACTGCCTGACTCCCCTCTGCAGAGGTTGTATCGTTTTGTCCTTCGACCAGCAATGTGTACATGTTCTTGTGTCCCTACAGCCTCACCCAGAGAGCAGCTGTTCAGTTAGTTCTTGGTTTTCACTCTTCTGATAGACATGTATCTGAGAACTATTCACGTCCCTTGACTTTCATGCTTGCGGGTTTTAACAAACAGTGAGCATTCATTCCTGTGAAGCTTAAGTGGGAAAGAGTGGCGCATCCACATAGGTGCGGATCCCTATGTTTCATTTTGTGAAGGTGGGATGAGATACTCGCTGTTCCAGTATCAGCCAGATCAGGAGCTGAAGTTGCTGTTAGAAGCTTGGGATCATAAATATGGAAAACAACTCCTTAAAAGTCTATCCAGTCTTTTTCCTTTAGGCCCAATGGTGTCTTGATATAATTTCCCCTGTTGAGTTTTTTCAGAGCTCAGGTAGAGGAGATATTGCATATTGAACTGTCAAACAATACTTATTTAGTTTATTGAATTTGGACAAGTTATTTCCTAGTTTTTTCACTCTATGCCGAAAGACTTACTTGAGCAAGGTTCCCCATCAATGCGGTATCCCGCCCGTCCAAATCCAGCCACGACGTTATTTTGTAAGACTGTGTCGGTCCCTCTATTTATCTAGTATAGTGACAAAGAAAATGCTTTGGGTCAGGCTCTTACACAATTATTCGGTGAGAATAAGTGTGCAAC
This sequence comes from Desmodus rotundus, assembly GCF_022682495.2. Lineage (NCBI taxonomy): Eukaryota > Metazoa > Chordata > Mammalia > Chiroptera > Phyllostomidae > Desmodus > Desmodus rotundus. The sequence continues at coordinate 20,479,465 of NC_071394.1, forward strand.
ATGCATAGGAAAACTAATTATGACTATGCTTTCAGGAGGAAAATTTTAATTTATTATTCACTTCATTCAAACAAATTACAAATAAAATATTTGCATAACTTAGGTCCTTGGTATAAAACCAATCATTATTTCTTTGGAAAATGCATTAAAGAAATTATTTTTTATTTTAGTCACAAAATCCACTGGATGTAGTTGAATATTTACAAGCCATAGACCAAATTCCAGTATTACAGCAAGGTTACAAAGATTTTATCATTCTTTTTGGTTATATTATGTTACCAACTCAATTTATTTAAAACAAGGCAACTACGCAATTAGAGTAGATCATAAGATTCCTTTGAGGCATTCAGTAGTTCAAATAAAATCTACTATAATAAAAAACTGGGTAGCACAAGTATTAGGTAATTACTAAGCAATTTTATTTTATGAGTCAAGTCAAAGTGATAGAAAAGGAAAACTACAGAGCACAGAAGGTTTAGTTCTTGCCTATGGTGTCCACAAACCAGTTAAAACCTCAATTACTTAAAACATAATAAACTCTCTTATTTTTAAAGATTATGATAAAACAGAGTTAAATGGAATTCATACTCTTTATTTCAAAAGATACAGATAAGTTTAAAGATTTCAAATTGACCTTTTATTACATTCCAACATCTATAAATAGATGAAAAAAGAGAACATTATTACCTAATAAATATACTTGAAATTCCAGGCTTTCACATTTTACCAGAAGGTAATTATTTTTTTTTTTTTTTTTTAATTTATTTATTGTTATTTAATTACAGTTGTATGCCTTTTCCCCCATCCCTTCACCCCACCCCAGGTGAACCCACTTCCCTCCCCCCTCTCCACCCTCCCCCTTGGATTTGTTCATGTGTCCTTTATAGTAGTTCCTGTAATCCCCTCTACCTACTGTCCCCGCCCCCACCCCCCACCCCCGCCCTTGCTATTGTTACATTGTTCTTAACTTCAATGTCTCTGGTTATATTTTGTTTGCTTTTTCCTTCTATTGCTTATGTTCCAGTTAAAGGTGAGATCATATGGTATTTGTCCCTCACTTCCTGGCTTATTTCACTTAGCATAATGCTCTCCAGTTTCATCCATGCTGTTGCAAAGGGTATAAGCTCAGAAGGTAATTATTAATAGTTGTACAAAATCAAAACCCAGTCCTTATCCCATCATTCAAAGACAGCTATTTGTAATTATTTTTCATTCCTATGGCATAGGTAAATACAATAAAACAAGTGGAAGCTGTATTTCTCCCAGATCCTTTCTCTGTGCTATTTTCTTGTTTGTAATCTCATTCTGCATCTAAATAAAGCCCTACAGTAATTGAAACTTCACGGAAGACAAGAAGGGTCCAATAGTGATGTCAGATAAGAGTGAAGAAACCTGCATACAGAATCATAAAGATTTTAGACAAGAAAGGGGTTGTAGAGATTCTATAGTCTATTATCACAGTTTTCCATGAGGAAGGAAACTAAATTCAGAGTTAAGTAGTAATACACGCAAGGCCCTTGGTCAGTTAGCAGCCCAGAGAGACCCTGAACAGGAACTTGAAAGCACTAATTAATGTCAGAGAAGCAAGGGAATAGTCAAAGAACAATTTAAACTAATGGGCATTAACACAAAGAAAAATTCCATAGGTATTGGAGCACATATTATCTTTTAAGAAAGTTCATTCGCTCTTTTGATTAGCTCACTTTATTAGTTCATCAATCTTATCTAAGGAAGAAATAGTTTTCAATAATATTTTTAGATTTACAATTTCTACAGAAATTGGAATCTTCAATAAGGAAATCACAATTTTGTATAATTAGAATCACAAATGTGTTTGCGTTACCTCAATTGCCGCATGCCAGAGAGTTGAACTTAAATCTTTTCTGTTCTGGTAGGTTCCTGGCCAAACCGAAAGTGCGACCAAGTTTCCCCGGACTCTGTTGGTGTGCCCCCATATTCTTATGCCTGAAAAAGTCCCCCCAATATATGTAAATTTATAATAAGTACTATGGGGGAGTGTCTCTTTTTTTCCAATGAAATCAGTTTTCTACTTTAAGCCTGATAAGTGAACCCCTAAAATTTTAAATCGAGCCCTCTGCACTCTTTGATAGTGAAATTTTACTTAATTGACTACCTGACTTAGGATCTCCTGGGTGCTTGTTAAATAGGCTCCACCTCAGGCTTTAACAAACACACAAATACATTTTATACATATTCAATAAGGTTGCATTTCACTTTTTACTGATAATTAAGAAAGAGTAACCTCCTATAATTGAATACAACTTTTATCAAATAATAACCTTTATTTGTGAATAATCTTTGCCATTGATATGTAAGAAGTGTTTTAAAAGTCATAGTGACTTAAACTATTGGTATTAGATAGCTCACATAAGGTCATAGTTTGGTAAATAATTCTTCTTATGCTATAGTCTCCTATGTGGTATTCACAGCCACATCGACTACTTAAATGTAAAGTAAGTACAATTAAAATTAAATATCCAGTTCCTCAGCCACACTTGGCACATTTGAGTGCCCAATGAACACACCTGCTTTAATAATTACCATATATGCACAGATATTACCCATGTCCATTCTTGAAGAAAGATTAATTGGACCACATGACCCTTAGAGTTTACAGATAAGACTGTCTCAGAAAGATTCGTTTGGACCAAAATACTATTACGTTACCTTCCCCCACCGTTAAGTGAATGACGTTATCATCGATGTCCACTCCATCTGTGCCAAACACACCGATTGCTGGGGAAAAGCCATGGTGAAAAGCACAGCCTCGGATGTAAGATGCACTGTGTTCTTGAATCTATAAAACATTGGGATTCAGTGGATATTTTAAAAATAAAATATGTTTAAAGCAAAAACTCAAAGTAGGTGATTTTCAGGAAGCACATTTAATAAATAAAATAATCAGTTTACATTCCATAAAAGAGAAGATTTTTCAGCAGGTCTTTTAATCAGGGGAACTTTGTGCATATCTTGAATTTGTGATTAAGTAAAGCAAAAGAAGGATGCTTACTTTAAATGCAGAAAAAAATTCTGAAGTGCTTTTCTATGCATTTATATTTCTATCATTACCTATACAATGCTAAGGTACTAAAATTTATTTTTTGCAGAATAGTTTACTATATGATGAGCAGGAATTTATTTTTTAATTTCAAAAGGTGACACCCTAGGCAAGGAGTTACAATTCAAATGTCTATTGGAACCAGTCAATGGGTAGATTAGGGGTTGCAATTTCAATCCTGCAAGGTTACATTTTATTTCCATAAGAAATAAGCTCTCATTTTTCTTAAATCATCACCCCTCTCAGGATATTTATTTTCCTACTTTTGAGAGCGGCATGGATATACAGGCATAGATATTTTTCATTTGAAAAATTTAAGCCATACTCAGTTTACTTAATAGAAACTGTTTGGAAATATGTTTGGTTATTGCAAAGTAAAAGGGAGATATGAAATATTATTACAGAGCATCAATCCTTTCACCTTCCCTGATCCTTTTTCTATATTTTTCTTTAACTTACCTTAAATAAAAGCATTAAGTGGTTAGAATGAAATGCTGCTATAAGTCTAAAAAAGTAACGAACTAAAGAAATGATCCCTGAAAATATAGTCTTTATAATTCTAAAAAAGTTCATGGGAACTATATCTAAGGAAGTTTTATTACATTAGACTATAGTCTTAGTAATTCAAAGATCTGGCTATCAAATACAGATAAATGAAAGTCAAATCAAAATCAAAATATTTTACTTTGAACATGAGCACAAATGAACAATGAAGCGCCAACCTGCCCCAGGCTGAGGAACGTGACGGCGTGCCGGGGGTCTGAGCTCTCCCTGAAGCCGTCCTGGCCACCGTGATAAAATTCCACATTACTTATTCTTGCGTTTCCTGTGGGAAGGAGGCAGTTAAATTTCCTTTATCTTAAAAAAGAATGAAAAATTTTTGAAAAGTTACAAAACTTGTATTTTCCCAATTACAAAGTTGTTTTCGATTGCTTCATGGATATCTCATTAGCTTTCCTTGGCTCCTTTCATGTAAATGAGGTGGTACTTCTGAACATTTTTCACTGTCCCCCAGATCCTTCTTAGACATTTTTCCTGAGAGCTTCCCCTCCCCACGCAATTGTGGTAGCACAGGCGTACTAGATAGCTGTTCATGCACAGTGGTCCTTTGGAGGGCTACAAACCACGGCAATAACTGAGGGCACTTTCATCCCCCCAGGACCAGTGTCGCCCCCTCGGTGCTGATCCTGTCCCTGTTGAGAAGGCATAAGGCACAGGATATAATTCACCTGACATTTCCGTTTTGATGGTCCAAATAGCTTTTAAGGACATTATCTTTACATAATCTCTTCTAGAATACTCCTTGCTAACTACCTGCTCATCAGCTTGTAGTGAGTACCAGAGAGCTGACAAAAGCCAATTCCAGAGATTAGTAATAACAGCAATAACAACCCATGAGAGATTGCTCTGTGCCAAGTGCTGTACTAACTGCTTAGCGGGCGATGTGTGGTTTAATTCGCACACAGCATCCCGAGTTAGGAACTTTTATTACTCCTATCTTCTACGTAAGAAAACAGGCACAGAGATTCATGGCTGATAAAAACAAAAATGGTAGAATATCTTTCTTGTTTCTAAAACTGATATCTAATAAAATGCATTAGAGAAGAGTTATTTTGTGCTAGAAGGAAAAAGCTCATCTCAAAACCCGTGAACCGACGATTAGATGTATGGTGGTGAAGATAAGATTAGTAAGATGAAGGCAGAGAGAGACGGCTACTACAGAGCACCAGGGCCTACTAAAGCCACAGATGTGTTTTCTTTACTTACATCACAAAACAATCTATAAAAGTAAGGAAAGGTTGTTATGGGAATAGGGATGATCATGGGACTTAAGTGAGACAGACACGGATTAGTATCCAGGATCACATCAGTTTCACCCCTCTAATATTCTATTTCTTTATCTTCAAAAGAGGGGCAATATTAAAATAACTATGCATGGTGTCAGGTGGGTCCTACATTTCTCAGGGGGATCAGTTAGTAAGTCATAGAAATGTCTGTACTATGCTGTAAACCTGAAACTGATATAATATTGATTGTCAACCGTAATTGAAAAATAAAAAATATTAAAACGGGGACAATATTTATGCCATAGAACTATGATTGTTAAATGAGATAATATGTGTAAAATGCTTAGCACAGTGCCTGGAATCTTGTATCATGACCATCAACTCCATCACCGTCATCATCAGTGAAGCTGTTGTTGGCAGATTGTGACCAATAGGTAGAAGTTACAGCAGGATAGCTGCTTGCTCAGTTCGAAGATTTGCTACAATTAGAGCTGTTGCAAAATGTAATAGCCAGGGTTGTGAGCAAGTAAGAGCTTACTGAAGCACTTCACGTCTAGAGTAGACGATTACTCCTGGTACCCAGATCGGGCGATCAATGTAGCAGCTTCCAATGAAAAGAACCAGGCTTAGTAGGAGGAAGAACTTGTTCCCAGTCTCAGAAAAACAAAGTGCATCATGTGCTTGCCAAAGGAGACAGTGAAGAAGTTAAAAAAAATCTAGTCAAAGGAGGACTTGGGTGACAATATGAAAAGGTTCCGAAGGCCAACAAGGGGACATTTGCTGCACCAATGAGACCAAACATTAAACAAAGAACAATCAAATATGTTTAAATCCATGGATCTCAAAATGGTACTAATAACAAAACAAAACAAATAAAAAGTCCTTGTCATCTTTGGAAGGTGCTTAGGAACCAACTCATCATTTTGAAAACTAGTTAATGAAGGGAAAGAACCAAGCATTTTTCTTACATGTCCTACATAAACCGTGCCTTGAGGCAGTCAAATAGTTGTTCGGAGAAGCTTCTCTTTATAAAAGTGTCCTGGATTATAAATGATGGGACGATGGTAGAATTAAAATGTCACCATTTTAAACCTCAGTGGTCTAACCCAGACAATGACCATTAATGGCTGCTCACAACAAAAGGAGAACTAGCCACTCATTACCTGCCTACTGAGAGAAAACCACCAACAACGATGAGGAATTCATCCCTAAAAACTGAATCTGCATCTGATCAGTTTTCTGGTTCTAGACTGACTACATATGCATAGAAAATATAAGGGAGACGGGAATGACTTAAGTTCTAGGGATGCAATTGCTAAATCTCAGACTTTGGGAAACACTATAGGACAAATGACCCAGCTCCTTTTACCAATAAAATGCATGGAAATAGAAACAAATCACAGAGATTTAAGATTCATAACCAATTGAACATGGATCTTATTTAGATCCTGACTTGAATAAAGAGAGTTCTAGGGAAGGAGGGAAGGAAAAAAAAGAAAAGGGAAGGGAGGAGAAGGGAAGGAAAGAAGGGAGGAAGGAAAAGAATCAATAAACTGGAGGGATGTGGACAATCATTTGACCATAAGGAACTGTTACTAACATTTTTTAAGTCTGATACTCACTGCTGTTTTTAAAGAAATCTTTTGAGTTCCATACTAAAATATTTCTAGATTAAATAACATGTGGCTGCTTCACTCACAGTAGCAAGATAATGGAAATAACCTGAGAGTCGATCAATAGGGAAATGGGACAAAAGATGCAGTTTATGTCAACAATGGAATATTACTGAGCTATGAGAAAGGAGAAACTGCTATTGTGACAATGCGGATGGATGTCTAATGCATTACTGCGACATGAGTCGGACAGAGAAAGACAAATACTGCATGGTGTCACTTACATGTGGAGTCTAGAAAAGCTGAATTTGTAAAAGTAGACAGTAGAATGGTGGTTCCCAGGGGCTGGGGAGTAGGAGAGTTGGGGCGACATTGATTAAGATATAAACTTGCAACTAGAAGATAAGTAAGTCCTGGAGATCTAATGCATAGTGATTATAGATAACAATACTGTATTATAAACTTCACAGTTACTAAGAGACTAAATCTGAATTGTTCTCACCACAAAAAAGAAATAATTATGTGACATGACAGAGGTGTTAATTAATGTATCAACACATTGTACACCTTCAACGTACACAATGTGATATGTTAATTATACCTCACTAAGAATATTGTGGCTGCTTCAACATAATCCAGTGGCTTAAACAGTGTGGGTGGGCATATGGATGAAGTAAGATGGGCCGGAGTCGTTAACTGTGGTCACTGGACATGGGTACATTGGGATTCATTACACTATTTTCTATTTTTAGTATGTTTGGAAATTTTACTTCAGAAATAACAGGTCTGTTGTGCTTGTTATAAAATGATTTCTTTTTAGGTGAGAGGCTGGGCTAGCCATTGTCTGAGGTCATTGTTAATTGGATAATTCTAACTGAATGAAGATAAAATAAGTAGAATAATGTCAGGGATTTGATCTAAGAGGATAGCACTGGGCCTACGTAATCCCCCTCAAAGCTTTATTTTTCTAAGTGTTAAAATCAGGACATCAGGCCCAAAGTGCAGTCACTTTTGCTAAGCCACACATCACTGAACTGAAATGTAACTTAACTACCATTTTGGCTCTTCCAGAAATGGGATTTTGGACCAGTCTGTCAGGACTGGCCTGATCAACATCAGCTGATAAACTCCTGCCATTCCCCTCAGGGAAAGTCAACTTGCATTAACCAATTCGTTTTTTTTTTTATTTAGTATAAATCCCTTGTTCCTGCTCCCTTCTGCCTATAAAACCTTCCATTTTGTACAGTTCTTCAGAGCTCCTTTCTACCTGCTAGATTGGATGGTGCCCAATGCATGAATCACTGGATAAAGCCAATAAGATCTTTGAAATTTACTCAGTGGAATCTTACTTAACACATGAGATTCTACAGTGAAAATTATTTAAGAACTGACTAAACACAGAAGAGACTATATTTCATTGTGGAAAGGAGATTGAATTTGTACTAACCTTTAAATGTCATCATATTTTCAGTGAATGAGCTGACCAGGACACGTGCCCCAAAAGATTCCTCAAACCACCCTGGGTAGTCTTCACCCAGTATTTTGATGTTCCTACTCAGCAGCCCAACATCAGCTGCTAATGTGTAGCTCTGACCTGTTCCAGGAACGTGGTATCTTTCAGCTGCAACAGAAGGACAGCTAGATTATTACCAATGCTGAGAAATATCTGTCTTTATAAGTTTCTTGGTAGTTCACAAGCTACATAACTTTCTAATAGGCCAAAAGTCAACACAAATGCATGAACTGATTAGTTTTATGCTTTAACATACATGGAGGGCAGACTGATATTATGATAGCTTTTCATTCATTACATGAAACACAATCAAAAGTATTTCTTCTATTAACACCAAAAAGATTATTACAATCAGCAATTATGAAGTTACGGCTTCATGGGATGTTTGTAATCCCTTTATACATAAAAACACTGTTGTAAGGCAAGTTGAGAAGCTTCTAGCAATTTTTAAACTTTTTGTTTACATTATTACAGTTGACCCTGTTTCCCCCCCCAGTTACTCAGCTCTACCCAGCCCTCACCCCTACCTTTTCCCTCTGGCCATCACCACACTGTCTTCTGTGTCTATGGGTTATGCATATATGTTTTTTGACTAATTCTGTCACCTTCTTTCAAATAGTCCTCCCCTCCCCCTTTGACAGCTGTCAGTTTGTTCCCTGTATCCCTGCCTTGGTTTCCATTTTGTCTGTCAGTTTATTTTGTTCATTAGATTATACATATAAGTGAGATCACATGGTCTTTGTCTTTCACTGACTGGCTTGTTTCACTCAGCATAGAATTAATAGTCTCCAGGTCTATCCATGCTGTCGCAAAAGGTAAGAGCTCCTTCTTTTTTATTGCTTGGTAGTATCCCACTGTGTAAACGTACTATGGCTTCTCTACCCACTCATCTCTGATGGGCCCTTGGAATATATGCACCCCTATGTTCCTAACAGTATTATTTACAACAGCCAAAATCTAGAAACAGCCCAAGTGCCACCAGTAGATGAGCAGATAAAAAAAGCTTCTTGTAATTTTAATAGGTGAGGAAATGAGGCAGAGAAGTAAAAGAATTTGCCCAAGACGATGTGGAGAATCAACAATACATAGATATTACCTCTCCTGACCCCTAAACCTTAGTTTGTTCCACTTTTTCTGTGACATATTTTGTGATCAATTCCTTAGAGCAAACACAGTGTATAATATACTTAGGTCTTAACAATTTTTGTAAAACATAACCTAAACTGCATTCTATATTTCTAGGAAACTTACTCAAAACTTTAAGACAATCAGGTACATTTCAGACAGAGAGAAATGTTTGGTAGTTTAAAGAAGACTCCATAAGGTCAAACTTCAAAATCTTGTTCTTTCATGATTAACAAATCCTTTTGATTTAAAGAAAAATACATAATGTAGAATGATAGGCTCAAATGCTTCTATCAAAATACTGCTTTAAAAAGCTCTTTTAAGTTCCTTTCTTGCGCAGGTCAGGTATCCACCAGGCTCTCACACAGTCCACAGCATGAGTTCTCAGGGGCACAGGAGCACCCGAGCGGGTTTCCTAACATCCCACTCCCATGTGCTTCCACTCCCTGGGGTTCCGATGAGGGTAGCATGTCACACAGGGAAAGGCCGGGGTGCAGGGAAGGCCCTGATCCTACAGACTGAAATTTGGTCTTCTGTTGATTCTAATTCTTTCTTTCCTGGAGAATTCTGGTTTTACCATTTGGCTGTAGTTGGTTTAAGTGCAGTTACAACTGAGGAATGTGTCAATGAAACCAATCAGGACAAAGATGCTCTCAGATCAAGGGTTTTCAAATTTTAGTGTGTATAATGGTCATCTAGAGAAGCCTGCCTAAAACAGGAAGTGCCTCCATACCTCAGAGACTGCAAAGCAGGAGATCTTTGCTGAGCATTTGCTGAATGAATGAATGAATGAATGAATGCCTACAGCAGGGATGCTTTGTAGACAACATAGAAATAGTAGCACCCCTTGGGTACCAGAGCCAGTCTGAGTGAAATGCTCCTCCAAAACATTTGTGAGAAGTTTCATCAGATAACTTTAATCACGGAGGAAAGCACTAAAATGTGAATACTTCAAGACAGTTTAATTATAAACCTATTTGGCTAAAGAACAACCACTTACCACGGTGAGTGTAGGAAAGGGAGGCATTGAGAATGAGAATTTTGCGATCGTGCAGGATTTTAACGATGCTTCTGGTTTCTGTCTGGTGGAAATCATAGCTTGTGGTTGTTATCACAATCTCTTCTCCCACCTTAGAAAAATTCAGGTGCCGAATTTGAGAATAATTTTATAAACAGGTTTATATTTCTTAACAACTATTTAACAACTCTAATTTATATCTGATTAGAATCATAGTATTATCACAGAGAAAAAATATTTATGTCTCTAAAATAAATATGCTCTTGTTTGATATCAAGAATTCTAAATTTTGAATTATCTCAGCATTTCCTTAAATTTTACCACGACTTAGTATTTAATGAAATCATAGGCTATACATTTGAAAAAATTAAATAGATAAAAAAGTACTGTTTTTATTAAAAAATGGATCAGAAGAATATTCTTTAAAACTTAAAACAAATTCCCAGGATTTAAGAAAACATCATTAACTATCATCACTTGATATCCCGGAAAGATGGGAAAGAAAAACTGGAAGAGCAAGACCAAGTTTTAGAATCTGTGTATTGTATATGACAAGCTCCTTCTTGTCATTCGAGCCTCTGCTCCAATGTATCTGTAGGGGAGAAAAATAATTTTTTCCTCTACCCTTTTAAGTTCTAGGATGGGACCCCTTCAACAAACAACATTAACAAGAGAAAAGCATATAAATTTATTTAATATCAGTTTTATGTGTCATGGGAGTCTTCATAAGGAAATGAAGACACGAAGAAATTGTTAAACCTGAGTGTTTCTGTGCCAGGTTTGATGAAGAATGGAGAGTAATAGGAAAATGTGATAGGCTAGAGTTCAGTGTAATAAACTAGAACTAGCAAGACTGGTTCCTTCAAATTTCCCACTGTGTCCCTTTGTCTTCAGAGATAAGGATGCTCTTCTCATTGGGCATAGCCAGGGCATCTCACACGTGAAGGTTTTATGACCTGCTCCAGGGGAAACTACAAAGTCCTTCCAGCACAGGCTGTTTTCTCAAATTCCTTCATCTTAAAATATTCAAGGTTTTGGGATAGCAAGTCATAAATTTAATATTTTGGGGTAGTATATCCTGAATCCCAGCATACCATTAAGAGATGCCCTCTCTGGACACCCTATTTAATGTTATCTGCCACCCTCTACCACGGTAGTCTGTCTCTCTCACACTACCTGCTTTATTTGCTTCATTATGTAAATTATAATCTGAAATTAACACACATTTATTTGTTCATTTAGCATCTGCTTCTTCCACTGCAGCATAATTTCCACTAGAATTTGATAACTTTCTTCACAACTGAATCCTCTGTCTGGAAAATGACTGATACTTGGTTAAATATTCGTGAGATAATTAATATGCAGAAAATATTAATTGGATAAATAATAAAAATATTAGACAAATAATAAGGATATTGAAGTCATTTAATTACCTTCTAAAAAAATCACACCTCAACTATCACAAATAAAAACCTTTTACAATAAGAGGTAGATTATAATATCTCCCAATAAATCTTCCTTCCATTTACCAATTTTAAACAACATTAAGAGCTCCAACCCCTTTTGATGATCTGTTTTGATTTACTCAGACTAAGCTTCTCTTTGTTTGTGACTCAAGAACTCGTTCTCAGTAAAAGGGAACTGGCTGAGATCTGAGAGCACAGAAAAGGAATCCCTCCATTTCACTGACCCTTCAGCCTTCAGAAGAGTATTGGTAAAAGACGTGAGTCTAGGGCCTATGCACACCTGTGAGTACAGTGGGGATGGGAAATGCCGCCACTCATTTCTCCAAAATCTCTCACTTAACACAGGCATTATTTGAATAGCAATGATTATCAGGATTTGTTTTCTTGCCAGATGTTTAGCATGTAAAATCACAATTAGAAGTAAAGAGAGAACCAAGATGATGATAAAATGTATTTAATTTTTTTGTTTTGCAGGAACTTGTAATAAATATTTTTATGCCAGAACTTTCACATTTCCCCTTCATAACTAATATATACATGGTGTTTTTTATATATTTTGAGGGGTCTTTGAGACCACAATTTTTAAACATTTGCTATCAGGTCAGCTTTTTGAGTGTAAGCTAATTGCAAAATACACATTTCTCATCTGGTTAATCATACGAGAAATAAATGTCCATAAGAATAAAGAAGAAACATTTTTAAGTTGACCAATTCATTGTATGTATTCACTTTCTACCAAATAGTATTTCCTCTACCTGCCAATCCACAGCATCCATCAGAGACAGGACTTTGGAACCCGCCTCTGCAGTTTCTGAGAGCTTAGTTTTGTATATCGAACGCGGAATTCCATGAAGATCTAGCTCACCAAACACCCCTGCAGGAGAAAAACACACTCCTATGTATTCACCACACAGTACTGCTAGGTGCTGATATAAATCACTGATATGCTTTAATGAGCAATTGAACATTTTAGACTGAATGAAATCAATCGGGGGTATCTGCTCAGATTCACTTTGATTCACTTCTAGAAATCTGGTCCGTAGATACTAAAGCCAGTACACAAGGATATACGAATGAAGATGCTTCCTTCAACGATAGTTGAAAATTTTAGAAAACTAGAGTTAATCAAATTTTACTTTAATGGAATGATGGGATAAATTATAATATACTAATACCATCATGTAATATACTACAAAATGGAAGACTGTTATCTGTAAGTATTGATCTGGAATGATATCCATAATACGTTAATTGAGAAAAGAAAACTGTATAGTATTATATTTAGTTTGACCATGTTTTTGGTAGTATTGTAAAAGGTACAATACTACCACTATACACACACACACACACACACACACACACACACATATGGTGAATATAGGCATAGAAAAAAAACATGAAAAGACATGTAAAAATGGCTAACTAATGCCAGCTAGTTTCCTCAAGAGGGGAGTACAATTAGAAAGATATATATTTTTTCTTGACATTGTTCTATGTTGTTTGAAATTAAAAATAAAGACATAAAATGCAAAGAAAAAAGTTAAGACTGAATTTATCTTCCTCGAGACTTTTTTTTTTAGATTTGAATTTGCCTCGGGAGTGCTAACTCAATATCAAGCTATTTTTATCCCCTTTTTTACTGAACATCACTTTTTAGAAATTGTACAATAAAGCAATTACAGTGCATGATTGTGTCTTTTAAATAAATATTAATCAGTAATATTAATAAAAGCAGTTATTTACTGTGACCAAACTGAACCTTTCAGTTCCTTTGCTTCCCGGGCTCACACAGGAACAGCCATACGAATGTGACTGGGCAGTTAAAACTGTGGGTCAGGGGACTGTGTTGTTGGTTACCCACTGATTATTAATCGTATACATGAAATAATGTGTACAAAAGTTACCATTTAGGGAAAACTCACTAAAATATGGGCAGTTTATTGCTTATATAAAAGAAAGACTATGAAGAAAACCTGATTGGAGAATATGCAGATGAAGAGATTTGTTAATGTTAGTTTTGTAATGAATTGCATTTGGGTTTAAACTATACACACCTATATCAATTTCAATGTGACATGACTCAATTTTTTCATCTGTGCCAGTTTTATAATCCATTACTATGAATAAATGTCTGTAAAAGCATCTGATTACCATAACATCATGAACTGATAACAATACTTCAGTGCTCTATGTTTTAAAGCATGTTTTTAAACGGCTATAAATGATAATTTTAGTATCTGGAGACACATACCTAAGACCTTTGATCCTTGATTTGGTCCTTCTGGAAAAGCCCACTCTGGAGTAGAGTGATTTCCTCTAAGAACAATCTGTAATTCGCCTTTAAAAGGTTTATCTTCCCAGCCAGCAATTAATCTACCTCCCTGCAGTGAAGCAGAAAATTGTTCATACTTAAAAACTGAGCAGAAAGAATTTCCCCCATAAAAAAGGAATTAGGAAGACTGTGGTCTTCTCTAGCAAAAATGAATAAACTGTGTTACACAAAGAACAGTATTATAACTGGAAGTGACGTTTAATGCTTTCACTCTGGGTTAGACAATTTAAATGATTCTTACAAGGTCAAATTCAACACCTACTTACTGTCAAAATTGGACCTAAAACTGAGACCTTTCAAGACCTAAACTAGTGCTGTTTGAACAGATCACACTGGATTTTTAAATAATATGGATATATAAAATATACTCCTTTAATTACATCCAAGCTATACCATTTATGAGGCATCCCTGTTAATAATAATAGCTATTACTAAACGCTTGCTGATTTTATGTCGGGCATAATGTGTAAGGCCTTATGTATGGCGTATCACCTAACCTTCACACTAAACCCATGAATTGGTGTTACTCGCATTTTATAGGTAAGAAAACTGATGCTAAAAGTAGTCAAATTACTTACCCAAGGTTACCCAACTATTCAACAGTGAGGTAAGTATTCAATCGTAGCTTTAATTTACCTCAAAGCTCACATATGTAACCAAAGTATCATACACTTTTAAAACATTAAAAGCTTAGTTTTACCAAAGAAAAGCTAGTGCACACTTTTATTTTTTAATGGTGCTTATTAGCTTTTTGGTAAGGCCATTTTTTTTAAAGAATGATAAAACAAAGACTGACAATTAAACTGATTAAACTGTTACATGATAAAGACCATCTGCAGTTTCTGAGAGAATGAAGTTATTGTTCTAAATGACTGAAATATTCTTAATAATTATGAAAATATTTGTTTTCATAATTCCATTTATATTCATTAAAAAATACTGTTTGTTTTCTTAAAAAAAAAAAAGGCTTAAAACCTTTGAATTTTTTCTGGAACTCCCAGGGATTCTTTGTTGGATGGACCAAGCTGTGAGTTTAGCTGTACTTATAGTAACACAACTACCCTGTGTAGGACTGGAAATGGGCAAACCTCACACTAAAAGTACTGTGATACTCACTGCTTAAGGAATGTTTAGTCCACGAAATGAAGGAGAGAGGAGGGGACATATATTAGGCTTACATGAACTCACATTTTATGGGCTACAGCCAGCTGCACTTTTTATTCACATCAATTAAATATGCTTTCTTATAAGTTTTCAGTAAGTTTCCAACAATTTAGAATTTGGTTAATAAATTATAAGGCCCTTACTCTTACCTGCACTGATATGTAGGTAGCATTCAAAACAAGTCTTCTGTAAGAAGACTCTGCAGTTTCCACATTATGTGTATCTTCCAATTCCAGAACCCCCCAAATAGTGAGCCTTTCCATTGGTGGAATATCTGTGTCTGCTACAATCCATGTTCCTACAAAACAATACTTTAATATAAGAAGTCTAACCCATAGGTTATAGCCTATCGATAAAGCATTAGCAACCATATCAGTGAGTCCTGGTTTTGATGTGTGGGATGCCTTTTCCACACAATGACGGATTCTCGTCTCTCCCAGAAAATCCATATTCTCAATATTCAGATTGAAGTTCACACAAAACCCAGAAGGCTAAGCCTGGTGTCCAGGACATGGTAACAGAACCCATCTACACATCTGCTATTCCCTAAGGTGTGCTCCGTAAAGCCGGAATGCTCACTACGGTGCAGCATCTATCCTAATGCTGCAGGAACACACGCATTTCACTTCCTTACGTATTTACCTTCAGGAATAATCACATTTGCTCCTGGGTAAGGTACAGTATAATTATTTTCCCGAGATGATTGCCAAAAAGAATCATTTGACCATAAGCTGAAAACAAAAGAAAAGTAGTTCCATTAAGTACTATCTCTATGTATTTCATGACCATCTCCTAAGGGTGTAGCATTATACTAGATGATTTGAGGATGATAAAATGCAAATTAGTTTATAGTTTCACTAAGTAGACAAGCTAATACGTGAAATTCGTAACATACCCAGCTACCTATTTATATAGGTATGTGTCTACACTGTTATCAGTGTCTTTCTTCAGTGTTTCTCCTTTCCATTCGTATAATCTGAATCACTTTGTCTTCCAGTAAATCATTATTGTGATACCCTGACTTTGCTGTTCTGGGTGTGTCATCAAGAAGTTTTGTGATCTCATGTATCACTTAAGGTCATTGGACTCCACCCACACAATAGGGCAATGGGTCTAATAATTCGGTCTAACATTCTGTGAGTCTGAGACTACCAGTAACACACACACACACGCGCATACACACACACATAAGTTTTGCGAGATTCTTCCATTTTCTCATCAGGGTGGTTATAAGGCTCAAGTGAAGTAGTGAGAGCGGAAACGCTTTGTGACCTATGAGACACTGTGCCAGTGGAGGACATAATTTTCTCACCCCGGAGTGAGGTGTTAAAAGCATTACGTCAAGTGCTACTGAAGGTAGTAACAATCAGAGAGCCTATATACTTGTATGTGGCTGGTCGCTTCCTGGGAATGGGACTTCTTGATGGGGGGTGCACGGGAAAGCACTCCTGGAGAATGCAGCAGTAGGCTTGGAAATTAATAATGACGTCTTTCACTTCGGGATCCAAGGTCCCAGAGGTGGGCTGGCTTTGAGGAAGGTCATTTCTCCCTGACACTGAAAGTCAAGTAAAACAGAGTAAATTGACATGATGACCAAAGTACTCAAATGTAAACAAAATGATGGCAATTTGAATATATTCTTTAGACAGTAACTTGGTGTAATTTGAGTGCATGGAATATATATGGTAAAATTCTGACCAAGTGCATATCTTGTTGAGAAGCACATAGTCAAAATATCTTAGGGGGGGGAAAGATATCCACAAACAATTAAATAATAAAAATGCAAACAAAATATATGACAGCTTCCATGGTACTCACTTTCTTTAATTCTGTGAAATTAATTTTGGAGCCACATTTATATTAAAAATCTTTGTGTTATCTCCAAACATAAAATGCAAGTTTTTAATTCAACTCAAGGCTATTTCCAGCATGAATTTCATTTCCAGTCCTTTCATTCAATGAGCATTTTTTTAATCCTGCTATATTTAGGACACTGTATAACACATTTTCCCATTACTCAATTTTTCTCCTCCTTTAGATACAGCATGAGCTACAATAAGCACTTCTGCTTAGTGAATACACACCCAAGTAATACAGAGTACTAGTGTTTGGTTCGAGGTGCCAGTCCCCATTCTTGCTAGTATTCCAACTCAAGGGGTTTGAAGAGCCATTCCTCATATCAATAACATTAAACATATCAGGATTTTGAGTGAAGTTATGAGATATGATGACATAGTCTTCTTCCTATAAAAGTTTACGAAAAAGCGACTTGTTTTAAATCTTAATACCCTGCATAATATACATTCATTTTGATGACACAGAATTAGCTCATATATTAAGACAAGTTTTGGCTTCAGTTCTTTTCATTTTGCATTTATATTTTATTAACATTTTATATGTCTACAGAAATAATGTTAACTCTGTCACTAAGGCAATAAAAGTCTCTTTCTATATATTTACATATATATAAATGTCAATGCATGCATATATGTATGTACATTTAGAAAAATATTTTATTTCTATAATGTTTGAAAACGTTTAAAACAATGCAACAGTGCTATGGTTTTTTGTTTTTGTTTTTTTGTTTTTTTGTTTATTTTGGCTGCACATATGTGGTATGAGAACGTGGATGGATGAGACAAAACCCCCGATTCAGGCCACTGGTTGCCATTAGAGACAGAGACTGAGGAATAGGCCAGGGAAAGCCATAAACCATACAGGGAACTTCCACTTCATCTAAAATGTTTATTTCTTTTTAAAAATCAAACGTATATATTCACAGAATATTAGATTCAGGTAGAGATGGGTGATGGGCACAATAGAACTTGGCCTATTTGCTATAATTTTCAGTGTTTTATACATTTAATAAAACAAATTATAAAGCCCTTAACTGGTGCCTGAAACATCATAAGCATGCAGTACGTGTTGGTCGCAACCATGGTAACAATAACAGAGCACAAGTTCACTGCTATGGGAATATGGCGAGAAGATTACTTGCTGCTGACTCTTACATGAGGACGCTTGATTTGGCTTGTCTCACATTTACAGTGGGCCATGGAGTGGGTGCAGGGCTTGAACAGGTCAATGATGAGGCAAGGGCATTCTGGGCCAAGCAATTGGTGTAAGGACAAGGCTGTGCCCTGTGTCACAGTAATGTTCAATCTTAATTACTAGAAGATGAGCTTTATAGCTCTTCATTTACCTTAAATCCATAGAATGTTGATGTGTATGATATGTTGGCTATGTGATCCACCCCTTTAAAATACCAGTTAATGTGCTTTGCGTTTGGAATCAGAGCCATCCATCCAGACATATGAGTAAGTCGTTTCTTCTGAAAGGGGACAATGCTTGTGCCTGCAGGAGAACAGGAAACAAAGCAGTCATCGCAAGCTTGACCACTAGAACCCCCCCCCCCCCGCCTTTATGGGCAAATGCAGATGTAAATTATTGGTCTAGTCTATGGAAGTCTCTAGCGAGCCCAGCATAGCATTTCAATGTTTATGTTCTAAGTGTTACTGTTTAACACTACACTCAACTGAAACATAAAATGCTTTCTCACTTGGGATTTTTGAAACGAGATGGGGCCTTTATTCCTTATGGAAAGAAAAAAGTGGAAACGTAATGATTATAACTACTATGACAGAAATGCTTACATATATTCATTCAATCCTTTAAATACCATTGATCTAAAATATATAATTCCACTTCTATCCTTAATAACTTAATTCTTCAGAATCATTGATTTGTGGTGTATGCGAACATAAGTTCTGAATCTTTGTTAGATTTTCTTATATTTGTCGAGTTAATCCAAGTCTGCACACCAAGTGCGAGTGAAAAGCTTGATGTAGAACTCTTTTTTTTTTTTTTTTTTTTTTTTTTTTTTTTTAATATATTTATTGATTATGCTATTACAGTTGTCCCATTTCCCCCCCCACTCCACTCCATCCTGCCCACCCCCCTCCCTCCCACATTCCCCCCCCATAGTTCATGTCCATGGGTCATACTTATAAGTTCTTTGGCTTCTACATTTCCCACACTATTCTTACCCTCCCCCTGTCTATTTTCCACCTATCATCTATGCTACTTATTCTCTGCACCTTTACCCCCCTCTCCCCCTCCCACTCCCTTATTGACAACCCTCATGTTCTAGTTGTTTGCCTAGTTTGCTCTCGTTTTTGTTTTATGTGTGGTCGTTAATAACTGTGAGTTTGCTGTCATTTTTACTGTTCCTATTTTTGATCTTTTTCTTAGGTAACTCCCTTTAACATTTCATATAATAAGGGCTTGGTGATGATGAGCCTCTTCAACTTGACCTTATCTGAGAAGCACTTTATCCTCCCTTCCATTCTAAATGATAGCTTTGCTGGATACAGTAATCTTGGACGTAGGTCCTTGCGTTTAATCTTGGGTAATGTAATTATGATGTGTCTTGGTGTGTTCCTCCTTGGGTCCAGCTTCTTTGGGACTCTCTGAGCTTCCTGGACTTCCCGGAAGTCTATTTCCTTTGCCAGATCGGGGAAGTTCTCCATTATTTGTTCAAATAAGTTTTCAATTTTTTGTTCTTCCTCTTCTCCTTCTGGCACCCCTATAATTCGGATGTTGGAACGTTTCAAGGTGTCCTGGAGGTTCCTAAGCCTCTCCTCATTTTTCCAAGTTCTTGTTTCTTCATTCTTTTCTGGTTGAATGTTTGTTTCTTCCTTCTGGTCCATACCATTGATTTGAGTCCCAGTTTCCTTCTCATCACTATTGGTTCCCTGTACATTTTCCTTTGTTTCTCTTAGCATAGGCTTCATTTTTTCATCTGTTTTTCGAATAGATTCAACCAAGTCTGTGAGCATATTGATAACCAGTGCTTTGAACTGTGCATCTGATAGGTTGGCTATCTCTTCGTCGCTTAGTTGTATTTTTTCTGGAGCTTTGAAGTGTTCTGTCATTTGGGCCATTTTTTTTGTTTGTTTGTCTTGGCGCGTCTGTTACTTTAAGGGGCGGAGCCTTAGGTGTTCACCGGGGCGGGGTAATGCTGGTCCCTGCGCTGTGATGCTGTACGTGGGGGCGGGGCCCAGAGGGAGCAATGGCGCCCGCTTCACTCTCCTCCGGATTTCAGTCTTTCACTCGGCTACCCACAATCAAACTGGGCCCCTCTGGTGCTGGTTCCCGAGTAAGTGGGCCTGTGCACACTCTAGGCCCCTGTGGGTCTCTCCAACAACCTCTCCTGTGAGGCTGGGAGTCTCTCCTGCCGCCCCAACCCCCAGGGGCGCTTTTAATCAGAGGTTTGATGTAGAACTCTTGAGGAACCAGGTCACATCTAGACCTCCCACAAACACTGGTCACGGTACCCTGAAGTTTGAGAGTGACAAACTTGGAACCTGAACTACTTGTTATAGGAAAAACTATGTAATTTAGTTATGCTTTTGGTCATAAAAGAATGCCTGATGTTTTCAAGAAAAGATCTGTGATTAATTGCCCATATTCTATTTTTTTCTTTCCCTTTCCTCTCTGATTAAATTTTATGTTAAATTTGTAACCTCCTCCCTTACAAATTGAACAGGAAGAATCTAGAAGAAAGATGTAAAATAAACTGCCATCTCTTTTATTTGGGGGATAAGGCAAAAATAAATAAATAAATAGGTAGATAAATAAATAAATCCCAACATCAAGGGGGAACAAATTCATTAATTCTTCAGCTTATGAAGTAGTGTCAGTTTTGAAAGGGCTATGAGCACACTAAAACACTGTTCCAAAAGACTGCAATGTTCTAGAAGTATGATCATTTGGATCATTCAGCACATATCCATTCCTCTCCCCTCCTTGAGGGCAGAGCAGACTTCCCTGCCCTGTTGACGTTGGATGAGTTCTTTGCTCCACAGAATATTAGCAGAAGGAACAGACACTCAGTTTTGAAAAGAGCTTGTCAGATGGGGCTTGCTGGCTTGAGCCTCTGCCGTGGCAATGAGAAGAGGTTCCCCACGGCACCCACTCTCGCTTCAGCCTGAGCCCTGCAGTGAGCACCAGGAGCAAGCTGAATTTACCCCTTGGGGAGGGGCAAAGCCCACACTGGGCCCTCACCTTGAAGCAGAGCCTCCCAGCTGAGCCAGCTCAGATCAACCGCCCCAGCCCTCAGCCACCTGAGCGGGAATAACTGTAGGTGTAAGCTGTTGCCTTTGGGGTTGGTCTGTGCTGAAGCAATAGCTGATTTATACAAGAGCTAATTAAAACCACCTAAAACCTCTAGAATTTCCCCCTATATTTGCTAGAATCAAACTCTGAAGTTTGCTGGTGCATGGGATTATATTCTAACACTACATTTCTTTCTTTTTAATTTTTATTGTTATTCAATTACAGCTGCCTGCATTTTCTCCCCATCCGTCCACCTGCTCCATCCGAACCCACCTCCCCCCCCCACCTCCACCCTCCCCCTTGATTTTGTCCATGTGTCCTTTATAGTAGTTCCTGTAATCCCCTCTCCCCACTGTCCCCTCCTCACTCCCCTCTGGCTATTGTCAGACTGTTCTCAACTTCAATGTCTCTGGTTATATTTTGTTTGCTTTTTTCTTTTGTTGATTATGTTGCAGCTAAACGTGAGATTATATGGTATTTGTTCCTCACCACCTGGCTTATTTCACTTAGCATAATGCTCTCTAGTTCCATCCATGCTGTTGCAAAGGGTATAAGCTCCTTTCTCTCTACTGCGTAGAATTCCATTGTGTAAATGTACCATAATTTTTTGATCCACTCATTTGCTGATGGGCACTTAGGTTGCTTCCAGTACTTGGCTATTGTAAATTGTGCTGCTATGAACATTGGGGTGCATAGGTTCTTTTGGATTGGTGTTTCAGGGTTCTTAGGGTATATGCCCAGCAGCAGAATTGCTGGGTCAAAGGGCAATTGAGGAAATTTAGTTTTCTGTGGAAATTCCATACTGTTTTCCACAGTGGCCTCACCAGTCTGCACTCCCACCAACAATGTACTAGGGTTCCCTTTTCTCCGCATCCTCTCCAACATTTGTTTGTTGATTTGTTTATGTTGGCCACTCTGACCGGTGTGAGATGGTACCTCATTGTGGTTTTAATTTGCATCTCTCTGATGGTTAGTGATGCTGAGCATCTTTTCATATGTCTCTGGGCCCTCTGTACATCTTCCTTGGAGAAGTGTCTGTTCAAGTCCTTTGCCCATTTTTTAATTGGGTTGTTTGTCTTCCTGGAGTGGAGTCATAACACTACATTTCTTTATAATTCAGTTTTATAAATAAAACTAACTTTCATTTTTGAAGTTATTTGTATTCATCTCAATTTTTTGGCTACAATCTTTTTCAGTATTTTGATTTTAAGCATTCTGGACTGAAGCATAAATTCTTTAAGGTTGATATTTAAAAAATAGTATCATAAAGAGTATCTGAAATGAATTGGCCATCTGGTCTAACTTCATACATATATTTACATAGAGATATATCATCATGTGTGAGATGCTTTGATGAAGATATATTAAAATATATGTAAAGTTATGCCAAACATTATTTTCCACTTATCTAGTAAACTTGTTGAACTTTTGATTCATTTAGTGTACTTGTAAGATCAAAACACAGATTTTTTCTGTTTCTAATTTTTAGTAGTAAATCTCTTTTTACTTTAATGAAGATAAAATTAGTCAAACCTGCCTGTTGAAAGTTTATTTATTTTTTTATGTCACTTAATAAGCAAATTGCCTGGCATGATATTTTTTCTACTCTGCAATTTGGTGTGAACACTGCAACTAATTCCATTGTAATTCAACACCAGCGAAGTCCCTACTATGTGCAATGTCCTGTGTTGAGCTTTGCTGGTGAAAGTAAGTGTATAGATCTTGGCCTCATGGTGTTCACAGGTTAAAAATTAAATAAAATTCTTAGATTTTGGAGGAAGTAGGAAAAATGGCACAAAGATATTTCATAAGAAATCTACAATCTCATAAGTTCAGAAATATTAGATTTCTTGAATCAAAAGCAAAAACAAACAACGCCCCCTTAAAGTCACCACCAACTCCCCAAAATGAGATTTGAAATATTTAAATATTACTGCTTAAAATTAATAAATATATATACTTTATCATGTTGTATATTTAAAATAATTTACTGAGGAAGGTTGTACATCTCTGAGTTCTCTGTAAAATTACCTTAAACCCTGTTCTATAAAATATGTATGTTCAGTCTACTCATAGCTAAAGTATTTGGGGGAATAATGAAAAGTTTTAGCATAAGTAACTATTTTATGACACAGTAATGGAAATAACAAAATGTTATCACAGCAGATAAAATAAATTCATTTGTTTTTGCTATTTTGGTTTCTTTTTGTTTTAGCCTGTCAGTTTTTAATTGGAAGGAAACATTCACAGACACTCTGTTTAAAATACTGTTTGCTGTAACTTAGTCTCTAAAAGTTCAAGTAATGTTGCTCTACTCTGGGTATCTAGTTATCAGAAGAAAAGGAATGGCTTCTGGGTTTATGTCATTAAGCCACAGAGACAGTGAGTATAACTATTACTCAGATAGTAGGTGTATGACCCTTTCAATGAAATCTAATGGTTTACATGCATTGTTGTAATAAATAATGGAAGTGGTGTTGCAAGACTACTGTTTCCCCCACAGATCCACTGTCCACTATCCGCCCTGGATTTGGAGAAGCCAGGGAAGGAGGAAAGTGAAATCAAGGAACTTCCCTGACTCTCCCGGTGGGGACGTAGGGGTTCTCCTGCACCTCACAACTAAAGGGCACTCCCGTCAGGCTTCACACAGCTCCCTCTGTCTCTAAGCTCATGTGATGGCTCCTTCCCCTCATCTCTTCAGGCCTGGAGATGGCAACAGCACCTTTCTCCTGTTAGCCCTTTGAAGAGCTCTATGGTGGCTGTTCTCTGAGTGCTGGAGGTGCTGGTAGAGGACGTTGTAAGGCCAGCAAGCTCCCTGATCTCAGTAAGAAAAATGGGATCCAAAAGTGGCAGGAAAGGAAACCTGACTATCAGACATAGAGGGAGCTTTAATCAAGACAATAACTATTGGCCAGAGGAATAACCAGTGTGTTGAGATCTGAAGGAATCCCTGGTGATAGCTGATTGATCTTGGGGTTCCTAAAAATGAGATGTGGGAACCACACTGTGGTGATGTTTGGCATATGCAGGAAGAAAATTTATATATGTCTTGGGAGCCCAATATCTAACTTAAGTTTCCCAAGTGGAAATTTGCTGCTTTGTACTTATTTCTGAGATCCAGACCAATTCATAGACTGGAATCACCCCTCTCCCCCAACCCAGGAGTCGGAGGAACCTGTGGCCACTCATCAGGCTACTGCATACTGAAGAGAAGAAACTACCCAGATTCTTTGAGAGTTCTTAGATCCTGGCTCTGAACTGGTGCTAACCCTCAAACACCCTAAATGCCACCATGCTAACATGGTTTACCAGCCAGAGTGGAAGTTTAAAAGGCCAGGTGACAGACTGCATCTTTGCTCATTCTCACAATGAGTCCAGTGGGGTCACTGCCCATTTTATGGTTGTTTCTCCAGTTCCAGAATGTATAGTGAGAACAGATATAGAGCTCTATTTGAAGGGAAGAAGTTGTAATTCTTACGAGAAATATTTTAATAAGGCAGTCTGATAACATAGAATAGAATAGCAAGATTCCAGAATGTCCTGATGAATTTGACACAGGTAATTTTAGCAGCTATATTGTGACTGGTATAATCATGTTACACATTTTCAAATTCACTTGTCGTATCTTGAGATGCGTGATTTTAGTTTCAAATTGCAAGTTTCTACCTTATAAATATCATTAAATGTGGAAATGCTGATAGTGTTTTTAAGTAACATTTTGAAAGTATTTGCAACATACTGAAGAAAAATGGTTAATGTTGACACTATAATTTAATGCACTAAATTAATAATAAGTGCATTTTGATTCTGTTGATAAAATCTCTTTCTGTACTTATGGTTCCTTGTTATATGTTAACGATTACAGTTTTACACAGTGTCTTTAAGAAGCTACATTATTTAGATTTATGCAGAAAATGTAGAAAACTATATTTGGTAATTATCTCTTTAGCAATCCTTGATTCTTCAGTGCATTTCCTATTTCCCACAATCTGCAGTCCGTCAGAACAGTGTGTATGAGAATGGATAAATTGTTGATAGGTATTTTAATGAATAACTCCTAGACAGATGATGGATGAATGAATGGATGGAAAGGTAAAGAGATGGATATGTGGATCTAAGCCAATCAGAGCAGGCCAGGTAGGTATAGTGAGAACAGAAATACTTAACTGGAAGAATTCCCACACTGGCTCCCTAGCTCATGGTGTGAGGGGAAATCTGGAGGGAAGGACTGAGTGAACAACACCATGGGGACCATGCTGCCCCAGCTCTTCACCCAGATAATAAAATAAAAGCAATCCCAAATCCTTCAGGGGGAAAATGTAGATATTAGTGCCACCGTGAGAGATCTGAGAGGTGCAAAGACCAGGATTCCTACCACGTTCTCATTTAACTTGTTTGTTTGGCTGGTGCAAATGCCAGATGAGTCATTAATAATGATGGTAAATTAATTCAGTCTAGTCAAGATAATGCTATCAAGCACATCTGATATTCCAGGTACAGTATCTTTCCTGAGACAAATCTACTGATCAACAGTCTGGCTCCTGGTGTGCAGCTCTTAACCAAGCAAATGCTCACCCACCTCATCTCAATCAGCAAAGATAATCAAAAGCATTTGCCTTTAGTGGCAGAAACAATGGGACATTTATACTGTCTTTCTCCAAGGGCTATAATATCTGTGTCATAATATCTTCTGGAGGTTCCTTAATCAGCAGAATATCATACCAGTGCATGCATTTATTTGACACTCTTCATGCACCCATTTTGAGTGTAAAAGTTTCCTGCCTGGCTTCTGACTTGTAAATATTATGCTTTTCCCAATGTTCTGAAAAGTGAGTGAGAACTCAGGTAGATGATGAAGAAAATTGAGGAAAATATTTAAATTAGTGGTTTAAACTATTCTATCCCACTTACCAAAAGAGTCTGAGAGAACCACATCCTTTTCAAGCAGAGACACTGGAGACGGCTTATTGAACGCCAAACGGTGGAAGCTGACGGAGGCATCACAGATGGCCCCGGGGAACCCAACGCTCCACTCGGCGCCCTGCGTGCAGTGAGAAGGGTCCAGAAGTGGGCTGTGCGGAATGACGGTGTGTCCTTTGTGACCTAGGACATGAACGCAGTCAGCATGCTTCCTACTTCATGTTTTAAAACTGAAGAGCCAAACTATCTGCCATGTAAAGGTACTGTGACCATGGTACTACTAATGAAATCTCAAAGGCTTGGGGCCAAGGGACCTCATACAGAGGCTTTTCAATGGACTCTCTGGTTAGGGAATTAATTGTGGATGTGACTGAAACACAGGATCTGAAGCTCCCATGAGAGCCAAAGAAGGGGACAGGAAGCAGGATACGTAACTTGGCCAAGAAGCCTAACCCTGCAGTCTGCCATAGAGCCTGTACTCTTAGAAGATGGACTGCCAACTAACATTAAAAATCTAAGTTCAAGTAAATAAACTAATAAGGTTACACAAAGGTTTATACATTAGAACCACCCAAATGTTCTCCCTCTTAAAGTAGAATGGAAGACAGAAGTCAACAAATACAGTTGAGAATTCAGTCTGTTTGAATCTTCTATTTGATTCAGTCTGGATGAATCTTCTTCCATCTTTGAAAGTCTTTCAAAGCTAAATCGTTAATATCTGTAGGTTTATTTGTCAACTTTCTCTCTCTTCTAAAGCACTGTGCAGAATCTCTCACACACCTTTGCTATCTTATTTAGACAGGTCTTTATCATTAAAAATTTGTAGAGACACTCAGTTCTAGAAACTATGAATATTTTTAAAATGTGACATACTTTGAACTTGCAATGGTAAAAAATGTTATTAGTTAATATATTTCTTGAATTAATTCCAAATTGATCATTTACATTGGAAAAGAAAAAGGTTGACATTAGTTCTATAACTTACTGCTTCCCTTTAAAGTCTTCGACCGGATATACTCAATTTGTCTACATGGTCTATGTAAATAAATGGAATTTATACACATATGGGCCATGACTGACTGAACAATTTGGGTAGGCATGTAAGAAATTTCTTATCTGTGTGATTAACTGATCGTTATTTCCATAAATATTGCTCAAAATTTGGTGTTAATGCAAAACCAAGGTGCAAATTCAGGGAAAGAAAGGACGTGTTTGGAGGTGCATCTGATAGTCTGGAGCTCTCCCAGAAGAGAATGTCTCATCTATGCCTAGTGTTGACTTGCACCCTTAAACCATTAGTACAGTTTGGTACTGGATAAAATTTGGATTCAGGTGAGCCTGCTTTGACAATTCAGCCCTGTGTTAGCACAAACATATTTCCAATGCATTTTATCAGAAATTACAAATTACCTGTAAGTGAACCATCCACATCGATCAGCACCACTTCATGTTCCCATCGAAAGCCAGCCTTGTTTGGTGTGTGAAAATACTGGATGTCAACGAATTTTGCACTCCAACCTCCACATCTCTCATTACAGACTCCAGTGATGGATGTCACTCCCAATGCCACGCAGCTGGGGCGGTCAAAGTGCATAAAGCGTACGGAAGACACAGTCAAGCCTTCACTAAATGGGAGAACCAGGCCTCTCGTTGTACAAAATGCAGGCCCCATTCCCAGTTCATCAAGATGACCGACTATTTTGGCATTTTTAATCACTGCTCCATTGGTTTCACCCCATCCACCAACATAAGCAGCCAGGATCCTCTTGGTCTCAATTCCAGCCTCATAGTTATTTACCATCACAAAGTTATGGAACTGAAGGGCACCTCCGTTGACCCACTCAGCTCCTTTCTGACAATTCCAAGTAGTAAGTGAATTAAATATGGCAGGCACTGGCACTGTAGAAGTACAAGATCCTGTTTCCATGGGGAAATACTCTTCAAATATCCACAGTCCAAACCAACCTTGAGAATGCACGGTGTTGTTAAAGAATTCTCCGAGAGGAATTCTTTTTTGGCAAATGTTTCGGTCATAGGATGGCCCATCAGGGTGGTTGTTCATTCGGTACCAAAAGCCAAAGTGGGTGCCCCCAGCAGCTGCATTGTGCCGAATGGTGTTGTTTGGGTTGGTTACCCAAAATGCCGCTGGGGTCACATCATCATTCAGGAGACTAGTGCTTTGCTGTACAAATACTGCCAAGTTATACTGCAGGATGTTGCCGTGTTCGATACCGTCTTCTATAAAAAATGCTCCTCCCTTGATATCATATATAATATTCCTCTCCACCAGAAGATGGTGTGTGTTATGGATAGTAACAGCTCTGTTATAGGTCTGGTGAATGGCACAGCCTCTTACATAAGATTTGAACTGTAAATCTCCCAGCAGATGCCAATGTATTGGGTATCTCCCCAGCCGAAAGGCCTGGCCCGCATGGAATACCTGTCATGCC
This sequence comes from Desmodus rotundus, assembly GCF_022682495.2. Lineage (NCBI taxonomy): Eukaryota > Metazoa > Chordata > Mammalia > Chiroptera > Phyllostomidae > Desmodus > Desmodus rotundus. Next base: position 20,508,049 of record NC_071394.1, read on the forward strand.
CAGAAATCATGGCTATTCAGTGATCCACATAAATACAGAGTTTACCTGGCTCATATTTTCTTGTTCAAAAATAGTCTCCACCTTTATATCACTTGTTATGAATATATTTATATCTCCCATAGTATTCATGTTTGCCATTAGAAAATACTTGGCCTCCAACCCACCTTGTTTTATTCATTATATAGCAACCCATACTTGATACCAACGAATTAATGAATGAACAAAAGCCATCTTTAATTGTTCTGTTTTTTACCTCAGTCTATTATAAAACTTTTGTTGTTTAGCAAAATAAGACCTCTTAAAAGACTTCTTTTATTCCTCACTTTTATTCTTATATAATAAGAAGAAACACTTCTTGAATGCTTAGCAGGTGCCTGATACGTCTCACTGCTGGCCCAGTAGCTCTGAGCCTGGTTCCATACGGTCACCAGGCCTCCTGAGCAAGATACTATGCGGGTACGGAAGCCCTTGAAAGTCTGTGTGTATTATCTCCACTAGCTGGGAAAAGGAAAGTCTTGAGATTGTGTATTCATCCCAAGGCCTGGAAGGGAGAAGGGGAGGGCACCACAGTGCCCAAAGGAAAAAACGCATAAAACAGCTTTGGTTACCTGCCTGCCTCCTGTCCTGTCACATATGCAAAATGAACGAATAGAGCCTGAAGCAAGATAAGGATTCAGGCTAACTGACCCCAACCCATACCTATGTTTGGGTAGTCACATCTCCCCAGGGGAAGGCTGGCACCTTTACCTGCCAATCAAAATGTAACTTCTTCACCCCCACCCCACCAACCATATAAGTCCTCAGAAAAAAGAACTCCATCCCTTGGCTTCTTGGCTCTTTTTGGCACAGGGGGTTGGGGGGCCCTAGGCCAGCTAGTCCTCTGGCCACTGTCTTTTGGCTACCCAGCCTCTGGCCACCTTGCTCTAGCCACCCTTGCTTTTGCTTTCCTACTAGAACTGAGCACTAATAAACTTGGCTTGCATGCTAGTAGACTTGCTGACCTGTAATTCTTTACTGCATCAGTAAGAAGAACCAAGTCTGGGACTTTCTCCCATAACATAGCCACTGACCATTAACTTCATTTACAGTCAAAGAAACTAAAGTTTAGAAAGGCTGAGTATCTTGTTCATGGTCATAAAACTCATTTAAAATCAAGTCGGTCTGTTTCTAGAGTTGCTGCTCTTATTAATCACTTTGCAGTACTTTCTTTCAATAAGTCTACAATCTAATTGTCTAGTACAGTGGATGCCAGTGTGTGTGAGTGTGTGTGTCTGAGTGTGTGTGTATAAAGTATGATCCCAGGAGGCTTGGAAATAAAATACAAGGGCACCTTGTATCCAAGGGCATCATTCTTCATCCAAAAATACAAAATTAATCACTACCAATATTTAATATATAGATTGACCCCGATGACCTCCTCAGTCTGTATCTCGGGTGTCACAGGTAACATATCCTAGGAGCAGGGGACTTTCACTATGCAGGTTTGACTCTATCACCCTCCATGATTTGTTTGCGGTCTAAGTGTGCGCAGTTTAATGGATTTTTGGATTTTCCTATCCTTCCCTCCCTTCCTTCTTTTCACTGAATATATGATAAAAAAAATCTATGCTAAACCTGATTATATAGACTGAACATAAATAAGATACAGAGGAGCTCCAAATCTCCTGGGGATAACTTGCATATTTATCAATGTACTTATATATCTGGTCAAATATAATCAGTTGAGAATCTGCTGTATGCCAAGCAACGTTCCAAGTGACAGAGGAATCAGCAGAAAACCAGTAAGATAAAAATCTCTCACCTAATTGAGTTACGTTTTGGAGGGATAAACCAAAAATAAATAAAAAGTAGATTTAATGTTGGGAGTTATGAGTAAATAAAAGAAAGCAGGGATTTGGGCAGCTATTTCAAATGCAGATGTTGAAGAAAGGTCTCTGTGAAGAGAAAACATTGGCAAAGAGAGCTGAATGAACTAGTGTAAAATGTGCAAATATTTGGTGGAGGAGCATTTCCAGCAGAATGAGGAGCAAGTTGCAAAGAACCTGAGACAGGCATGTGTTCACGTGGCCATGGGACACCAGGAGGCCTATGTGGTTTGCATGGCACAGGCCAGGGGTACGGTCACAGGAGATAAAGTGAGAGGCCTGCTGGGGGATGGACCATGTGGAGCCTCTGGGAAGCGCTCACACATTGAGTTTTAGGTGTACTATGAAGACGCTGAAGGGTTCTGAACAGGGTATAACAAGATCTGATATATGCTTTTAAATTCTTGCTTTGGCTGTGGTGTGGAGATTCTACTGAAGCATGGGTGGAAGCAGGGAGACCAGCTGGGAGAGAATCATAGTAGTCCAGGCGAGAGGTGAAGGTAGCTTGGGTCAGGGACCAGTGGGAGGTGGTAGAAAGAGACAGTGGATCAGGGTGTGTTATTGTGCGGGCAGAATGCATAGAACTGGCTGATGAATTTAATGTGAAGCACGAGAAAAACAGAGAAACAAAATTTTGGCATGATTAAATGAGTGAATAATAAGGTGTATTAAAACAGTGTCTCCTCTACTCAATTACAACTAGCATCTGGCATACAGCACGAACTTAGTGCGCATTCATTGTATGGATAACCTTGGGCAAACCACTGTGATTCAGTAACAGTGACTCTTACCTCTACATACTCTATTCTTCCAGTGACCATGTTAGCACCGGGTACAGGAGCATGAAACATAATGCAGCCTCCAAACTGATCGCTTCCTATTTCTTCTCCAAACTTTCCTTGGAGACATGTCTGTGTGGCAAATTCACCTTTAAAAAAAAAAAACAAGAAAAACCATGTCAAAATGCTCTAATTATATAAACATTTATTCCCTCATAATTATATATTTTTATTCACATAAAATTTTAATCTCATTCTGTAACAAAATTATTTGCATTCACATCATCTCTTCCTCTAGAGAGTAAGAGAGGTAAGTGCCTAGTCTCTTGTTCACCTTTGCATTCCGTTAAGTACTCACTACCGTATTTTTCCAAGATGCTAAATAAACATTTGCATGGTTGAATGCACCCTGATAAAGGTATTTTGTCTTATTATCTCTGAAGCTTTTCCCCAAGATTTGGGGATTAACTTAAGTAGTGTAATCTTGTACTTGGATAACACTAGATATGCATTATCTCACTTAATTTTTACAACTCTGGTAAGTAAACAGAACAGGAAGTATTCTTATGTTAAACAGGTTGAAACTAGGTTTAACGGGCCTTTTGAGACTTGATGCAGATGCACTGGTGATGGGAATAAAGTAGAATGGACTAAGTAAGCATCAGCACCAGAGTCACTTAGAACAGTCAGCAGGCTGTTAAGGATGTGAGGCCCCCCGCACATCTTGTGCCTCAGTTCTCTGGCTGCTATTAAGTTGCTAACCCTGTTGCTAAACCCAGCTTGAGGCCAAGCCATAAACATCCAGGAACAACTGCTGTGTGGACACCTGCGGTCTCGACTTCCTCCTTTCACTTTCCGCCCCCCTCCCCCACCCACATCCCTGCATTTGCATATGGAACTAACCAATCTGCTAATCTAGCCAGCAATCCTTCACTTGTACAAAAGAATTATAAGCCGTGGTTGTTGCCTTCCTAAACTCTGCCTTTCTCTGTTCTCAGAGTGCAGTTAGGGTTGCTATCCGAATCTGTGTCTGCAGATGGCACTCCTTTTGCTCAAATTCTTGATTTTGATCCTTTACTGCAGCCTGAACTTTTCCTAGGTTGACAATTAGAATTAGAATGTAGGTCATTTGACATTAAATCCAATGACTTTTGCCTTCTTTTATACTTCCCATTGAAGAAAAAGCTGTATCTGAGCTGTATCTATTATTGTTCAACTGCTTATACAATTGTGATGCTATTAGTGATTAGGTAAAATATTTTTAAAAGACTCACAGAATACATTGTGCTGCATACTGTGGGACACAGCATTAAGGTTCCCTTACGTGAGAACCTTAAACATCATATCCAGTTCTCGTCCACCTCTGGGTATACCAAGCTTTGCACTAACTCACTTCCTTAAAGGCTAGCATAGCATATGCCTGTCCCTTCGGGACCAAAGTAATGTAATGCTCAACTCTCCAGCCATCTTGAGCCCTGTCTCAGAGATCACAGAAGCCCACTTGGAGATGGAGCTTCCATCAGCCTAGGTCCTGGAATAATTACAATTAGCAGACCCCCTTCCCCCATTGACCCATACTGGACATGTAATATCAATGAGAAACAAACCTTTCTCATTTTAATAACTGAAATAGGGGGTGTATTTTTACTAGAGCATAACATAGTCCAAAAGTTCACAACTGGAGGTGATTTTGCCCCCAGGGAATATGTTTTCAAAGTCTGAAAACATTTACGTGGTCACACTATGGCTGCTAAAATTACCTGTGTCAAATCCATCAGGACATGCTGGAATTTTGGTATTCCACTCCACATTATCAGATCCTCTTATCAAAATATTTCTGGTAAGAATTCCAACTTCTGCCCTTGCCTCAAACAGGGTCCCATCAGGAAGGGTGACAGTGATTCCTAAGTGTGTGTAGTTCAGCGGGTCAGCCAGCATTATGTTTATTCCATCAGCAGATACAGATGCAATGGTCCTTTTCTCATTCTCTCTTTGGCTGTGTCTGTAAAAATTTCAACAAAAAAATTTCAAAATCAATATACATCAACATAACATGGTTTTATGCTATTTAGAACACTCCATCCGTGAAACAGAAAACTTCTTTGTCTTACAATATTCTGAAGAGAAATTTGAAGATGGTATTTTATTATTTTTAGAGCAACTAAATCAATTTTACAGGTGTCTTTCAATGAAATCTTTTCCAATTGCTAAACTTGTTCATAGAGCTTCGCTAATTTCTGTAGAACTGTCAAAAGGTCTATTCATTTAGAACATCACACGGGCAGTATGAAAAGGGGGTTTAGGCTGGGCTCTACTGAATTCCCTTGGATCAAGAGGATATAGAGATTTCTTTCTGAAAAGCACTTTACATGTTGTGTGCACCTAATTGCACTTTTCCTTCCTTTGTAACAATGGCTAACACTTACACTTACTTTTGAGCCACATTCTTCTCTAAGTGCACTATACATAATAACTCATTTAATTCTTACAGTAATTCCAAGATAGCTACTAATAAATAGCATTCCAATTTTACTGAAGCCCAGAGAAGTGAAATAATATGGCCACAAGCCTAACACGTGGTATTGTCGGGAGTTAGACCCAACAGACTGATGCTGAAGTTGTATTCTTAGCCAAATGCTTTACGAACTCTCCAGTAGGGTTTACCAATGAAATCGTGAACAATGAATGCGATTCGGTGGGAAACTACTTAACTCTTGTTTTTTAAAACTAAATATTTCTACATTAAATGCTAAACTTACTCTTAATTTTCATACAGAAAAGCTAAAAATGAGGACTTTCTCTTCTATTAATAAGCCCTGTTGATTTGCTACTCTGTTATTTCGCCATTATGTAATTGAAGTTTCTTGCAAGGGCAGGAAAAAAGATTGTCACTTACAAAGCTAAGTATATATTTAACTTTTCCTAACATCTGCAAGTCTATTTTTAACTTAGAAAATGGCAAACTCAAAATGCCATCTCAAATTTTAATCATAAATTGAGTCACGGCCTTAACGTCATTTAGTTGGTTTTTGTCATAAATTACTGTTTGCTCCCTGATATCCTATTTTGCTGTTGCCCATAATTTGAACAATAAAGCAAAATTAAAGTCCTCTTGGCCCCCTTGCCTCATCGTCATTCTGGTGTAATATAGTTAGCTATATTGGTTTTCTTCCTTCCATTTCTTATTTGCTAAAATATACCCTTACATCGAAATTGAGGGTCTTAAGCAGTTTCAATTATAAAATGCCAGACACCTAAAAGGCCATGTAAATCATCACACATCCTATAATGATTACTTCCCTTTTATTCCATCATTCCTCATAAGTTTGGTCCCTGGGAACCATTGTTATAAGATAAGGAAGGGTTCACTTGCTGCTTTCAACCCCATTCTTTCTTGACTCCAAACAAAGAAGCACTGATATTTTTGCATGCATTAGTGTCATTAGCCAAAGCTCTAAGTCGGAAGTTTTCAAATGACTTTTAATAGCAGAATGCTTTTTTCAAACAAAAAAACTTACATGGAAGCCTAACCATAAAAAACAACCAAAATATTTCATTAGTACAGCAGGTCCTTGAATAACGTGATTTCATTCAATGTCGTTTTTGTTAAAATGTTGATAAGATTTCATAGGAACTTAACTCTTGTTAATATCAATTCACCTATGGTAAAATTCGGTTTCATTATACGTTGTTTTGCTTAAAGCCACAGAACCTATCGACGACATTAAGTGAGGACTTACTCTGTATTTTTATTTTATAGGTTCAAATTAATAATTTTTCTTGTTGTAAATTCAATCAATGAAAATGACACTGGTAATTAACATGGTGTTAACATTTGGCAAATACATATTTGGCTGTTCACGTCTTTTCATTAGAAGTTTCACATTTAAATGAAATAGTTGTGGACCTTCTGAATCATTCCTCTTTTACTTAGAAAAAACAAAATCTCTGTTTTCAAATCGGAAATATCAGACCCAGTAGACATCATACCTGTGTCCTGTGCTTGCAATCACAACCTGATCTCCTGGTTTCCACGTTACCGCTTCTTGTAAAGTCAAAGTCCTTTCCCCTGCCTGTGCAGTACGTGCCAATCGGGTCCAGACCACAGGGACAGGCAGACCTGAGGCCAACACACGAACCAAGTATTTCTAAAGCTGTGGTTTCTTGGTTATTGAGAGCTTTATTCATTTTAATCTTTTCCTGGGTTGAATCAATTTGAGGAAGGTTCATTTCACCCTAGCATTTTGTACCTTTCTCAGACAAGAAATATGTAGAGTGCTTACTTTATAGAAGTAACAATCAGGGTTCTAATAATAAGTGCGGGTCTATAGTTTAAAAAACATCCTTCAGCACCAATGTATTCCATTTATGCCCCTTTTCTTTATATGGACTTAACACAAATGTGGTATGATGCTATTGATAAAACAGGTAGAAGCCTGTTATCTTTGTCATTGTTGACAGGAGTTGCTTAGACTGATACTCTAGAGACAAAGAAAATGTGTAAGTTCCTGAAAATTCCATTAGTGTATATATTAAACACAACAAAGGACATTTATGATCAGAGTGGGGTATCATGTTTATATACCCTAAATTTATAAAAGAGACAGATTATTGCAATAGAGAAGACTTCAATATAAAAAGGAACATGCCATGCTTCCTTTAAATAAGTTAACTTAATACCTCAAACATGATCAAAATTGTTATGTGCTCATAATTTTCCAGAATACAGGTATACAAAAGTATAACAATAAATTTATAGTTACGTTTCAAGAGGAGCCCGCAGGCCATCAGTACAAACTGTGGTGAGTGCTGAGTTAGGGAGAAGGTGTTAGAAGTGCACATAGAAAGAATGTAGAAAAGGCCCAGAAGGGCTTCCCCAAGAGTGACCTTGGCTGTCAGCCTTGATCTTGTGCAGGGCTGGCCTGGCCAGGATGATGGAGGGAAGTGATAAAAAGAAGTAAAAAGGAAATGTATCAAGGCAGAAGAAGCTTGCCAAGTGTTCATTTAGAGAATGTGATCAGGATGATTATCTCTGGTTCCTGGCCAGTCTCCTGAGACAATTCCCTGAGCCCTTTAGGCCCGTACCATGCAGGTCCAGGATGCCCTCACGCACGGCCAGCGTTTTGGCGCCATACACCGGGAGCTCAGGGGACCGCAGGTGCCCATGCAAGGTAATGACCGCCCGGTGTTGAAACGGGGATGCTTCCGTCCCGATCTGCAAGGGATTGTGCGAGCATCATTCAGAAAGTTAAAATTCAACAGCCACAATTCTAATCACTCAAAAGTATTGTTTTCCTTTTCTCCCTTTTCTTTCAAGAATTGATTGTTCAATTGTCAGTATCTTTCTTCCAAAAGATAAACCTTAAATTTTCCAGTCAGCCAAGTACACTATCCCAGGCCTCTGGAACGTAAGCTGATTGACTTTAGCCACATCTCAGAGCAATTTTTTTTCCTATTCTATTTTAAATTCTGCTCTCTTGTAATATGCAATTATCTTCTCATCAAAAGAGCATGAATACCCTGGAAAACTTTTCCCCAGAAAAAGAATTTTATACTAATGATGGAGGCTTATACAAAAATAAACTTGTGACAGTTCAGTATAATTAACTATTTGACACATAGTATTTTTAAAAAGAGAGAGAGGTTACCAAGGAATAGACCTCAGGTTCTTTCACATACCTGAAGAACACCTCCATCAGTAATCAGGATGTTTTCTGCCTGGAGTTCAATGTCAGCTTCATCAAATATTAGACTTCCACCTAGGAGTCATGCAATTTTGAAATATATCACAAAGAAAATCAACATTAAACGCTGCTTATTTGGATATACATTACAATTTAATTTGTTATTCTTATCTGCTGTCACTATGCACATCACTGCCCTTCAGCTCTTTGGCAACATAAAACATAAAAAACTTCAGACAAGACCCAGGAAAGGGTAGAAAATCAGATCTCAGGGCAGATTTTCTCTTGACCATTGGTTATTTTAAATGTTGTTAAATAGTCAGCCACAGGAATTCTAGCTCCACAGACTCAGGGACACAAAATATAAATTAAGAATCAAAACAATTAAAATGAAATAAAAGCACTTTTTATAGACGCTATTATAATGCCAACATTAACTCTGAACTTCTACACTCTGATTTGCACTAGCAATAGCTACAGCCTGATTAGCATTATGAAAGATCGTACTGCAATATTTTTTATAAGAATGATGTAAATTTGTGGACAGGAAAACCTGTCCAAGGGTCCAATAGTTAATAACTTCAAATAACAGAAGCATGGTTGTGATTCCAGAAGTTAAAACAAAAACAAAATACAAAAGTCTCTGGGCAGCTAAAACCCACGTCAAAATGTATACACTGACGCCCAGAGTATTTTACTCTTGCCAAAGATGGTTTCTTTTACATGCAATTGTAACAGTTCTGGCTATTTCGTTTTCTATAGTTAAAATAGAAAGTGAAGAATCAGAAAGAACCCATGTAACAATGAAAGCAGGTTCAAGGCGTAGGTGAGAGTCACAACCCGGCAACCGTGGGGAGTCGGGGGCTCATTTAGTACAAATTTCTATGCTTTAACAATGCCTGGGATCCACTATACTGGTGTTTTTCTAGATGGGAACTAGCTCCTAACTGTTGTGACCCACGGCAAGGGTAGGCATGCACACGTATGAACGTACCACACACAGTTAGTGAAGCAACATCTCATGAAATAACATTTAGCTTTCAAAGGTTCTTACTCACGTGAATGCAGTATACTCTGGTATTTTCTACTGCACTTCATTAAAACACACTAAATAACTTCATACCACATGAAGTTATACCACATGCCTGTAGCATGCAGTTTTTAAAGAACTCAGTGCTACACTCCATACTCGAAACATGGTTCAGCTACAGATGTTTATAATAATGTTTTGATTAAATTAACTTTACAGAAATAGTCCATGGGCAGTCTAGTAAACAGAGTTTTGGAAATTTACCCTGAATAAGCAACATTTTCAGAATAGGGGTATTTTGATCCAGCAAAATCGTCTGTCCTTTCGTGATGACAACCAGGGACCCTTCCTCGGGAGGAGACTTTCCGCCCCAGGAGAAGTTGGAGGACCAGGTGTCCACATACAGGAAGTCAGCATTATCCTGCAATGGTACATGAGAGACCTAAGTGTAGAGGTTTTATCAAAATTCTTCACTCAACTTCTGAAAGAAGAAGAAATCTAAAACAATAAACATTTTCATTAATAACAAGTATAACCTACTTTAAATATTTTATAGCTGCCAGTAGGTTTGTTTCACAGTAATAATTAAGTGAAAAATCCATTACCAATTACTACACCATTAAATTAGATAATTAAATATCTCAAATAATAAAAATGTAGTGATAGGCAAAAAAAAATAATACATTGCCTTAAATAGTAACTTAAATAGCTATAGCTCCATTATTTTCTGGAGACATTAACAAAGTAAAAAGTTCATTACCAATCATTTCACCCCCATAGACCAGCTCTCCCTTGCTGTGGTTGCCACACCCAGCGGCAGTCTTACCCGTCGGGCCATGCCGGCGCTTCCAATGGTGACATGCACCGGAGCCCACCCTGAAGGACTGTGGGTGTTTGTCATGCAGATGATACACGTCTTGTTGGAATACTCAACATCACATTTGGTTTCAGCTACGGCGACGAAAACATCCTGCATATTTTCACTGTAAAGAAAAAGGGAGGAAACAAAATAATGATGATTTTTCTCAAATTTCTGGGTCACATATGCATGATAGCAAAATGAATCATCTTACCCTATGGTTCATCAAAGTGCAGAGTGACTTATTTTTCAGTAGTAAAACTTCAAAATATTTGTTCAGAAAAAAGGAAACAGAAAAAAAAGGAAGCCAGGAAATGTAACTACACAAACTAGAAGGTGTTCTGGTGTCAGAGAAAACTGCCAGGGTACAGTTTACTGAGCGGTTCTATGCTGGTCTCCAGACAGACACCTTTGTAAGAGTCGTGCAGGGCTCGTTTTGTCCACGTGACATTTTCACCACCCTCGCAGACTGGAGAACTTAATCTCCATGGACAAATGCAGGTCCCAGGTAGTTACAAGTATTTCAGGAGTCAAAATTGCCTTCTATGACTTGAATGATCTGGCATTTTGACATCAGCCTTATTCACTTAAATGATGAAAATGTGCATACATTTGAGCTAAATAATGAATATTTTTAGGAAAAAGGATTCTTGCCCATAACAACAAAATGGTCCTGATGCATGAAGAGATGTTTCAATGACCCGACAAAGCAGATCATGGCCGGAGATGAGATATTAGGGAGCGTACAACAAGAAGGTGACTTATACTCATGATGTTACTAGGATTTGAGGCAAGTTATTTAGTCTTCATAATCTTTGTGTCTTAACCATAAAATGGGATAAAATATCTAACAAGGCAGGGAGTTTCAGTGGGGTAGGAGGCACCTGGCACAGATTAAATACTCAGTAAAATTTAGCTATTACTACTATTATGTGCCTCAAGCATGAATTTGGAGCAGATGGGTACACGCCACACGGCTACATTTAAGCACTGTCTGGTATGAGAAAGCAGGCATAACGGCCGACGTCGGGAAATAGGCACTGATGTAGGTGTGTGGGAAGACAGTACCTGAAGCCTGATCCCATGACTGTAAGTCTGGTGCCCCCTGCTGTGCTGCCTCTCTTGGGAGATATTCTGGCGATGAGCGGAGTCAGCGACATGGTGTAGTTGAAAGGAATTGTGGACTGTGACAAATCCTTCCCATTGGCCACACTCACGTCACAGGCTTGCTCCGGTCCGTGGCCTACGACAAGTGGGTGGCTCTGAGTACACTTCCACCATCACTCCCTATTCATTTCCAAAACCCCAAACATTTTCTTTTCATCATTTTTTAAGTATAAATTTTATTGTTCAATTACAGTTGCCATCAATACAAGCACAGTGAGGTTGAAACTCACCAAAAGACACAGCGTGGGTTTGCCTCTTGGCAATGCACTACCAGAGCTCACACTCATAACCATTACACATTCTATCTCCAAGGGAAGTCTGACACTCCAGTAGGAACTATAAATGCCTCCTATGTTTGGCGAGCTTAATAAACTAAGAACCACTAGTTTATGTGATAACCTGAAACACTACAATTTGTTATAAACAATGCAATTAACCCAAATGTTATAAATTCTGCAACACATATAAATGCCAAAAAAAATTCTGAGGAAATCACTTAAAATCAGGACAGTTATAAAGGTCACTCAATTGCCTCCAAGAACACAAAAACCTGAAAGAAGAGATGTACACTCTGATCTTTATCAAATTAACCATTTCTCAAAAGCTGCCATTCTTTTTTTCCAACAACTTACCTTTATTAGGTGGAGTTTTACATAATAATGTGGTGTGATCAGATTTAAGCCTATCAACAGCACATTCTGAGCCACACACGAGTATTCTGGAATTTTGTGGGTTAAACCCGGTACCCGTAACGGTCACAACCTGACCTCCACCAAAGCTCCCTAGTGAAGACATAAAGGGGAAAACAGAGCTGATCAAAAGAAAACCTCTTTCACGTTATACTTAAGTTTATTTTAAAATCTGAAGTAGAACTGGGCTTAATGAAAAGATTCTTGTTATTGAAATTATGTTTATATTATATTATAGTATATTAATAGAATCTCTATTGCAGTGTTTTAAATCTTTACTGAGTAAATGTCACATCTGGTCATTTATTTAAACTACTAGGAAATAAACTTTTTAAAAAAGAGATTAACACAAAGAATTGCAGAGTAGTAAAAATATGAATGTAAAATTACAACTTTAATTAAAAATACATTGTTTATACTTTCTCAAGATTTTAAACAACTAAAATAATTTCCAAATAAAAAATATTTATATAGACAATTACAGGCCAGTGATGTCTAAACATGACTTTAAAATAAATTTCCACATACCCTGGGCCATTTTAAGTAGGGTTAAGTTTTAAATAAATTAACAGCACTAAGAAAAATATAGGCTTTAAATTGATATTTTGAAATGATTAATTAATGCCCTTGCATGCTTTGATGCATAAACAAAAATATTTTACAATGTTAAAAATATTTGATGCATAAACAAAAACATTTTACTGTGCTAAAAAATACAAATTTTAGCAGTGTTTGAAGAATTTTTTTTCCGTAAATAAGATGACTATTTACTGAAACCATATAAAATATTTGTAGGTCCCTGCACGCTCATGACTACCTTGGCTTGGGCGAATATTCTGAATGGTGAGTGGGTATGCAAATACAGCTGTGGACACAGCAAAGCCTTTTGTCCCATGATGCATCACAACAGGAAACGTGCCACCAGCATGCTCTCCAACGATGCACTGCAATACACTGTCATTGACCATGGTCACATTACACCGAATGTTATTTATCATCACCGAGATGTCCAAGATATCAGTACCCAAATTAGATCCTGTGATTTGAATTTTGGTTCCTGGTGGACCTTTAAAAAAAAAGCAAACAGTATAAATATATCTAAATTCTAATATGCATGCATTTAAGATATATCTATTTACTTCCATAAACAAAATAATAACCAGTTCTTAAAACTAATATAAACACTAACAAAACATGTTGTATCATATACATTACAGTCTATTGGATATTAACAATAAGTAATGACAACATTCACTACTTTCCAGCCCCTTCTGTCCATTCTACTGAGTTGTTAGTACTAACTCAGGTTGGTGGAGAAGAAAGTACAATAGAAAACAGATCTGGAGTTAAGAAGTATGAATGTCTGAGCAGGGGGTGGGGAGTAACTTTAGGAATGGGGTTACTGGTTTTTAGGAATGGGCTTACTGTTTTTTAATTTTCGGTACATTCCTGCTATTAGGAAGTCTTTGAGGATGAATTATTTTATTAATTCAAATATTTTCCATAGATATAATTTGAAAAACAAATTATGATAGATAAATTTCTAGGTGTAAGATAGTAAATACAGAAATAATTAATTAAAGGACTTGTAGATGAATATCGATGTCTTGAATAAATGTACACAGAACAAAGTACTTCAATCTCTCTGTTTCTTTCCTTCCTCCTTTTGACAAAATGCATTAAGGTCATGAAACACGTGGAATTTTTCACAGGTCATCCTAATGACCTACATACCTAAGTATTAAGAGAATAGATATTAAGCAACATAACTTGTTACAAATGCAGAGTTACCAAGTAGTAGTTTGATTTTAATTCAAATAGTAATAGGAAAAATACACATATAATTGATCACAGTACAGATCACTGAAATATACCTTGTCATTTTAAAGACCACTGATATGATTAAGGTATTTCATATTAGGAGTAATTTTAAGATACAAGCTAAAAAATGTTTAGGGGGTCTTAAATTTTTAATTTACCTGACATTTTCACCTTTCAAATGGAGGTGTTGTTCTAAGTGTGATCTATTGCCTTATCTCTTCAGTAAATACAACATCTCAATTCTCACTTTCTACCAGTCTTATATCTTTGAATATATTGTTTTGAAAGAGATATTCAAAGAGAGAGAAGAAACATAAATGATTCATGGAAATAAGGAACACAGTATCTAGCTCATCATTTGCAGCGACTATAAATATATGAGGATAAAGTATGCCATTTCTATTGTTCATGTTTGCTTTTTAAAAAATGTAAAAACTTGATGCCTCAAAGAATATTTCGATAGAAAACATCTTGAAGGCAGAGAAAACATCTTACCCAAACTTGACACATGTGCCAGTAATATAAATTAAAAAAAGACTTTTTGTACCAGCTAACATTTAATGAGTTCCTTACTAAAGGTACCATTCTAAGTTACATCCTATCAATGATGTTTAATTTCACGAGTGAAAAGTACAAGAACCAAGATTTGAACCTAGGCATCAAGATTAGTAAATGAGTGGATTAAAAAACTATGGTACATTTACACAATGGAATACTACAAAGCAGAAAGAAAGAAGGAGCTCCTACCCTTTGTGACAGCATGGATGGAACTGGAGAGCATTATGCTAAGTGAAATAAGCCAGGCGGTGAGGGACAAATACCATATGATCTCACCTTTAATTGGAACATAGTCAACAAAAGAAAAAAGCAAGCAAAATATAACCAGAGACATAGAAATTAAGAACAATTTGACAGTAACCAGAGGGGAGGTAGGAGGGGATAATGAGGGGAAGGGTTTTCAAGAACTACTATAAAGGACACATGGACAAAACTGGGGTGGGGGATGGAAGCAAGGGGGGGAGGTGGGTTTGCCTGGAGTTGGGGGGGGAGTGGTTGGGGGAAAACGCAGACAACTGTAATTGAACAACAATAAAATATATTAGATAAAAAAATTAAAGTTACAGGATAAAGATTTTTTTTTAAAGACCATGTTCTCATCCACTACACTACAGCTGCCTCTCCAGAATGTATTACATAGATGATAATAACCATTCCAACAGCTGGAAGATGATCAGAAATAGCCATATAATGACAGAGGATCAAGAAGACATCTCAACCTACCTTAGTTTTGAAAAAAAATGAGTCATGCTAAATAATTAAATACATCTTTATTTTATATTATTTTTTCTAATCAAATGAGCCAATGATCTCTTTAAAAAGATTGTTATGTTAATAATCAATTGTAGTTTGATGGCAATAAAGGTATTCTGGAAAATTCTCTGTTAGTAAGATCAACTATTTGTGAATTTTCACAGGTGTTTCTTATGCCATATCAATCAACATTAATGACATAAATTAATTACCAATTTTAACCCATAGAGATCCATCTATTTCTCCTTCATTTTGAAATTTAGGTCAAGTTAATTGGGGATTTTGTTTCAAAACAGAAGATGGAATTTGACTAAAAATTTTATCCCAAGAATGTACAAAAAACTAATCACGAAGTAAAAATACACTGAATTTGAATCCCACGTATTAACTGCTTTAAATGGGCTCATCGAAAAATCTTACTCGGCACACACTGCGGTGTGCAGATCATCATCGATCATAGGAACGTACACTTGAAATCTATACAACCCTATTAATCCATATCACCCCCAATAAATTTAAAGAAAAAGATAAAAAAATATATCTTAATAACCATTTATAAATATTAATCCAATTCTATGCTAATAAGTATTACAATAATATATCAAGATAACAAAACAATAAAGAGGTGGGCACTGGAATACCTGTACTTGGGACAATTTCTCTGAGAAGTGGAGTATCCTCCAAGGCATACGTAAATGACAGAGGTGGATAAGCGACTTCATTAACAAAGATTTTCACACTGACCCTTCCAGCTGTCCCTGCTGGGGTGCGGCAGTAGACTTCACTGGAGCTGGCAGAAATAATTTGACAAGGTTCATCCCCAATACTGACTGTGGTGTTGCCTGGGTGGAAGCCATTTCCTGTGACCACCAGAGTAGTTCCACCACCGATGCTTCCGGAAGTTGGTGCGATGGATGCTACTGCAGGGCTGTGAACACGCAGGTTTCCCCAGGCCAAGCCCTTGCTTCCCACCACAACACTGAGAGGATGAAGTCCAGCTGGGAGAGGAGTCACAAGAACAGTGATGTTATTTTCATTAACATCTATTGCTCTGAACTGTTGGTCTCCGATGAAAACAGCAATGTCCTCCAAGATAGTGCCAAAACCTTCTCCTTCAATAAGAGCTTCTACAGAGCCTGTGACAGAATTTGGAGAGATTCTTGTTATAAAAGCAATGATGCTTTCTGAGTATGAAAAACTGCAGTTCCCCTGACATCGGGCAGGCACTCCATGGACCTGAAGCTCTACTGTCATAAGCTGGTGGGGAGCAGGAGACGTTTCACATTCAATGGTTGTATAATTCACTGATAGAACTTTGCATGGAAAACGACCCATGAGGACCTCTATGGCTGCTGAAGAAACTGAGAACCCAGAGCCTTTTACGGTCACCCTGGTCATTCCTGTAGTTGATCCCATGTTTGGCAACACCGCGTCGATGTTTGGCAAAAGTACAAATCGCCTATCGAATTCACTGGACTGGGTGTTGATGGCACTGCCCAGGTTGTAGACAGTTAGAGTGACAATTTCCCTGATGCCAACATCCATTGAGTTTTGAGGGTCAACATGACATACAATGGAACTGGAACTGCTTTCTTCTACAACACAGGGGTAGCCACCAATTGCAACCTGAAAGTAAAAAGATTATGAAAATAGGTCAATACATTTCTCTATTATAAACTTAAATTTTGTATTATTAGCAACAAAATTTTTTAAAGAAATTACTGCAGTTCAAATTTTTATACACAAAGTTGTTTTAGGGGACTGATAAAGGCATATCTTGCATTAATCTCAAAACCAAATTATGATTGCCCATAAATGTTCATAAATACATTATTCATAATGGTCAAAAAGGCAAACAGTCCAAATGTCCATGAACTGGTGAATGGATATACAAAATATGTATGCCACACAATAGAATAGTATTCAGCCATAAAAAGAGATGAAGCCCTGATACAAGGTACAACTGGATGAACCTTGGAAACAATATGCTTAGTAAATAAAGCTGGTTACAAATGATATCTTTGATGATTCTTTTATGAGAAATGACAAGAATAGGCAAATCCACAGAGACAGAAAGCAGATTAGTGGCTGTTTAGGGCAGGGAGGTATGGAGGGATTGGGAGAATTTCTAAGGGTTACAGGCTTCCTTTGGGGGTAATTAAATGTTCTAAAATTGACTGGAGTGATGGATGCATGATTGTGAATGTACTAAAAGCTACCGGATCATGCACTTTAAATGGGTGAATTGTATGATATGCGAATTATCATACAATAAATTAATATTGTATGATAATAAATAATGAGAATTAAATATGAGAATTTAATTCTCATATTAAATAAATATGAGAATTAATAAAGCTGTTAGAAATTTAGTTAGGAGGTTATGGACAAAATGCCTTCCTCTTACTGAGTATATGGATGTAAAAACGAGATCTTTACAGTCTTACCTTATTAGCACATGTGAGATTACTGAAGCCGCGCCCAGTAATTGTGATCAGTTCGTTCACTGTTCCAGCAGAAGGACTAATGTTGCTTATAGAGGGTGAAAAACACCTTGAAAGCTCAAAGAGGAACGTATCTGAACTTTTAACCCCGGTGTTGTTCAGGCCACACAAGGGTTCTGTTGCTTGGCAGCCTTCCGCAGAGCTTCCCGTGTGCAAATTCACAGGTTCTCCTTCAGACAAAAGAACTGCCTGTAAGTCATGGATGATATTCTAAAAGGACAACTGTTTTCAGACTGCATTACTCTTTATTTTGACCATGGTGGTTTATATTCTCGTAAACCTTTTTGTTTTCTCTTAAAGATAAGAGGGGTCCCAGGCAGTACAAAGTTAAAAGAAAGACCTGGACAAAGGTGATAGGGTAGAGAGTGAATATAAAATTAACTTATTTCCAATTTGTCTAAGGCCAGATCCCATGGGGGAAATATCACCTCGCATTTTAATGTATCTTCAGGCATGTACTGAATATCAGAACACTTTTTATATTATATCTTATTTGAGGCACACAAAGACTCTGGGAGAATGGCAGGATAACATCAATATGATCCTTATTTTATATAATAAATACTACTCACAGTAGTCCAGACCTATTCAAGGTCATGTGGCTAGTCAGAGACAGAGGCAGAATTGGACCCAGGTATCTGCCTCCTACTCCAGAATGGTCGAATATACCTGGGTCACCTCAGTAACAGGGTTTCCGTCTTTAACTCCCTTCCTTACCTTGAGTATATGTGGCTTCAGTGCTACCCACAAACAGGTGCAGGGGAATGTGCCTTGTTTCAGCTGGTAAAACATTAATGACTCCTTGTAGAAAAATAGAGTGAGCATCATCAACATACCCGCTGCTATAATAATGGATTCCAGGTGAAGTAAATCGGTAAGAAAATGAACCTGCCATAATAAATACAAGCACTTATTACATCTTTGAAAAGAAATTTGAAATGATAATTCAAATGCATACGCAGATGACAGGTTTCTTATTTTTCATGCCTGTTATGTTTCAACAGAAAGTGAGTAGTGAGGAAGTGACTCACTGGCTATAAAAAGCTATCTTGTATCATGAAATTACATTCCAGGAAGACGAGATACAGCATTAACTTTTCTAGAAAACCGTATCTGGCATAACTTATCAAATTTTAAAGAACAACTCAACATGGAATGAACAATAAACAAAAAATACGTAGTTCGTGTTCGTGAGTAAAAATTTTCAAACTGCGACATGTACAGAATAAAACAAGCCATCTAAAAGGCACGCTTTACAGACTTGTCCTACGATGAAGACAGATTTTAAAGCCGATTCCCATCAACAGAATTTCATTACTTCCTGGCAGACTGGTATGATTAAAAGAATACATTCCGATTTTCTTTGTATTTTGCTTGTTTCCATATATGCTTCAATTGGTTTATTTTTCCAGAATGAATAAGGATACTTTTGATATCAGAAACTCATCAGCAATGCATAAAATACCTTGCTTACCTTCACTTACAATATCTTATAAATGTGTGAATGTTTACTACAGCAATAAAATGCCAAATAAATCATTTTGTGTATTTGTATGTATTATTTATACAAACATTTTAAATCTAAACAAAGAATCTTTTTATTATATCTGGAAAAAAGAAGCATAATGCAACACTGAGCAAAGTGGAAACATACCCGATGCAGATTTTTCTCTGCCGTTCGTAAATCCTTTGCCATCGTGAGCCACACCTCCAGGACTGGAGACGGAGAAAACGCTGTATCCAATTCCCCTAAGGAAGGGGGGTGCTCGCCAGCGCCATGACACTGTGTCGCCCACAGATATATTTAAGACAGATGGTGACCAGGCGTAACCTAATCCGTGTACTGGGAGCAAAAGTTGAGTCACATTTTATAAGAAAATAGGAGTAGAACTTCTTAATAATTATCTTAGAAAATACTGCATTTTTATATAGCCACTAGTGAGATGTTTTTAAATAACATTGTAAAACCTTTATGGGCATAATTGAGACATGGAACAAAAATAAACATAAATCATGAAAAGTAAGGACAGAAGCCAAGGAAAAAAACAAATCACACAACAACAAATTGGTGATCAAGAGACAATTTGAAAAAAAAATCAGAAAGTCAATCAACATGTTCAGATATATGAGGTGAAATATTTTTTAAAGCTCATTGAATCTTTAAGCATAATTTTTCTCAGGCATAGAGGCATACAAAAATCTATATAATTTGAATATTCATTAAGAAATCCATGACTGATAACAGACTACAGTGATTCAGAAGGTTCTACATTGCAGTAAAACAGAACAGCCATTACTGAACTTGGAAACTGTAAAATCTAGACTTGAGACTCAAAACTACCATTGATTCAGTCTATCTGTGGCCCTGTATGTCAAGGAGATACCACTGACAAATTATAGAAAGAACTAATGCATATTCTCTGAAAACTCTGAAGGATAAAATAAGTAGAAATCAAATTAATTTCAGGGTAAGTGCTTCCATTATTTACAATACATAAATGATGGCTGATACCTGAATCTTCCCCATCGTTTGTAACCCTGAACACCTTCCCTGTTGAAGGAAGAGTACATTTTATGACATCTGATGACGATGACGTCACATTGCAAGGGAAGGACCCTAGAAAAAATAAGATGTGGTAAAAAAAAGTTCTCAAATATTTTTTGAGCTATAGAAATAAAGTATAATGAATAAAAAGTGAAGGCCCTACAAGAACTCCACATTATATAGTAGGATGTTTTTGTACATTTTTCTGATAGTCATCTTTGAGTCCTGATTATTTTTAGAACCGAGGCCTTCCTCTTTTTAAGTGTTTTATACACATTAAATATTCAATAACTATTTATGGAAATCAAAAGCAGTTATTCAGTTTCCTTTACCACCTTAACCAAAACCACTAAGCCTTTTATGTGCTCATAGAAAGATAAAGCTTCCATTAGCGAGCATATCTGTGGGATCACTTACACCTACATACAGCACACCCTTTAAGCCAGGAAAAATGGAATGACCGTCCTGTGAGGAGGAAAGTCTCACCTAAGAGCACGGTGTTCTCGAAGGGTATTGTGCTGAACCCCAAGCCCATTATGGTGATTTCCGTTCCCCCATATAAGGAACCACTCTGTGGAAACATGTTGTTTACTTCCAAAATATACTGTATAGAAGCATTTAACTTGTCTCTGCAAAAGAAAAATTAATAGACATTTCAATGAGCTTTTCATGGGACCATGGTGAAAACTTTTGCCAAAATATAATTCAGTGAAGAAGATAAAATAATTGAATATTTAATTAGACAATAGTTTTTCAAACTAATCAATATAATTATCATGAACCTCAATTTGGTTGGATGGTATATAGATAATTGTTTCTCCCTAACTATGAAAAATAGACTTCTGAAAATCCCATGGTAGAATTTGAGGTAAATTATTTTAAAATATTGTGGGGAAAATATGGTTATGAGAACTGAGGTCACCAGCAATACATAAAATCCTTTAAAATATTTTATATATTCATTGAAGTAAAACATAAAGGCGGCACTATCTATAAAAAGTATAGCAATGAGCCCTGCTCAGTGTGGCTAAGTTTGTTGAGCATCATTCCATAAAGTGAAAGGTTGCTGGTTTGATTCCCCATCAGGGCACATGCTGGGTTGCGCCTGGTCCCCTGTTGAGGCTCACGTGAGAGGCAACTGATTGATGTTTCTCTCATACATTGATGTCTCTCTCCCTCCCTTTCCCTCTCCCTAAAAAATAAATAAATAAAATCTTTTAAAAAAAGAATAGCAATGAAATGTCCTATATTTTATATAAGTAATAAAAGTTTTGTGCAATTAATTGGAATTTATCATTCTGTGTTTGTAGGAAACTTGTCCTGATCTCTCTTCCACTATTTCAGTGAAAGTGTTTTTAATTTATTTTGCTTTGTTACGCACAATGTGTCTACAATGTGTAAGAGGCCATGAAAATGTACAGTGCTTTTCTGATCTGACATAGGGTTGACTCCCACAACCCAGCTCGTACCATAACTTGAATGAGTCTTCCTGTTAACTTTGTTTACTTTGACAGCATAACAAAATTGGTATTTCTGGAACTGCAACCCAGATTCCTGGTCAATATGCTGTCAATTCTGCTTATTAAATCATTGTGCCAAAGCACAAGCCAACAGCTCTGCCCTTTGAATGAGAGGAGGTAGCTCCAAGGTCTAGGTTTACTGTTGCTCATCTGCCTGCACCTCCCACAAGAAGTTGCTGCAATCATTTCTCCTTCCACGCTGACGTCAGCTTTACTTGCTTTTTCTTAATCCCTAAATTTCTGTTTCCTCTTTTTTTCTCTGTATACTAAATCTGTAACTTCCTATGTCCAGACTAAAATTGTACCAGTTAACAAGTAGCTTTTTGAGAAGAAAATACTAAACAATTACTTAAAGAAAAGTCAGAGTTGGAGAAGGAGCCTATCCACCCTCTCCTTCAGATGAGCAGCTCCTGCCCATTTCTTGGCTCAATCATCACCTTTTCAAAGAACTCTTCCTTTTTCCTCGGGAAAAATGAGCTCTCTCTATTACATACTCTTACAGCACTAGGTAGCTCTTATTCACAGACTTTTTCGCATGTATAATTAAGTCACTGATATAATCCCCTGTGTGAAATCTGCCTCCCCAATACAACTGTGATGGGGACACATCTCTTTATTCTCCGCTTTGAATCCAGCACTGAGCAAGTGCCTGCCCCCTAGTAACTGTTTGGTAAGTATTTCCAGAGTGAATGAAACATCGTGTGACATGTACTTAAACCCAGTTCTGCAGAGAATCTTATGACCTAACCTGAATGGTACTGGTCTCAAAACTAAGAGTCACATTCACTTTATAAGATATTCTCGGAACCTTTTGCCAAAGGAGATGTAGAAAGGTGAAGAAAGCAACTAAATATTACAAGGTTAATGACTATTTATTTTCCGATCCTGACATTATTAGCTCCGGGTATTCCACAATGCCATCAAGCTCATTGCCATACCTTGTTGATGCAAAACCCCAGTTTCTGACTTCTACACGAATAGCATGTTTTCCAGGAGACAACTTGGGCAAAAGGCATAGAATATCAGTGAAGTTCCAGTGAAGAACCTGGCAGGATTTTCCTCCAACATACACTTCCACGCTTTCTGTGAGTTCAGTTCCAAAGTTATAACCCTTAATTGTTAAATTAACTTCTCCTATTATTTAAAATGAAAAAAAAGTTTTACAAAAAGGTTCACCTTATTATGCAGTGTGCAATTTGCATATTAAGGAAACCAACTCATCTCTTCCATTGGATGTAGGGAACCCTAATACTTTCAGAGGCAAAAGAAACGTCAGTGAAAGAGCTGACAGCTGCCACATGGAGATAGCATTCATGTTTAGTCAGTTCACAAGGAAAAAAAGATGGCAAAGTTATTTCTTAAAAACTTAATGTTTTTCTCCTATTGTGCATTTTCAAAGTGAAATAATAAACCGACCAAACCAATGGTTTCAAAAACTACTTCATGACTGGTTCGTCTTTAAGAAACAAAACTGCAGGAGAAAGTTTCAAAAACCTTTCTGGAAATGGTTTATGTACATCAAATAAGTGATCTTATTGAAGAATTTCTTACCTAATATTGTCCGTACTTTGGGACTAAAATTAGTTATAACTGGGGTCTGTAAACAATTGTAACTGTAGGCATCCTTTGCTGTGGCTTGAAATCCATTGGTGATAACTGAAATATCAACTGTACCCTCAGTTCTCTGAAATAAGAGGAGAAAAATACAACATTTAGAAAATGTTAAATGTTGAGATAAAGCTATCCAGTGGTTAACACCAAACAGAATTATTCAAAATAAACTTCTGAAAATGTTTTCTATCAAAGTCATAAGCAAAATAGAACCAGAGACTTGGAAATAAAGAACAAACTGTCAGTGACCAGAGGGGAGGGGGAGGAGGATAACAGAGGAAGGAAGGGGAAGGGGCAAGCAAAGGAACACAAATAGAGGGCTCATGGGCTCAGACAATGGGGCAGGGGGGTTGACTGTGGGAGGGGGGAGATGGGGCAGGGGTGAGCAATGGGGAAAAAGGTGGGCCAACTGTAACTGAACAACAGTAAAAAGTCATGCATGAGTCAGTTTTTAGATATTTAGAAAGTCCTATTTTCAAATGTAGGTTACATGTTTAAATTCTTCAAAGTTCTATGATATAGTGGTTTTGACCAATTTAATTGCATCTACAGCAGGGGTGTCAAACTCATTTTCACCAGGGACCTCATGAGCTTCGCAGTTGCCTTCAAAAGGCTGAAATAATTTTAGGACTGAGTAAGTGTAACTACTCACTAACTGTTAAGGAGCTGAAATTACATTCGGTCCCTTGAAGGCAACCTCGAGACTAATGTGGCCCCCAGTTATATGAGTTTGACATCTTTGATCTATATTATTGAATTCTTGAAGGCGCAGCAATATAGTCAATTTGCTTTGGACAAGTGGTTCTCTAACTGATAAAACAAGATACAAAAAGTTTTGACCTTTTGCCCTTAAAATAGACTCAAATATAATTTTTATTCCTCTTCACTGACAAATCGCATTATTGTATCTTTAGCTAACCTACTTCCAAAATCCAAGACTAACACTTGGACCCCTAAAAAAATTGGTGCTTTTACTGATACAACACATATACAATTCCCAATTAGGAAAAACACTTTTTATATCTAGTATTACTTAATGTACACTGATTGTTTAACTTAATGGCATAATTTGAACACAGGAAGTTTTAATTTACTTATCCTCCAGATTTCTCTTCACAATCACTCCAATGTATACTCAAATTTACTTTTCCTACATATTCCAACTGCATGATTCCCACCTGAGTCTATTACATTTGTAAAAATGTTAGTGGTGGGATTCACCATTCTTTTGCACATAAGCAAACTGGAGTCTTTGTTTTCTTTTAACACTGTTTTTAAAATTAAAGAACAATGATTGGTTCTAAAATGGAATATTCCATTTCTCATCAATAAATAGAAACTTTAACACATTTAAGATATATGTTCCATTTTAAAAACTAAAAATGTTTAAATTTTCTTCCCTGAGTTGTTTAAACTGTTTACTAGTACTAAATTTTTTTTATCCTTTGCTTTGCCTGGTCAACTCCCACACATCCTCCAAGCTCTGACAGGACATCAACCCTCTGTGTGAAACTCCTTCTAACACCCTCTTCCCATGTATTTACTCTTTGCTTTGTATCTACTCCTATTATTTCAAATAGAACACACTGTTGAATATTGGTTTGTGTCTGTTTTCCTTAATGATGTTAATCTTAAGTATTTAGAAGATGGAATAATATTTTGTAGGTGGTTATTAACAGAAAGATGTTGAAGAAATAATTGTTACATAGCTTAACTGAAACTCTGCACTTCCTAGGTAAATATGGTAATTTATTTAACCCTCCACTGAGATGTTTCCTTAATTCAGATTTCAGATAAATGAATAAAGTGAGATGCCTTACTTTGGGGGTTCTGCAGGTTATCTTATTCAAATCCCCATCAATCACATTGCAGTTTTCATTTCCAACTAATACCTTTGAATGTTCATTAAAGCCAAATCCAGAGAGAGTCAGAAGAGTACCACCTGCATAAGGACAAAAACAACCCAACAACAGCAGCTTAACTGGAACAAAAAGAAACTTTGGTGACAATCTAACTCATCATTCAAGAACGGTCTAATTATCCAAAGCCTGAGCTTTGAAGTCTGAAACTGTACAGGAACTAGGCTAAGCAATTTAATGAAAAACAGATTTGCAACCAATATCACTTGGGGACATTACCAGCAGCAACTATCATTTTCCCTAGCACCTTCTTTATCAAAAGAGAAATTATGCTGTTTCTAGTTGCTCAGCCATTCCATGGGCGGGGCATGAGGAAGAATGAAGACTCTTACCAAATCTCAAATTTTAATACCTATAAGTAAAAGGAAAACTAAGAAAAAAAAAATCCCAACGAAATAGAAATAAAATAAAGTAAAAGAAAAATACAACACATGCCCAAAAGTTCAAGACCAGCAAAAATATCCTAAGTGAAGCATGATAAAACAAACAACACAACACAAAGAAAATGAAACAAGAGGCACAATGTGCGATTTACTTCTCATTGTCTGCGTCAGCCTTCCTGTCTCCGATTCGTTCCCAGAACTTTTTCTGGGTCAAGTAGCTCCACTGAGACTGTGGTTACAAATGGTACAGCTGGTAAGCAGCATAATAGCTAATAAATCTTATCTTGACATAACTGATGAGCTTGTTATAGAAACAAGTAATAATTGATGATATTAATTCAATAACCTAAGATGTAAGTATAAGCAGTCACCCTGACTTGTGTTTCATGAAAATATAAAAGAATTAGTCAGCCATTTAATCACTGTGACTTCTAAAGGGAAAGTCTCCTTTGTTCTGCATGGGGGAGGCTTCGGTTTCTCTCCTTTCATCCTGCTCTAGAAACAGTACAGTGAAATGATGGACATGCACTCAATGCTCTTTGTTTAGCACAATTAACTATTACCTGCTAGGCTTCCAGAATCAGGCCAGAAGTGTGAGATCTGACTCTGATAAATGAAGTGGAATTCCTCATCCTCTACATGCCGTGCTAGTCCAACGTCAGCTATGGACACAGCAACCGGGAAACGCCCAGCACTTCCATTCAGAATCCTGCACTTGATCTCATTTTCTTGTGATAAGAAAGAAGAAAATGAGAAAGCCAATATTTTTAGGAAATCAAATTACTGCAATTTTATATTTGGAAATATAAACATTGGCCTTCCTTTTATACCTCCAATAAATGTAACTAAGAAAAACTACTCAATTATTAATGGAAGAAAAAATCTTTACAACCTACCTGAAATCAGATACTCCTAGAAAAGAGTTAGATACACAAATGATGAAACCTGATTGTTACTGTGGTAAAAAAAAAAAAAAAAAAGTGGGGGGAGGATAATAAAAATAATCCCAATCTGTAAGATCATTTATATCAACAATTCTAAAAATGTTGGTTTAATATATTGTTTTATGTCCCAAGTTATGTAAAATAGGTTTTTAATGTAAAAGGTGATAGAAATCTCTCTCTCTTTCTCTCTTCCTTCCCTTCTGTCTAAAAATAAACAAATAAAATCTTAAAAAGAAAAAAGATTGAACATTTTTCCAGTGCAGCTTGACAAATTCATGACCCCATAGTTTACCCTAAATGATAATTATGGTCTTTGATTCCACTTTCTCTTAGAGAAGGACAATTAGGCTCAATAATAATAATTTTTAAAAGAACCTACCTTCCACAGAAAGAAGGGAACAACCTATTGGTCCAACGGAGACTGAAACAGCTGAACTGGGAGAAAATCCAGAGCCTGATATGGTTAGAATTGTACTTTCTTCATAGGACCCTAAAAATGATGTTAAATAACAATGTTAAAATGACAAATGAGAGAATCTGCTGTTATGAAATTGGATATTTCTCAGAGAAAAATAAGCCTATCTACTAAAGGATATAGAAGCCTATAAGCAAGCAGCGGGGAAATGATGCAAATTATTTAGCAATCGTATTTTTTCCCATTGGAATTACCTACATTGCTTCCTATTTGGAATCTGTGTGTTGATAGAGACTAGTGACGTGACAGAAAGTAGGAAGTAAAGTAAGGAAAGAATAATTATTCTTACAATAAATAAATTGAACAAGCATCTCTATATGGTAACTTAGACAATTTCAGAGCTGCCATCATACATTTGTGAGGAAAAGATAAGCTGTTAAATAAGTGTTATGGACACTTCCCATTGGAAATACAACAGGATTCCTCTCTCCGGGGTGATGTACATCCTCAAGTGCCTGGGCTATTGCCGGTTTGCACTTGCTGTCCCAGCATCTTATATGTAATGGTTTTCCATTCGGCTCCTCAAAGTGTCCAGATTTAATCAATAACTGATATGGTTACCATACTTATCTAACATTGCACACAGAAAAGATCCCACAGGAATGGAACTCTAAGATTTCAGAAGAAAACAGTCAAATGATTTTAATGTAGAGATGGATTTCTTAAATATGACACAAAAGCCATGGTAATCATGAAATAAAAGATATATAAGTTAGAATGAATCAATGATTTAAATGTTCCCATGGACAAGATACAAACACAAATCACAAGTGATACACTGGAAGGAGACATGCACACAGGGTTGGTAAGCATAGTACGTAGTACACAGCTACAAGTCAGCAGACAAAAACAACCTGATAAATGGATAAAGGATATTAGCAAGCAATTTGCAGAAGAAGAAATCATCTCAATGTCCAAAGAACATTCAAGAAGTTGTTCATGTACATTACTAATCAGGGAACAGACACATTAAAATAATAACTTCTTTTGCATATCAGATTGACCCAAATTATTAGAAAGCTGGTAATACCAAGTATTGGCAAGCATGTAGGAAATGTGATACTTTCACACCTGCTGAAAGTACAGCCACTTTGGAGGGCAATTTGGTCATCTAATAAGCTGAGTACACATATGCTCAATTATTATGCAGCACGTGTGGACATGTCCCCTACAGAGGCTCTAGCATGTGTGCAATGGGAGATTTGCACAAGTGCAACAGAGCTCAAAACAGTCTTATATGTAAAAACAAGACCTGTAGGCAATCTAAATGTCTATCGATAGAGAAACAGATTGCTATATTCATGAAATATTTTGAAGCAATGAATTAGATATGCACAAAACCACATAAATATTTCTCAAAATGAGTCATAAAAGAAAGATGCAAATGACATTTACACTGTCATTTATCATTCACAAACACATAAACGGGTAAAATTTCTGTGTGCTATATACAAAAGGTATTAAAAATGACATGAAGGAACACGCACAATATTAACTAGGGCGATTTCCTCTGGGGAGGTTTGTAGGTGACTAGGACTAGCAACAGCGCTTAAGGAGGACGCGTTGGCTGTTCCGATAACATTTTCTCTCTTAAACTGATGATTTAAAGTAAATGTGACAAAGTGTTAAGAGCTGTTAAGTTTCAGTGAAGAAAATATGGGTGTTTTTTACAGCATTATTTATATTTCTTTTATTATTTTTAAATTTATCAAAACATGGCAAAAAGCAATTTATTCAGATTATTAATTATTTGGAGTAAAATATTTTTTTCAGAAAGTACATATAAAATTGGAAATTCATTACAAAATACAAAGATAGGTGCAAAAAAATAAAGATATCAAAGAACTATAACCAAATCGAAGTTCATCAAATCCTTATTTTTGAAAGTTTTATCTCCATATACCATGAATTAACCCAAAGTTAATATCATGACTTTGGAAAAAAGTCTGAAGAATATATTCTTTCATCATAAATTTCAAATTTTATTTTGATCTATAATTACACTTCAATCATTTTCAGACTGTCAAAAGGAGGATTAGATGAATAACGGAGGCAACGGTATGACCCCAAGTGCTGTGGTCACAGATAAAATTGGCAGTATTGACCTTATACTAAAAGACAAGAGTTGAAAATTATTACACACATCTACCTTAAAATACTTGCAAGCATCTCATGCGATTACCTTTAGCTATGATTCCTTTGCTCTTAAAACCTTAAAAGTTCAGCAAAATTATATTGCCCATTCTCCAACAATTTATTTTGTTCCCTTGCCCCCTTCTGTGCTTTAATAGAAGCTATAGGAAGAATTGGCTTATTTGTCAGGGTGGATTTTCCAACCTATCACCAAGACTTGGTGTGTGATTATAGTATATGAGTTTTTTCTCCGACTGAAAAAAAGCCACTCCTTAGAATCCTTAGTCCTGATGTATATTTCAGTCCTTGGGAGTTCAGACACAAAGCATAATCGCACGTTTCTGAGCAATCATATATCATGAAGACATAGTATAATGTGTCCTCCTAGACTGACTTCTTGGCAATAATTTCTCTAACTTTTATTCTCAAATCGAGGACCTAATTATTTACTTACTAAATAGCAGCTTTCTCATTACTAGCCTTTTAGTACTAAATCTCCTAGAAGTAGTCTATTTGATGAAAGATTTCAATCAATGCTCTAGGTAGTAGAGTTTAAGAAAAATGTCTCCATATCAGCGTGAAATTTTAGAGAATGATTCTAATGTTATGAAACTGAAGAAGAAGACTGGTGAGTTCAACTCTAAAAGTCTTTGTTTTTCAAAAATAAGTCCTTAATGATCTTTTCATAGCTTTCCAATCTGAGACTCTTTTTCCTACTATGTAGAATTGTTTGCTTGTCTCAGCTGGTGGCACTAGCGTATAAAAAATCATGATAGGTATTCGTATTTTTGTTAGTTATCTTCTATCCCATGTCCGAGTTAAAAAGCAGAAAGTTACCTTGGGAAGGGCTTGTGGCCCAGACTACAGGGGTAGTCACAGGGTCCCACGTAAATCCACAGTCACCTGAGCATTTAGCAGGAATCCCATTGACATAGACTTCAACCTTCAAATAAAAAACACAGAGATGAAGAACACAGGTAATGGGGTAGCATGGTTAAGAAGAATATGCATAGAATTTAGAATGAATAATGCAATGGTGTTTGTTTCCTTGCATGTTTATAACAATTAGTCTTTCCACTTGATCTTTTTCTGCTTTGACGCTTCATTCATTCATCCATCCATTCATTCATTCAGCAGGTGTGCCCGCTCTGTATCAGGCACAGCTGTAAATGTTAGAATATAGGACTGCAACACTGAACAAAACAGATGACATCCCTGCTGTACCAAATTTATATCCTGCTTGGGGTGAAAAGGGTGGTTGCACAGGACCATAAACAACCAGTGTGAAGAGTAAGTGCGCATCATGCCCTGGGGTTGAGTGCTATGAGGAAAACGAATCGCACTCTTGGGAAGGTCCCCTGAACTCCGTACAGTCTAATGTCCTCACCATTAAAGCGGGGACATTAAAAATTACTTCACAGAGCTTCTGTAAGGATTAAATGAAAGAATATATTTTCGAATCCTAACAGGCAGTGGTACAGCTTAAAAATCAGCTCTTTTATCACAAGGAATATAATTTTCCCCCAAATCATAACATAATGTTATTGATCAACTGTTCACACTAATAGTCACAAGAAAATGAAGATGTCATCTCTCCTGTTTTACCAGGTGTTCAATGTATCACAAACTAGTTAGACATTTAAAACTATGCTACACATCATGTGGAAAGTTTCAAAAATACCTGTGGCTGTCGGCTGGGTGTCCGAAGTAGGTCTCCAAGGACACGCTGTCTGAATAGGCCACCTTCCTTCACCTTCCTGACTGTCATGCTAGCGTTTTCTCCAACAATGTTGGAGTCATCAATCTGTTTTAAACAAAATTATTTTAATAGAAAGCTATGATGACCACACTAAGTTGTTTTTTTTTAATTAAGTATGGTTGAGAGTGAATCAAAGATAAAGGAAAAAAAGAACATTCAAAACCACTTCAGTCACATTTATTGGAAAAGGAGCCTCTTCAAAAATAAGCATAATCTACTGTAGGAAAAAAATGCTAAGACCATTGCATGTATCGCATCAATTACAGCTTGAATGAAATGACTAACATTAGTTCAAATTTTAGAATAAAATATGTCCAAGGAAGATAAGTTTACTACATTTTATTTTCTCAAAAAGTTCTAGGCTTTTTCTGAATATGACCCCTGTGACAAATGATTTTTAAATAATTAAAAACTGTAGTCCTTTTTCCACCTGAGGGTCAGCTTTCCTACCTTTAGCATTTTTCAATTCTGATTATCCTGGTTTTTTATCCACTCATGGAATCTTATTCTCCGCCAATAATAAAAATAAAACCAAATCAAAATGTGCAACTTGGCCATTCCAAAATCCCTCTACCAATATGGTAGCCTTGTGGTGTGCACAGGGGTTAGCAAACAGATAGACCTCTCCATGCGGCCCGTGGGGAGCCCACATGCTAGGGAGTAGAGTGATGAATAAGCAGCGGAGGCTGGTCAGGAAAGAGGAGGCTGCAGATGCACAGACATCAGCAGAGATACCACAGGGACATGAGTCGTGACTGTGTCAGGTGCAGAATTGTCTAATTCTACTTCCAGGCCATGTGTGTGTATTTTCTTAAGTACCCTCCCACATCGTTAGGACATCCATAGAGCCTGCGTATGGCACATGGTACTCTGTGTTTATATACCATTCTTTGTTTGTTTCCTTTTCCACTCAACCTCCTTTTTTTTTTATGGTTTCATAAGTAGAGCTTTGTATTTTTTCCACTTTATGTCGCAGACATAGGTGGGTCTACATTCAGGGTGGGTCATTTTCACAGCCACCCTTCCACTGATGGGGATCCAGGTTTCCAAGATTTCCCTATTACAACCAATGCTGCAGCAACTAGCTTTGTGCCTGTATCATTTAATATTTTCATGTTTATTTCAGTGAAAAGAGTTATGTATAGAAAAGAGTGCTTAATCACAGGTATCTATATTCCAGTAACTACTAAGCTATCCTCCAGAAAGGTCATACTAACTGACTGTCTCACCAGCAGAGCATGAGGGAGACTGTTCCCTCACACTCTCGTTGCCATAGGAAGCAACATCTTTTCAATGCTTGACATTCTGAGCCCGGAGTCTCTTCTAGACTTCTCTCCTTCACATACTCAGTCTGCCTGACTCCCCTCCCCTGTCTTCTTCCACTAACTAATCAAAGGTAATTAGATGGGAGCCTAAGGGAGTCTTTTCAACCTTATCAAGTGGAAAAAGTCATTCTTAAAGCCTTAAAAGCCTCCACAGCCTCAGAACACAGCTCTTGTGGACAGTGGTAGAATTATAGATGGTGAGGCTGATTATGCCTGCCCCCATGGCCCTGACAGTACCCCCAGATTTCATTCTGAGACTGGCCCTGCCTACGTTCCCCCTGCCCCCAGCAAAGGTCTTCTAACACATATTCCCAGACTTGTCCCATATGGAAGAGGGAATAAAATACCAACATCTCTTCTCCATGACAGAGAGCATCCGGTCAACTTAATTCAGAACAATCTTCTCATTTTCTTTTCCTTAATGTTTAGTTTATAGGTGGCACTTGAGTAGGGGGTGGGTGGGGCTGGGTGGAGGTGGGGAAAAATATGTATACACGGTCTCTGATTCTTTTTAGACTGAGGCGGGGTGCAAATAAGCATGCATCCAACAGAAGAAAACAGAAACCAAGCTCAGTAAGGGAACCTGTAGAAGATCTTGCTTCCCACGTCTGCTTCTCCACTTGATGGTCCATGAGTATCCAGCACAGGTTCCCTCCCGTGTAACTGAGACTAGCCCCACTCCTTCCAGACTCTGGAGAGCAAACCGTAGATCTGCTGCTGACACCGCAGCGGGGAGGCCTGTGCGCACAGAGGGAGTCAGAGATTCACAAGCCGATTTTATCTTTAAAATAGATGCAGTGTGTACTGGGTATGAGCGCTTGTAAACCAGCTGTCTTCCTCCAATATAGAATAAGTGAATTTGCCTCCTACTTGTGTCAAGCATTTACATATTTCTTGGAAAGAAAAATTACATGAGTAATGTATCTCAGATTATAGCCTTGGCTCAAATTCTTTTATTTTTAATATCAATTAACTTTATAGACAACCTATAGGCCATGGGTATAAAAGAGAAAAAAAGTTTGAAAATATAACCTGGTATACCTGGTGAAGCAATGAATAAAATGTGAAAATGTAATTTGTTCTGGATCATTTACCTTTACATTAGTAAATTATACAAATTATGCAGAGAAATGATATTAGAAAGAAGTACAGCAGGATGTTTATTATGTTAGTCTAGATCAGCATCATCCAACAAATGTTCTGGACTTTTTTTATATACCTTTGAGAATTTGTCCATAAGCTTGAATGTCAAAGCTGCCACTCAGAGGTGAAGATGCTGCTTGAATTCTTTGAACACGAATTCTTGATTCCCCTGGCCAATTATTTCCTCTGTAAACAGACTCATTCTCTGTCTCGTTCATGATTATCTAATTTCCAAAATAAATATTGATAAAATGATTAAACATGACAATAGCTAAGAAGATTTCTCTTTCACCATAGTAGAATCCTGAGACATGACGTAAATGAGCCTCACATATTCAGGATTCTTCAGAACATCAAGGGGAATCACATAAATCAACACAGACTATACCTATAGAGCTGCAATAATGAGGCCAAAGTCAACTGTCATCTGTGCAGCAATTAGCTGAAACCACAGTAATTTCTCATTAATTCAGAGTGGACCTTCATCACTCAAAGAACAAATATTTATCAAGCAGGCATTTTATTCAAGGGACAGTGCTAATCTCAGTAAGGAGGCAAAGAAACCTGAGATGCAGTCGTGGCTCTCAAAACCCTAAAAACCTTCTAGGAAAAATACACGTGGGGACTTGAAAACTTAACTAACAATATGAGGAAGTGAGTGATCAGTACAATGAATGATCCAGGCTCGGGAAATACCTGACTGTGTTGAGAGCTAATCAACTGACAAAAGAAACACATGCTATAAAAATTTATAGACTATAACTCTAAGAGTGAAAAGCATATTGTCCTGTTTCTGATCCCTCACAGTTATCTGTTAATCTTGTGGAATTTAAATGCTCACAGAAATGAGTAAACGTAAGTGTCAAGGACATATGAGAGAATGCTCATAGCAACTTTGTTCACAATAGCCCCAAACTGAAAGTAACACAAAAGGCCATCAATAGAGTGAATGAATTGTGGTATATTTACACCATGGAATACCATAAGACAATAGAAAAGAATGATCTACAGCTACATGCAATAACTGACTCTCTCAATATCAAATAAAATAAGCTAGATGTAAAAGATGTATTGCACATCGATATGATTAAAAATAAGCAGAAGTCCAAATAGTGGTTACCTAGGGGTGAACAGTAAGTAATCTAGTGACAAGGAGAAGCTCTTGGAGCTAATGACTTCTTTATCTTGATTGTATAGTGGTTACAGGAGAGCACGTACTCTGGAAAATCCTCGGACTTCCGCAGAGTGGCAGGACTTAGGGTGAACACACAAAAACCAGCCCCGTTTCTCCATACAAATGACAAGCACGTGGAAACCAGAATTAACAACACAAGACCATTTACAATTGCTTCAAAGAAAATGAAATACTTTTGTATAAACCTAACAAATCAAAGAAGACCTAAATAGGCTGATAAAAGAAAGCAAGAAAGACCTAAATACATGGAGAGACCTATAGTGTTCACGTATTGGAATACTCAACATAATAAAGGTGTTAATTTTCTCCATAATAGAGGTGTTAAATCTAGGTTTGATGCAATTCTTATTGACATGTCAGCAAGAATTTTGTAGACATAAACAAGCTTGCTCCAAAATTTATATGAAATGACACAGGACCTAGAATAGCGTAAAACAGTTTCTCACTAGAAGAATAGAGAGGAGTCACTGTTCCCAATGTTAAGACACATATGAGGGGGTCCCCCAAAAATGGAATTATCTTCTGGAGGGCGGGCCTCTTCTAATACAGGTATCCTGCCCTAGGTGAGTGTTCTAGGAACCCATCTGTATCAGTGTACCAGCTGGCGTTGTTGTAAGAGGCTGACTCTGGCTTCAGCGAATTTTTTGGGGGACAACTCTTTCAATGTATTTGCCCATTTCGCAGTGGGTGATTTACCAGTGCACCTACCCACACTGCACTGAGTGTTCGGCAGTTTTTGACCAAAAATGGCATGACCCCAGTGTCCCACCCTCCCTATTCACCTGATCTCGCCCCAAGCAACTATTTTTTTGTTTCCCCAGGTGAAAAATGTCCTCAAAGGGAAATGTTTTACCAATAGGGATGTGGAAAAGGTGAAACAAACAAACAAAAATGGCAGAAGCACTAAAAGGCATCAAAATCAAGGGTTCAAAAACTGCGTAGAGCCGTGGGAAAGAGTTGAGAAATATTGAGGACTTAGGGCTAAGCAAAGAATGCTTAGCCTTAAAAGCAACATTCATAAAAGGGAAAAGTTGATAATTTGGATCTCATTAAAATTAAAGACTATTCTCCATGAAATGCCATATTAAGAAGAAAAGGTAAGGTACCAACTGGGAGAAAATACAGAGACTTATCTGGGGTCAGATGAACCTACACGTGTGGTAAAATTGTATAGAACTACACATATACACAAAGGACCTGCATCTAGAATATATAAAGAGCTTTAAAAACTCAAAATAAGAAAATTATTCAATTAGAAAATGGACAAAAAGAAAAACACATTTTACAGAAGGGGATATAGGGATGTTCAGCATCCTTAGCCATTGGGAGTGCAAATGAACACCAGAATGAGCTATCAGTACGAACCCTAATAGAATGGCTAAATTAAAGGAAAAAACAGCATTAATGCCAAGTGCTGGCAAGTTTGTGCAGAAACTGGATCACTCATGCATTGCTGGTGGATGTGTAAAATGGTATAGCCCCTTTGGAAAAGAATATGGTAGTTTCTTACAAAGCTATATATGTGCTAATTGCACTGTTGGGCAATTAACCTGGAAAAATGAAAATGTATGTTACACGAAAACCTACAGATGAATGTGTACAGCAGTTTTATTTATAATAGCCACAAATGGAAAACACCTGGGTAGTCATTCACTGAGTAGGTGGTAAAACATGCTGTGGGCATCCATGTCATTAAACACTGCCCAGTGTTTAATGTTTGGTCCAAGCTACTGATATCCACAGCAACTTGGAAAGGTATTGAGGGAATTATGCCCAGTGAAAAAGCCAGTCTCAAAAAGCACATACAAGTATGATTACATGAAGTCTGATTCTATTTACATAACATTGTTGAAAGGACAAAATTATAGGGGTGGATTAGTGATGATCAGATAGAAGGGAGTGAAGGAGGAAGGGAGGTGGCCATGGCTATAAAAGGGTAGCAAGAGGGGTCCTCGTGATGGAATCGCTCCGTGGTGTTCAGATGAATCTACACATGTGACAAAATTGTGCAGAACTACACACACATACACAACCAAAGCACGCG
Source organism: Desmodus rotundus (assembly GCF_022682495.2). Lineage (NCBI taxonomy): Eukaryota > Metazoa > Chordata > Mammalia > Chiroptera > Phyllostomidae > Desmodus > Desmodus rotundus. The sequence goes on from NC_071394.1 coordinate 20,544,754, forward strand.
AGAACTGAGCATGTTTGGTAGATTGTATCAATGTCGACTTCCCAGTTGTGCTTTTATGCTATTGTTACACAAGATGTTGGTGCCATTGGGGGGAAATGGGTGAAGGATATAGAAACAGCTCTGCATTGTTTCTTACAACTGCATATGAATCTATAATGGTCTCAGGGTTACAGTTTTTAAAACAATTTATTGATGTAGACATTTATGTGTACATTACTACAAGTATCTTTAATTTGAATTTTTTTTAATCCATAAAAATATAAGTATCAAATTCTACAATTTAATCTTGGGTTAGCTAAACCTAGAGAGGATGTGATTACCAATTTGAATGACAAATTTTGAAAACAGGGAGACTATTGACACAGATACTTTGCCAACACAAAGCCCTTAGTTAGTTGTTACATTTTGTTGCAGAGCTAAGAGAAAAAGACTGAGAAGTATTTACAGAACTATGTAAGTGAGTATTTACAACACTCAGCTGGAAGATACCAAAGTTAAAACATTGAGCCAGAACATGATAAAGGCAATTTTTGTGAAATACTTGCCGTTTTTTGGTATTTTTAATCACAAATTGTTTAGTTAGCAAAACATTATGAGACTCTCCTACAATATTTAATCATTATTTAACCCTTAATCTTGAGTTTACTATATTTGTTTTTGGTTTGTTGTAGGAAATTATATTAACTCATATCCTTTTGTAGGACATTAATTTTAAAAATCTTATAATATTATAATATTTAATAATTATTTTATACAACTCAAGCCATACAAAAAAATTGTCAGATCCTTTTGGAATTGTTGAAAAATGTCTCATTCTTCCCCAAAATGGAGTTTATAACAGAAACAATTTAAAAACACACAATCTAAAATTTTCTTTCAATAAATATTTTTTGTTCAAATATCTTTATTGGGAGAGCATATAATTCTTTCTTTTTAATCAACAGAGAAGACTACTTAAATCTGACAATGTCATAAAGATATTTATCCTTGTTTTTCCCATAAATATATTTCTTAAATATTTTAAAAATATTTTATTTACTTATTTTTAGAGAAAGGAGACAGGAAGGAGAAAGAGAGGGAGAGAAACATCAATGTGTGGCTGCCTCTTGTGCACCCCGTATTGGGAACCTGGCTTGCAACCCAGGCACTGGGAATAGAGCTCTATCCACTGAGCTACACCACCCGGGGCCCATAAACATATTTTTGAAGATTTTTTAATGTTTAAAGTGATTATTCATGCTCAAATTCAACAAGTCTTCATTTGCTCTTAGAATAATTGCCTTGCCCTATTAAAAGATATTGAACAACCTAACAATAGCCAGGGGGGAGTGGGGAGGGGATAGTGGGGAGAGGGGGTCACAGGAACTACTATAAAGGACACCTGGACAAAACCAAGGGGGAGGGTGGAGGTGGGGGAGGGAGGTGAGTTCGGCTGGGGTGGGGTGGAGGGATGGTGAGAAAAGGCATACGACTATAATTGAATAACAATAAAAAAAAAATTTTAAAGGGATTGTAACTGCCCCCCCCACACACAAAAAGATATTGAACCTGTATATTACCTATTTGTAAAGATTAAAAAGAAAGTTTAGTAGGTCAAAGCCAATGCTGCATACATTGAAAGTAAACAGTAACTTGTAAAATTCTAGGTTTACCTGCCCAAAGCTCACAGCCATCAAGGGTATATTATAACTGCAGTTGTATGAACTCATGGTGACAGAGTATTGGTTGGTCATACTTGATCCATTAATTTTGGTCTGATTCACCTGGAAGTGCTTTAAAAATATTCCTTTATTTGCTAATGCTGGGAGTCTTCTCTTTGGCATTTCTAAAGAACATAAAGTAAGTGGAAAGTAAAATTGCATAGGTTCTGCTGTTGAAAAGAAAATCATCGTTAAATGATATCCACATGTCATGGAATACGCTGTCTAAAATCAAATTTTAGAAAGATGATCTTTAAGCAAATAGTTTGTGATACTTGGTAAACTTTTACTTCTAGAACTATAAAGTTTTAAGCTTGTTGACCTATGAGCCTCATCAGGTGAAACAAACAAATAAAAAAAATGTTGAAATTGTTACTTAAAAGCCACCACACCCTGGGGTCCATGTAGCTGTTTGTGGGCCGGTCATCTCTGCGTGTTCCAGGTGCCCTGCTTGTGGAGCTCACCCGGGCACGTGCTCTAGAGGGCAGGGCGAGGGCTGTCCTGTTCGCTGTTCTTTATTAGGACCCGACGCAGTGCCTGCCACAGGGTAGGTGCTAAATAAATGTTCTTTAACTAACTATATCTATCCCAGCACAAATCAACTGCCTTATAGTGTGTTCCACCAATTACAATGAAGATTTGATGATAGCGAATTCAAAAGGAGTGACTCTAAAGTAGTAACATTTAATTTTTTACTAGTTGGCTCATTGTCTTGCACTTGAAAATCTCTGAAGAATGGGGACAGTGGCTTTTTAAGATGACTGGAATTAGGTCAATATTTTAAAATCACAGTTTAACTTGAATTATTTTATTATCATAGCTTATATATACATATATATAAAATATATACATACATATATATATGAGTCTACTGACATGATTAGAAAAACAATACCAAGACTACCAGAAATAAAGTTTTCATTTATGATATTACTAATTACTATTAATCAAGTCCATGGACAGATGCAGCTCAACATTACTAAGTAGATGCCGATGCCAGTATCCACATCACCAAGGTCGACTGTAGCCCTTTAGAAACAGATCTCTATGTTGGTAGTTGTTTCTCAAAAATCAAACAAAGCAAAATGAAAATGATTGCCACAGTTTACCTATCTGTACACAGAATCCGGGACTCTAAACCCAATTTTTGCTATAGTGACAGTTTACAGTAAGGATACACTTAGAGTGATCACCTGGCCTTATTCCTTAAATAATGATTATATAATATGACTGTGCAAAAAGAATAACGCATAACTATAGTTTTCGTGGTAGGAATTTACTATGAAATAGGTTGAGATGGTTTAAGTAGGTGTGAAAGGATACAACATACCATCCCATATTGAAGTTGTAGGTGTCTGTCCAATGTATACTGTATCCACATAGAAGGACTGCGATTTCGATGCTTTCTGTAAACTAATCCTCTGGAGAGAAAAATTAGTCCCGGTGTATTTGGTTTGTACGAGGTCCAGAAGGTCTACGCAAGTATATATCCAGCTGAAATATGGTATATTAATTAGCTATATCGATCAGTTGTAATGCTTAATGTAAACAAATGCACTGTGAAAAGCATTAAAATCTTGAAGAGTAAAAGGTTTTTTTCTCTCACAAGAAGACCATCAAGCATACTTCATCAGTACAGAAAAGCAGCCATAAGAAGGGACAGCAGACAACAGAAACTTGGTGGTAAAAGAGTTAACATTGCGTCCAGATGTAGGTTACCTCTTATTCGCAGCCTTGGCAGTAGCCACAGGAATGTAAACTATTTTATAGCAACCAGTAAGAAAACTGAGGAGCATACACCTTGATGTATAGCTCATAAGACACAAAAGTAAAGTAAACTATTTTAGTAGAAAATGTCAGGGATAGAGAAATAAACTCAGTCCATTACTGAGAAGCAAAACTGGATCTCGATATAACTTCCAAAAAGGCTCACTTGAGATGTGTCGTCTCCTGGTCTAAGTCGGGGGGGGGGGGGGATGGTGCTGAGTTATTTATAGTACAGTACTTCTTAAGTATGTAATTTAGATTCGGATTCAGATTTCCATTACATACTAACTGCATTAGAATCCCATAAATTACAATTAAGCAATTCTACTCTGATAGTTCACAACAAAAAGAAATGCTGCCATCCAATTAACCAAGTAAAGTTTAACAATAATCTTTACATCTTTACCGCTGTTACTGCAGTTATTAACAGTCTAGTTTGTTTGGGCATATTTTAATTTTCATTTTCTTCATGGTTTGCAAACTCATCAGTTTTAGAAAATTATATGCAGTGCTACAATAAGTTAAAGTGCCCTTTAAAATAATAAAAGGACGCAGGGACTCTCAGTAGAATCCTATTCATTATATGACTCTGAAGTTTTAAAAACTACTACTTAGAAAATTTGGTATACTTAACAGTTTGCCATTGTTTTGTCTTTTAAATTGTCATGGGCGATGACGACGCTACCAGTTCCTATTTTCATAATCGATAGATTTATTTTTGGTACAACTGTTTCTGTTGGGAAGCGTATATAGAGGGCCGGAAAATGGCAGTTAGTGGTGTACACGATTTATCAAAAACCACAAACAAGAAATGGCTTTGTTTTATCTTCATAGTCACATACTCTAGTATAAGTTATCCAATTCACAGTGTAACTTACTTGTTTCCATAAGCAAAAGTATATGGAAATTGTATATCAGTGCCTCTTCTAGTAATCTTGCTTTTGTCTTGGTATTGAAAGTTTAGACCAATATAATTTGCCAGGAATCCTTTGTATGCTAAACATAACTACATAAAAAAAAAACATGAAAAAAATCAGTAACAATATCTTACCATTAAATTATTTTGTAGCAATTCATGTTCACTCATTCCAATCCAATAAACAACTATCAAGCATTTTCCAAACAAAATGAATCATAACACCCAGGAATAAAAAATTAATTTCAGCCACTTTGGTGCAGAAGAGTTGGAGAAGATTTTATAGAAGGAGTTGAAATGACCTTACAATGAATGATTAATTCCTTACTCTTTTTTCTAAGATACGGTCTCCTTAAAAAATAGAAATAATGCAATCCTCACAGTTGCTAAGCTACATAAGAATTAGGTCCATCTCTCACTGAACTAACTCTTCGGAGAATTTAGAAGTCCATTACACATAGAGAGGGACATGAGAGAAACATTCAGGTGAATGCAGCTGAGCATTTACAGATGAAGATATCTCTGTAAAATAGTGATGAAATACCAGTTTTAATGGTCTATAACACCTCAAGAATACCAAATACCTTTAGAACTTCCAACTTCAGAACACGTACTACAATTTGGAACTTTAAAGAACAAGAGAAAGGGCAAATCTATGATTCTTAGTCTTAGATACCTATCCTAAAATTGCCAACTCCTCAGAATCTTTTTTCACTTTTCCCTGATTAGATATCTGAGATCACTCTATTATGACTATCCTTTTTTATTTCTTCAAAATTGATGAAGGCATATTGAACAAATATGCATTTTTAACTGTTTTAGTATTTAAAGTTGTGTGCAAATAAATTTTGAAATTATGAGGTAAAGCAGAATACATGTGCATGGTACAGGGTATTATTGTAATGTCTTTTTCTGAGAATCAGCAGAAGAGAAAACCCCAAGCACCCAGAAACTGAACCACAGTGCCTGCCCAATGCGACGTGATTTCACATGACAAGCACTTCTCCTTGTCTTAAAATTTCATGAAATTTTATTACCAAGGGATTTTACAAATTTAATTAGCATATCATTTTGTTGAGCTTACCTGATTATAAGGAAATAATAAAATGTCTCCATATGGTAGTCTGTTTGGTTTAACATCTGCTGAGTCAAAAAGAACAGCTGGGTTTTTCAGGGAATAACGACCACAGTAAGCATCAGTTTCAGCTGTCTTCTGCCCTCTATTAATATGTTCCTGCAAAAACAGTAATATTTCAAATGAAAACATGATTTATTGTCCTGCTTTATTCCCCAACATCTCCATCCAACCCCTTCAAGTTCCGCCTGGGATCTCATTGCTTCCCAAATGGCTGTAACTTGAAATGCTTTCTCTCTTCTTTGAAATTCTAAAGCTATCACACTCTATCACTCATTTGGATCTGTAATCACATAATCCCTTGTAACTGTATTTCCAAAATCCTATCTTCCTCTATTATTATGCACTTCTTAATGATATTTAATCCTTCCTTCCACAAATGTTTATTCAGTGTTCACTATGTGCCAGGTTTTTGTTTGTTTGTGGATTTGATTTTTGTTTAACCTTCAGGGTTCAAGTGGTGAACACTATCCCTGAACACAAAAGCCTACCCGTTTGGAACAAAGGAGCCAAGTACTACAAAACAAAGGCTGAAGGAGGTGTCTAACTCACATAAAAGCAACAAGAAAAATGACTAAGAGAAAGTGGCACATGAGTTGTCTTTGAAGATAAAAAGGAGTTACTTAAAAGTCAAAGGGGACCAAAGGGCTTCAGAACAGGGTAAAATGCGCGCAGACAAGCAGGTGCTATGACATGCAAATTATCAAGGGAAGGTGGAACAAATAATGTGCTGTAATGCTGATGGGAGATGAAGAAGGAACGAAGTGGAGTGTAAATCTACTTGGGCAACTCCCTTGGCTGCAAATACGCCTTCCGGGATAGGAGAGCCCAGATACATGTAGATGTGTTAAATTAGGTTGGAAACGTAGCCCATTAAGTGGATTTTCCCTTTTTTCACTAACAAACCTCTTCACATAGGCATCAAATGAGCTATATCTGAAGGACTCCTATTTATTTATAGGGTATTGATCTGAATTGAATAATTAGCATATTTGTTATTCTGATGATATTCATTTAGATATGGTGCCTATCTGGCTTCCTTAAGTCCTCAAAATAAGAATTAGGAAAGTAGTGTATTTTAAATTTTCTTCACTGTGTATCCATGAAAAATCTTTATATCTCACCAAGAAATACATAATCACCAAGCATTGTACTAACTGAGCAGAGTAATGTCAAAAAGCAAGGGAAGTGACTCACTATGTAACACGCTACTACACATTATATTCTCTGTATCCAAGGGAAGAAACCAAACAAAACCCCTATAGATCTTGTATTTGTCTACCGTCTATTGATCAAGAAAATCCAGGTGTAGTAGAAATACTGCTTTCACAAGTGAATAATTTTATAATTCAAAGAGATGTTAGAACAGACCTTACCAAAAAATTATATTTGCAATTTGATTTTGAATGATAAGGAATTAATGCTGGTTCAAAAAAAGAAATGACATTTCAAACATTTATATGAATTCTTAATTGGTCAGTCTCACAGTTCATTAAACATTCCATACCAGGTTAAAATCAGTTTCATAATCTCTGAAGTATTTCACAACAAATCCTTCTTCAAAATTTGTGATTTGTGGTGGACACTTAGCGCTCACCATTTCTTCCACTGCTGCCTGAAACTAAATGAACAGACATGAACTTCAGCAACTTCTTTTTTCATGGACAGTTAGAACATATTACTTCTGCTACTAATTCTACTTATTAGTTATAACAATTAATGTGATAATTCCCATAATTTAACCATAATTAAAAGATCATTTCCTAAATAATTAATGTGATCATTTTAGTGTCCTATAACTTTTTCAAGAGTTTTAATTTAGAATGATGATAGTTACAACCAATTAGCTAATATTAGCTTCCTTAGTTATTGCTAAGATAGATATATTTGTTTAATAGTTTTTTAAAAAGAGAACAATGAGGCAAACCTAAACAAATTAGCACCCAATTAAACAGACTCCAAATGAATAGTTTTCCAAATTTGATCAAAATTAACTGGAAAAAAACCCATACAATTTGATGCATTCTGTTTTTCTCAAAACAAGAGATACAGATGTTGAAACCTATTTAAAAATAATAAATAATTTCAGATACACAGGAATTGATACACATTCATGAGATCTCCTATAATCTCCACATCTGTATCCTTGACAAAGCACAGATACAAATGATGTTTAGAACTAAGAACTTGGGATGACAGGTGATCTTTAATCATCAAACAAATATTAAGTTAAACTCATTGCACAGGGAGTTGTCAAAATTCAGTAACTCACATATGGAGATACACTGGACCCTGTCGGCATAATCTAATAAATCCCCTTTCGTTCCGTCTCTGTGATATTTCCTCCCTTCTGTGCTCATTATGGTTTGGCTCTAACCCAGCATGCCAATTAGGAGAGTTTTACTACTACTTCAAGTGTTTTTTTAAATAGAAAAGTGATGCTTAAATGGCTTTCTGTTTAAAAACCTAACAGCATACTTCAGCTACTGATGACCAGGCGGTAAGAGGCTTAGAAGTGATCCCATCCCAAGTCAGTGTGAATGTGTCCAAACTGGGCTTTCCTTTGGTGTGTTCTGTAACATCCAGTGTGATGTTATATCCTTCAAATACCTCATAACCAAGCAGATCAAAGTCTCCTGCAATGAAGTACCAAACAGAATTTTAAGCATTAAAAAATATATCAATATATCCATAGTAGAAATCAAATTAAGCAAAACTGGTTTAATTTGGAGTCTTATTATCACAGAAATGACTAGGGAAGATGCAGATCCTGGAATTTGTGAAGATTTATTCACAGCAAAAATAGGAAAACAGCAAGACAACATGCTGTTCGTTGAAGGTTCTGTTTCTATGGCTTACAAGGAAGTACCGTAAGATGAACAAAAGGAAGTACTGGGACCAGGAAGTAAAGATCGATGGGCACCAGTATATTCCAAAAATTCTTTAAGTTTTGTGCCAGTGCCACTATCTTAGAGTAAAGAGCTAGGCTGGGATATTGCTATTTTTTTTTAAGACACAGATAAGGTACAAAACTGAAATCCAAGGAACAGACCCAGGCCTGTGAGGCCTGTTAATACAATTTTACTTTGAGAGAATTAAGGCCTTGTCCTCAGATATCTATTTTTTTCTTTTTTTAAAGGTTTTTAATATCTTAATTTTATTTTTTTAAGTTTTACTGTATTTTTCCATTCCCATTTAACCCCCTTATGCCTCCCATCCCCCTGCAATCACCGCACAGTTATCCATTTTCCACGAATCCCTTTTCTTTTTTGCTCAATCCCTCTACCCTCTCACCTCCCCCGACCCAACAGCTGTCATTCTTCTCTCTGTCTATGAGTGTCTTTATTTTGCTTGTTGGCTGTTTGCTCATTAGATTCCACATATGAGTGAAATCATATGGTATTTGTCTTTCTCTGACTGGCCTATTTCACTTAGCATAATGTTCTCCAGGTCTATCCATGCTGTCTCAAGGGTAAAAATTTCTTCTTTTTTCAGGCGAGCAGTGTTCCATTGTGTAAATGTACCATAGTTGTTTTATCCCTTCGTCTACTGATGGACACTTGAGCTGCTTCCATATTTTGGCGATTGTCTATTTCCTTTTGGAGGATGCTTTACTGGCGGAATCTCATTGACCTTCTCTGTTAGGTAAAGTCCTAGAATTTGCCCAGTTATGATTTTGGTGCCATACTACTTTAGGTCTCTGTTGAAGCCTTAAAATTTATCTCTGATCTACCGATAAGTAAGTTCCTGGGAGAACAAGGATCACCATATTTTTATTTATAGAGTGTTTTGACCATCTAATTTGGGGGGAATTTTTAGAACTTCATTTCATGTTACACAAAGTTTTTCACCCTCCACCCAACCACCAAATCAACAATTTCCTGAGATGAGACAAACTTGGAGGTAAAATTTGACTTATGTGAATTGGGAAATAATGATTGCCCAAAGGAAAGTAAACACATACGTATTCAGGGACCTCTTTCATGAGTTAGGTATCCTGGACACCCAAACCGGTTGCTGGAATTGGCTGCAAGACTTGCAAATCTGAAACATTAGGTTAACAGCTATGACTTGAAAAAAGAAAAGCATAGAAAGGTCAGATAATTTTGGAGATGCTTCACCAAACACAGGTGAACTGGGTTTGTTTGTTTGCTTGTTTGGGTTGTTTGTGTCTCACTGCAGGATTCCTCAGAGACTAACATGCCAATAAGCTCTGTCAGCCTTCAAGGGCAAGCCATGGTCAGCAGTTTCCAGTGTGGATTTGACCACAGAATTCCTTCATCCTGCCAAATCCAGCCAGACGAGTGTCTCTTGAGCAATACTTATCTACTTAAATTTCATTTCCAGAAATAAAATCTTCACTAATTTTTGCTAATTTATAAAGGCCCATTGATGCTGTTGTGTGTAGTATATATGGTATATTTCTCATGCAATGGAGTTGTACACTCCTTGAAATACAATGGGAATTTAAATTGTAATCGAACAGAAACAACCATTAATTTCTATTGTTTCTAAAATTGATCAAGTCTGTGAATCCAATTTTTTTCCTCTGTCATTTTATGGCACTTTTTCCTTTTTCAGTGGAGTCGCACAGGATAGAAATGGGATTCCTAGAAAAAACTTAAGAGTCATGCAAAATGAAATACATGCTTACCTCTAGTTGATACAAAGGTTATCATGTAAACATAACTTTGGGGATTTTGTGTCCTTGTCACTTGAACTGTATCCGGTTTTAAGGACCAGAGGTCATTTAAGGCTGATTGCAGTATGAAGTCAGAAGCATCAGCAGGTAGCAAGACTTGCATGAATTTAGGAGAAAAAAGGAGAAGAGTTTAAATCTTTCTGCATTATTAGCAAGGATGTCTTATAGTTTATAAGTTTATAGTTTATAGTTTTTTTAAGCACTTATGGTCTGTACCATAGACCACTTAATGAAATTGTGTTCTGAAATTGATTGAAGTTCAGAATAATGACTACATAATTGGATTGTGTTCTCTTGAGTTCATATTTAATTGTTTCAATAATCCCTTAGCAATAGGCAATATGTTTGACAAGCTGTAAACATTCATCAATATTTACTGACTGAAACAATTAACAGAAAGAGCAAAATTAATTTTTTCAGGATTTATTATAAAATATAGAAATATAATGTTTTTATTAATAGATAATTAGTGTCTCATGGGTCTATCACTTAATTTCAGAGATTGAAGGCAATGTTTTACTTCTCTGAAATGAATTTAATTCCTGTTATCTTTTTTTTAAGTATAGATCCATGTGGAATAATTTTTATTTACTTACAGTAATGTTTAGTTGTTTTTAAAAATTACTCTATTGTTGTTCAATTACAGTTGTCTGTGTTTTCTTCCCACCACTCCCCCCACCCCAGCCAAACCCACCTCCCTCCCTTGCTTCCACCATCCCCCTTGGTTTTGTCCATGTGTCCTTTATAGCAGTTCCTGAAAACCCTTCACCCGTGAGTCACAGATACATAAAATCCCATGTGCATTTAGGTATGCCTTTATCATGATCCTCAGAGAAGAAAATGATAGTATGTACCACATTGTTATATTTTTTAATGTTTTTATTGATTCCATTTTCTATCCCACTCAGAAGGCTTTTCTTTATATTTTCCTGCTTTGTCTAGCATACAATTAAAACTGAATTTGACCACAGCAAATACCTCTCTATAATTATATGTGTATATGAAGAGAAATAAAGTGTCCCATTTATCACTTACCAGTTTTTTCCGTGTTATAAATTAGTCTATAGTGGGGAACTGAACATGAATTGGTTTCTATACACGGGCTGGTTACTGTGATCCTCTGGACTTCCTTAGTTGCATTAGTTGTCTCCCAGTTTTCCAAAGTTATAACCTATTTCCCAATTTAAGAAAATATGTTTACTGTACAGAAAATATCTTTACTGTACAGAAAAAAATTACTGTTCAGCTATGCAATGCCTCCTTATCATTCTACTTTATTGCAAATGATAACTTTAAATTTTAAGTTTTATCAAGTAACAGCCTTAAAGAGGCTGTTTTTATATTACCGATACTCTAAGCCACAATTCAATAGTTTTCCATGATTGCTTTCCCCTCAAAGAGTGTCCTACCTAGGGAAAGGAATAACCAAATAGAGCTCCCATCTTTGAACACTTCCTTTCTAACCAGGGGAGCTATAAACATGGCGAACCTGAATTTCCTGGACAACTGTTGACTGGGATTGAATAACTTGTTCTTCGTTTGCTGCATCTCCAGTTTGTTGTTCGGTGTAGACATTGCTATACTGGTACAGTCCGACATCAACAAAGGCACTGAGTCTATACTCCTGTAGCAAGATTTCAAGGTAATATCTGGAAAATAGAGTAACTAATAAATATAACTCTTTCTCTCCAGAGCCGGTCATGAATTGTTTTTTCAATGAATAAAATTTCAACACTATATGAAACGCCTACCTTTTAATTGACTTATATTGTAGTATCCCTGATTTTAAACATTAAGATATTAAACATTTCATAGTAGTTTGCTAAAATGAAATGAATTATGTAAGATATCTACCTTAGTAAAGAGTGGTTCCCATTCATAACAAATTCATTCAGTTTTGTCGATAAATGTTTATTGAAAAAGATACTATCTCCTATCTACAAGGACCTTAAAAATAGGATGGCATCACTCACACGTCTGGATCCTCCAGACGTGTGAGTGATGCCATCCTATGTCATTGATCACCAACTAAAGCAGCGAGCTCCAAAAGCACTGCCCAGCCAATTACAAAAGTGGGTTGCTATAAGTAACTAAAGTCTGGGGAATGGTTTCTATGCAGCAAATCCTAACAGAGACAAGATACATGGAAAATGATCTCAGTGAATCTCTTGATGTTTTTCATGTAACTTAGCTATTTTACATAGATCATGTCTTTTAACTCCCTGTTTTCTAGGAATGTTGAATGATTTTTTTGAAAGGGATTGCCTGCTTTTAGAATGGTTCCTTCATTTTCTCTCTGCACTTGACCTTTCAGCACTAAATGATGTCCTTCTTAAGAACAGGGAGTGTATTTTAATACCCTTTATATTAAATTTTCAGTACCTGGTCCAGGGTCTGCAATAAATGAGTGGATAATAAATATGGATTAATTGGGGCACCAATCCCCGCAGTTTTGTGACTTTCCCTAGCAATATTAAAGAGCTCAGATTTCTGTGGAAGCAAAGAAATTAGGTGGCTGGACTGACTGAAAGGTCTTAGTAAAAAACCAAAAGCAAGATTAAGTATATCTCACAAAGTTATAACTTCAGCAACATGGATAACTTAGATGTCAAATTTCTCTGTTTAGATGAATGCCAGTATTCATGAAAATGTAAAAAACAAAGTTTATTAAAATTACAGAGACTAAAAAATTGTAAGTTAAACCAATAAACTAACATCACTTCCACTAATAAAAATAAATTGAAAAAATATTTAGGCATAACCTTATAATTTTTAAATACCACACAATAATTTAAAGGAAAAAAACCTTACTCTTTTCCTTTCTGAAGATGAATGTCATTGGATCTCTGTGTTGGACTGGAAAAATAACCGTTGGCATTGGAAGAATGATATGCAATCCTTATCTTATGCCGAAAGGAGAGGGAGAGGGGAGGGAGGAGGGAGAAAGAGTGAGGTGGAGAGAGAGAGAGAGTAGAAATATTAATAAACATTTTCAGCACGTATTATTTATTATTTCTGTCAGCCTCAGGACTTTTATGAATAGAAAAGTTACTTCATATTTTTCTTCTAAGATCTGTTATCCATGATTAAATGAAATTTTTAAAACTTATCAAAGCTCACTTCATTCCTTCTGCCCTAACATCAGCACCACTATACTAAACTCACGGTGCAGGCATAGCTTCTCCACCATTGGAACTGCAAGAGAAACTGGAAAGACAGAAGCCGGAGGATGGTTTTTACTGTTAGATAAAATATTCTCTTGCTCTGCAGAGAACTTCAAGGGATTTAATCCAAATGAGATCGTTACAAGTAGGTCTGGAAGATGCCAAAGATCACTAAGTGGGTGCGCGTACTGGAATGAGAAGACTGAGTCCCCACTAGGAAGGACGGCACCATTTTTGAAGGAAGCACATTGACCAGCTATGATAAAATTGTAATTCATATACCACAGGTAGCAATTTGAACTTGCGCATCCAGTTTGAGAGGTAATCTTCCAATATATATTGAGTCAAAAAATATTGAGTTTTATTTTGACCTAATAGTTTCACATTTATGAAATTGTCTTAAGGAAACAATATAAAATACAGAATAATTTAATGTACACAAATATTTGATGAAGTATTATTTGTGCTCATAAAAGATCAGAAGTAAGAAATTTACCAGTATGGAGAGAGTGACCTAAGCTTAATAAACACATACAATAACATACTATGCAAATGGTCCTACACAAATCATTTAATAACATGTCAAAATACTAATATGTGACAAAAGAGTACTTTGAAATCGGATGTATGATCCTATGTACAGAAAAAACAAAATAGAGATATAAGGAAATGATGGACTTTATTTCATGACTGAGTAAAAATATAATAGCAAGATATTTTTATTCTTTTCATTTCCTCTGTTGTAGTTATAATTCGCCCATAATAAAAAATTTCAATTGTAAACAAAAAATATGTGTTTTTTCCCATGGAAGAGAAAATTTAGATGTGGGAGAGCATTTTATTCTAGGTGATGGATTTTCTATGACAACTTTATAGTTCACATCACATATGTTAAAATAACCAAGAATCCACCCACATGACAAATGTGTCTGATAAATTCTTTAATATATTGATTGGTGTAGGTTTAGAATAAATCATATACAATGTATATGAAGATTATCATATTGTTTTAATAACATCAAAGATGATCTTGGTCTCCCCTACCTTATCTTCTGGAAGTCCAGTCTGGCTGAAATAAATGGCGTAACGGTCATCACCTTTGATGTAGAATCTATAAACATCAGAATCCGGAGCCACCAAAAATCCACTGAAGCGTGCAGCAAATGTGTCTTGCTCCGTGGGCCAAATGTAGGAGGCTGAATCTACCCAGCTGGCACCCATGTACCCTGGTGTCTTGTCATTGTATTCAAGTATCTCTTCAAGACGTGCTGGCCGACTATTATTCCACACCTCAAGCTTCAGGCCTCTCCCACCTGAACATAAAAACAAAGAAGCCTTTCATTAGAATTTTGACATGGTGTCTCAGTGGTCTCCTATTTGGTGGTGGTTAGAGATATTCTATTTCAATTCATATTTTTGAGCATGGGTGAAAATAAAACAATTACTACATGTACCTGAATCCAGAGGACAGAGTGCTATTAAGACAGTCTACACTGTATTACAGCTTCACCCTGCACCTCGGTCTCCATCTATGTAAAATGGGAGTAATGCTGCTATTTGCATGGATGCTGTGGGGATTAGATATAATATATGTAACATATTTTTCATATGTGATATATAAAACACTTGGCACTTTATAAGGACGTTACTTAAGATAATAACACAATAATTATTATTTATGATATTACTGATGTTGCTTTATATAGTTAAGTATAAAAACTTTAAAGTTCATACTGTTTGATCACAAAAACTTTGCCTTGATTATTCTCTGTAAAAAAAGTTACTCCATTAATAGCTTATAACCAATCAAAGAACAGATACTGTGGGCTTTAAGATTTGTCAGTATTTTTTTCTTTTTCATTTTGTAACATCACTTCTGATCAAGGATTCCAGCTCCTTTTTGGACAGAACCAGAGAGAGAATATCCTCATTAAGGTGCATCTACACTTACCATAAACCCTGTGATTAAGTTTTTTCTCACCCCAAAAGGAGCCATCCAACTCTTTCTATTTCTTCCTTAAAATACACCACCAACCAGGCTCCTGACTTCCTCCAGTGCCCTTGGGCTTGTCTGGAGCATCTGGAGTAGGAAATACTGGCTACTCCTCTTCAGCTCAGTTTTGATAGAAGCTTGAGCAATTCACTCCCTGATGTGTACCACTTTATTTGAAGTTACCAATTATAAACATCAAAATTATTTTCTTAAACTGGTCATTTTTCTAATGTTCAAAACGAGGAAATCTAAGAGGTTGGTAAATAGAATATATTTGGCTTCCTATTCCAACCACTGGTACAATTATAAGCCAATTTCACTGAATGCACAAGAAAAGACACAGGGCATGACACGTGTGCTGGGCCCAGTGGAATTACTGCAGATAAGAAGGCCGTTGGCTGCACTCTCCCTGGGTCACAGGTGAAAGTCTGAGAAGAATTTTGAGTTCCATTTCTCTCATGCCCTGTTAGCACTCATAAATCATTCTGGATGAGTGAAGATTAAACTCTGCCATTTTTTTTAAAACCAGGAAAAGGCATAACTTAAATTTCCATTTAGTAATCATCATTTAATTTGAAATAAAGGCACCATGATACTCTATCAATGGAGATGGCTGTTTTTAGTAGGACATTTGAGGGATTTAGGTCAGGTTTATCTGCACTGATCCAGAAAGTGTAAAGAGAAAAAGTAGGAAGAAATTTATTATAGTTTTCTAAGAACAAATTCTAAAAAATTCAACATTTTTTACTAATTGTTGAAGGCTGACTGTATCCCCCCTAAACTCATATTGCACCTTAATGCTCAATGTAATGGAGGTGGGGCCTTAAGGAGGCACTTAGGTCAGGTGGGTGGAGCCCTCATAAATGGGATTAGTGCCCTCATCAAAGAGACCCCAATGAGCTTGCTGGCCCAGAGAAGGGGCCACCTATGAGGAAGCAGTCGTCCCAGACACCTAATCTGCCAGTACCATGATCTTGGACTTCCCAGCCCCCAGAACTATAAGAAACAAATGTTGGCTGTTCATAAGCTGTCTGACTCATGGCAATCTGAAATAGCAGCCGAAATGGACTAAGACATTAATGATATATATCAATAATAGTCTTCTTAAGTAAATGTAGAAATGGCCATTCTCTCTTCTGGTAACTTACCTGGATGTACCGTTCTGAGAATATTAGGTTTGGGGGATGTCTTGCAACATATACTATTTTCTGTGACATTCAAAACATCACAGGCTTGACCTATAGAGAAGCAAGGTGCAAAGCTATTACTACAGAGCTTCATAAATGCTTTGAAGCACTTTTTCAATTAAAAACAAAGTCACACAGCAAGAGGCAAAGATGGGGAACGGGGCCCTCATTTCCTTTATATATTCCCCATTGAAGCTTATCACTCATTCACTGTTATATTGCCGTAAGACAACATTTTCTTGGCAAGAGATCTCAAGTCAGAGTAAGAAAATTTCACAATTTCTGAGAAATAAAATTGAACATTTGATAAAATTATGTCACAATAAGGGATTTCATTCCTGGGTCCAAGGCAAAGCCTTGAAGAAAATTGATGTTAAGACTTAACAAAAGTAGGTGATCTCATTTCTCTTAGGTTAAAACAAAACTGGTTTGGTCCAAGTTCTTCACATGAAAACAAAAGAGGTAATAATTTGTAAGTAGTATTTTCAAATCATTATTTTGAAGAAATTATTGAGGATTTAAAATCTCAAATCTGGTTTTCACATTAACAGCAATGAAATATTATTAAAATTAACTTATATTTGTATATCAAGTATACAACATCAGATCATAAAACACATTATACATATTTAAAATAATTTATGTCCCTGGTCCTAATATTCAAAACATTTACACTAAAACATCAGAAAACATACATAAAACTTTAAAATCTATGGCCTAGATTTTAGTATTTATACAGGTTACCAGCAAGGATTCATAGGGATAGGAAAGATACTGCATAAATGTTAGATGAGGTAGCTTTATATTAATTTCTCTTTTTGAAATCACATGTTGGCTGGCTTGAGAAAATTCCTTCAAAGTAGAAAACACCTGAGCAGAGGGCTGTCTCAGAGAAAGGAGGTACCAGTAGCACAGCCAGACAACCCTTCCCCTGCTCAGCAAGGGAGGTTAGGTCACTAGGGCTGAGTGGGAAGATCCCATTACTATATTTACCCCCGTCTCTCTTTTGAGTTGCATAGTTCCCTACCTCTGAACAGACCTAGAGTAGACCCATAAAGGCGATGCATAACCAGAGAACCAATCCCTATGCACATTTGTGGCCATGTGACACAGCAATTAATGCTCTTTGCAAGACCAATATCATCAGTAATTGCTGATGCCCAAACAAGGCACAGTCTCTGAGAAGGGGATGAGGAGAGTACCCCTAAATAAGACTTTAAATTTACTCATAATCAACCAACCCATTGAGAAGTAACAACTGTTCAAGAATGACATTTAAGAATTCGTTAATGTCTAGAAGACTGGCAAGGAATTTGTGGATGGCAGCCACACCATGCCACCACACCATGCCTTTTTGGTACCGGCCTCAGAGCCCAAGTCCTGGTCACGCAAGGCTGCAAGGGGAGGCCCCCACTGCTGTGTGCAGTGGGAAAGGCATCAAGACCCAGAGCCAAACGCCTATGTGAAAATACCCAGCTTTAAATTCAAGACGTTGATTGAGAAAAGACAATTATTCTTCTTACAAATTATTAGAGAAAATAAAGAACTTGTTCTTAGAAAGTATGATATTGAAAATGATGAAAAATACCTCCAACTAGAACTCTGACTGGGGAATCTGTCTGATCGAAGAACCGTCCACGTATTGTTAGTGTGGTGCCACCTTGAATGCTTCCTCGTGAAGGTGAAACCATAGTGACCTCTGGGGAGGGAAAGAACATGAACTAAAACTGCACAAATATTACACATAAACCCAAATGCTTGCTTTTAAAAAATTTTCTAAATTACCTAGCTATAGCACCTAATACCACTAGTGTAGGTTTTGTGTTACCAAATCAATGAATGAGGTGTTTCATTATTTTGTTTCTGATACAATCCTACAGAGGACAATAAGTGTGGCTTTCATAGCTACATTTCTTGGGGACCAGGCTTTAGTGGAGAATGGTCCTCAGCAGATATTGGTAATGGAAGGATCCAGGGAGTGAGGAAAACCTGGGCTGAACATAGATGTTTCGTGCCAAAAGAAAACATGGGAAAACAGAAGAACAGCTTCGTCTCCCCTATGCTCTTAAAGAATGAATCTGTATATTTATGGGCCAACATCACAATTTTTTTTCTCATATAGTAGCTGTATATATAAAAATTTCAGCTGTATTGGTAGAAGAGCCTAATGCATTACATGTAGTAGATTCCATCAAAGTCCTATGTAGTTTTACATATGAGTTTCACATTAAATAATTTTCCAGAAAAAGCCAAAGGTATATCATATTTGGTTGATTCCAAGACACCTTTGTTTCACATTGAACATCGATGAAATCTGAATGTGCCAATGCCATCAGTCCTGACCTGGAATGAAGAAAAATTCTCTCAAGAAGACTTGTGTTTGTTTCCAGCACTCCCTTAGGAATACTACCAACCTGAGACCTGTGTAAATTAAAATAAAGATAATCTGCTTGAGGATGCTCCTGGACTGAGGTCATCTATCCGAGAGAGTACTGGCTTGTGGTTTAAATTGACAGGAGAATTTTCTTCCTCCTTCAACCACAGCAATTAATTGAGACACACCCACTTCCCTTCTATCTCTTTTAGTGTGGCGGGTTTATTTGCCAGTCAACCTTACACTAGGAATATAACCTTCAGGGTCCTAGCTAATGACAGGGCCTCCTATTAGACTCCCTTTCTCGGGGTTTTTCCTTCTTAGATGTACATATAACAATACAGTACACCTTAAGGCATTATTGTCTTTGATTTAGTGAAATGAAGTATATACATCTCTCTCTCTTCTCACACACACACACAGAGTAAAGGGTCACGTACCTGCATATGTTTGAAACATGGAAATTTTATTCAGAGAAGAAACAAAATATGCCATTTTTTGCGGGAAACTCCTGTTTAAGAAAAAGTTCAAAAACTCTTACTTTCAGTAGAAACTTTATTTTAAGAAAATGTTATTAATTATTTCTTTTAGGAATAGAAGTCACATTATAATTTGCAAAGCAGCTGGACAGAACTTTGGGGGAAGGTCATGTTCTGTATCTTGATTTGGTCATCTGTCCCACAACTAGAGAAGTACACAAATACTACGTAGATACACACCTGCCAGGGCTTACTGAGCCCTAAAATATCTACATTTTATTACATGTAAATTATAACCCCCAAAATAAGAGTTTCTACCACCATAAAAACAGGAGGATAAAGGCTGGGCTCTTCTGCTGGCCCCAGCTCTCTCTTGTCTTATGACCCACTTTGTGTCACAATAACTGACATTGCTGGACACTTATTGGGTATCCTGCCAAGAGATTGAAGCGAATAAGATTTTTAAAAATATTTTAATTTATTGCCATTTAATCCTTACATCAATCCCTTACACTAGATAACAAAGAGAGTAAGTGGCGGAAACAGAATCTGAACCCAGGTGGTTTGAGCCCAGAACTCTGGCTCCAGACCTACTAATTTGCATGAGAGTACAAATGGATGAGAGCAAATTAAAAACAATCGCTGGAGTTAAGCATGGAGGTTGGGAAGGAAAAGAATCTGAATCTAGAAACTAAACGTTGTTCCCTGATTACCTCAATGAACTATAATTTAAACAGTTATGAAATTCAAATGTTCATACTCACGCCCATTCATCATAATTAACTGAACACAAGGAATGAGAATGTATTTAAAAAGATAATGCAAATCTTGTAGTTGAGACCAACAGTTAACTCACTCTAAATCTAACCCAGGTGTTATACAGTGCATTTGAAAACTAAAGAGTCCCTTTCTGGTCAAGATGGCAGCATAGGTAAGCACGGCTCACCTCCTTGCACAACCATATCAAAATTAGAACTAAACTATAGAACAATCATCATTCAGAACCATCAGAAGTCAAGTTGAATGGAAGTCTGACAACTATGGAGTTAAAGAATCCACATCCGCCCAGACTGGTAGGAGGGGTGGAGACATGGAACAGGCTGGTCCCACACCCACATGTGGTGGATAAAAATTTGGGAGGGATATCTGGGAAGTAAGGAATCCCAGCCCCACACCAGGCCCCCTCAACCCAGGGTTCCAGTGCCAGGAAGATAAGACCCCCTAAGTTCTGACTGCATAAACCAGTGCAGATTGAGTGGTGGAAGAAAAATCTGGAGTCCCAAGCAGTTCCCCTTAAAGAATCCATACACCGACATGCACTCACTCCCTCTGAGCTCCAGCACTGGGGTAGCAGCTTGGAAGGCACCAGTAACATACGGAGAGGAACTAAACTGTCTGGCATCAAACCATTACTACATGAAATGTTAAAGGGACTTATTTAAGAAGAAGAAGATCAAAACTATGAACAGTAAAATGGCAATAAGTGCATATCTATCAACAATTGAATCTAAAAAACAAACTAAGCAAACAAGAAGAACAAAGACAGAATGATGGATATGAAGAGCGTTTTGATGGTTGCCAGATGGGAGGGGGTAGTGAGAGAATGGGTGAAGAGCTGAGGGAATTAGGAAGTACAAATAGGTAGTTACAGAATAGGCATGGCAATGTAAAGTACAGTATAGGAAATGGAGTAGCCAAAGAGCTTATACACGTGACCCATGGACATGAACAATGGCGGGGGGACTGCCTGAGGGAGTGGG
This sequence comes from Desmodus rotundus, assembly GCF_022682495.2. NCBI lineage: Eukaryota > Metazoa > Chordata > Mammalia > Chiroptera > Phyllostomidae > Desmodus > Desmodus rotundus. Next base: position 20,565,931 of record NC_071394.1, read on the forward strand.
GGGTGCTTGGTGGAGGTGGGCAAAGAGGGAAATACTGGGAGAACTGCAATAGAATAATCAATAAAACATAAAAGAAATGTTTTCAGAAATAATGAAGGCCATTTAATCACATTGCCACTCACAAAGAATATCATAATTAACATTTGGGTGAGGCCAAAAAGATTGTGTTGTTAATAAATGTTATTTGAAATATTGGGGGGAGGAAGCTAAAGAGTCCATGGAAGTATTTTATGCTAAACTAGTTATTTAAGAAGTTCATACTGGATTTTATGTTTTTATGCTTAAACCTTTCAGTTGACTTACTAAAGATCTGAAATAATGCTAATTCCAACAATATTGCCTGTGGTCAGATCCTGCATCAGAAAAATTCTCTGTGCTGCTTAAGTTGGTGGGAAAATTGCCTCCAGACATAAAGTTGGAATGTAATTTATTTGTTATGACACCGAGGTGATTTTCACTAATTCAATGATAATGACTAGGCATTTCTCAATTAAGGCAGCCTCATCTGAGCCTTATCAGTTTGGAACAGCTGTTGTTTGAACTTGGGTAATAGAGGAAGGTTGGTTGGCTATTAAAAGAAACACAGAATGGGGGCCACAGTGGTCTGTAATAGGTTCATCTGATACTAAGAAATGCCCCTGAAAATTTGTAAAATATTATATGGCATTTTTAAAATCTTAAAAATGGGCTTTTACATAGTAAATGTCATATGTTTAAGTTATCTTAAATTCCTAAGATAAAACACTATATATATATATATATATAACATATATACAATATAACACAATATATAAAAACACAATACCATCAATTCTGAGACAATATGAAAGAACAGCAATTTGCTTTAAAAAACTATAAGTCACAAGCACAGTATCAATAATTTCAAGTAGCAATTCCCTATATTATGCAGAAATTTACTGGCTTTTTTTAAATTGAAATTTTGGGCACATGTTAAGGCAGCATGTTGATTTATGTACACGTATCAATCACATTCAATCTTGATCACTCAAACCTTCTATTTCTGGATAATTATTCCTCTAAGAGACAGATGATAGATTTGGCAATTAGTACCTTTTATATAGACTCAGAATGAAGAATTCATTTTTCTCGTCTGAAGATGACATTGAGAGTATAAGAGAACCATATATATAGTTCAAGAAATCATTTCTAACTCAAGAATTGTTGCTTCTAATGTGGTTTTCTAATATTTTCAACAAAATCCTATTGTCCTGTCTTATCAAGTTATATGTATGTCATGCCCTTGTAGAAAATGACAGTTAACTCATGGGGCTCTAAGTCATTTGCTCCCTGTAAATCACAAAGGTAAATCTTAGTACTATTTACATATCATCCACTCTGGTTTGTCCTTGAACTATAACATTCTTAACGGTTTTGGTCTGATCTATATCAGTCTATAATAAAGCGTCCAGCCCAGGTATCACTGTGCTGCAAACCTAATCCCTCTCGACGTCTAGAACTAGAAGATCTAAATACTACAACAATGGATTTGGTCTCATCAACTCAACTACAGTTCCATGCATGCAAGGAACAAAAAGCAGCCTTCTCCTGCAGTCCGTGAGCGGTAACCAGGTATAGCATCTACTTTGGTTGTAATATTGCCATTCTTGTCAAACTTCTAATCATTGAGTCTCTCGTCAGAGACAACAAAGAAATCAACAGACCCATCCTGTAATTGACCTACCATAGCTATATTAGTATTTGATGGGTAAATAATATGATTTATCTGGATTTCTGCTAACTGGCTCATTTTCTCAATGGAAGACACTATGACATTTTGTGCAGAACAATTCACTTAGTTTTGGCACATCCTGGCCCTGCCCACGAAAGGCCATTAACATGCCCTAGTTACTGTGACAATCAACAAATGTCTCCACACACTTGCAATTGCACCCAGGAGTGGATGGTCCTGCCACGGTAGAGAATTATGAGTGAAAGGGAGTTGCAGACCCCTTAGATGTTAATTTGTGGGAAGAGAGTAATTAACTTTTTTAATCTCTGGATCTAGAGCAAAAAGTAAATATGCTCTTTTGTTTCATTTACCCAGTTGAATCAGTTATGAAAATTCTTATTTACAAAATGACCTACCTTCCATAATCGCTATCCAAGATGAAGCTGACATTGTGATGACCTGGAATTAATTAAAATACACAATCAATTAAATTCTCAATCACAGGAGAACAATAACTATATATTATAAAGCTGATCTGAAAAGCAAAGAAACTGCAAATGAAAACTGTAATTATATAACCATCTAGTACTCCTCAAAGAAATAACAACTGAACTATCTTAAAGGAGTACCTACTACTTTAATATATACATACATAATAAGGTGTTTCAAGGTTAAAACTAGAAAAACCTGACAAAATATAATAATAAATGAAGAATAATGAAAGAACACATATGTGTGTAACCATATTAACCCCGGAATTCTTTCCTCCATTCAACAGCCATCTAGTTGGGCCAGACACTCTGCCGTGGGTTGAGATGCAGAGTGAGGACAGGGTTTGCTCTTCTCCTAACAGAGCATCTTGTCTGGGGGAGGGCACAGCCAGCAAGAGCGATGACACAATCCGACCACTACAAATTGTGATAGAGCTATCAAGGAAAAGGAGAATGAGCTTTGAGAATGAAGGCAGAGATCAGGGAAAGTTTTTTTTTTTAAAGACAAGACATTTTACCTGAAATTCTCAGGATGGGAAGCTCCCAAAGGCCCTGAGTCAGAAGGGACTGAAGCTCATTCAGGGACTAAGAGGTTTATGTGTATGGAGTAGATAGAGCAAGGGGAAAAACAGAATGAAATAGCTAAATTTGTCATGGAATCTCCTGGATGACAGATGAAGAAGAAAAAAGAAATTTGAAAAAGCTTACCTTAAATGTAAACCTTAGGAAAAAGGTAATTCATACATCTTTACATGAAACTGAAAAGAAGCCAAGGAAAAGAGGAAATGCTAGTATTTAATAAATGGTGGATGTTGCAGAAGAATACAAAACAAGCAAATAGAGTCAGGCATTTCGGAGATATGAAGAATGATGATCAATGTTTACCGATATAAGTTCCAGTCGTCCTACAGATCATAGAACCCATTTCTGCGCTTGGATGATCTAGTTTTAGCCCATACCTAGTAAAATATATGTGTTAATTTCAAAGCTTACTTGGACACAAAAATTTTTAAAAATTATGTTTCTCTTAAAAACATCTTATGAATTTCAGAATGGGCATCCGGACAGAAAGTGTTGCTGTGAAAATAATTTCCGTGAAATTAAAATATTTCCCAGCTTTGGTTGAAGATAGTTGGATAAAACTTCATTGAACAATTAAATATTTCATAATTAATTGACTATCCCTATTGATATTACTCTTAAACTTTAAAATACTACCAAATGAAATAATTATTTGATAAAAATATTTCTCAAAACATTTTTCTCATAATAATCTAAATAATAGTTCCTATCATACTATCCTGGAGACAACCAGGGATATCAGGTAATATCTAAATATATAAATTCTTGCTAATTTACTATGAATATTACAATCTATACTGTTTTATAAAGCATTCAGCTCTGTCATCTTGCTAGAAATTACTGTTTGAACTTAGTATGTTTATATCTACTATTTATTTTTCTAAAGAGAATTATTTGGATTACTTACAAGTTATCAGATTGTGGTACAAGAAGCTCACAGGGCATCCCTCCAATATACACTCTGTATAAATGTTTTATTAGAAAAGAATATGTTTAATAAATTTTCCAAATTCTCTCTTCCCACCAACTTAATGTCACCTTACGTTTTTTCTCTCAATCACTTATTATCCATCACTTATTCATTTGACAAACATCCATTAAACACCCGTTATATCACAGTCTTTGCTCTAGGTTTTGCAACACATCAGTGAAAAAAACAAAGATCCCTGCCCTTGTGGGGATGACATTCTAACTTGGGAAGGCAGATCATAAAGATGATAATCAGAACATATTTGGTGTGTTAGCGAGCGATAAGTACTATGGGAAGACAAAAAAAACATTGAAACAGATAATGGGGACTCTTTCATCTGAAGTTCCATTAATTCAAATTCAAAACATGATTTTGTAGTAAGTTTCATACTATAGGAATTCAACAAGGTCCGTAACAGAGGCCCCACAGAGTCATCAGGATGAAAAGAATGTCTAACAGCGTCAGCAGGTTGAAATGAAAATAAGAAGCTGAGGAGGGTAAGCTGAGGGCAGGGAAGGCTGGAAAGAAAACATCTGTCTTTGCATTTCTGTAGCCGATTAGGTCAACCTATTGCTTCAAGGCTGACAGAATCTGATGGTATTGGAGGCCTGCAGGTTACTGACGAGTATGGTATTTTTTGCAACATCATAATAAACCACCCAGTGTCTGTGACAGCAAATTATAGACTCAAGATAAGGTCAGGCACAAACCTGAACTTGAAATATAAGGACTTCTGTTTGCAGAGAATTTTGAACTTTTTATTATACTTTCATGTACAAATCCTTTCCCTTGGTCATTGCATTAGGACTATAAAGAAGGTAACTTGAATTACTGTACCCATTAAAGATTTATGGATTCACATTCTCCTTCTAATCTTCTGCCTCACTGCACTTAATAATTTTAGCAGCTAACACTTACAGGCAATTACTACATTCAATCCGTGCAATCTTTTCTAAGTTAGCAACTATTATCATTCCACTACACAGACAAGAGACTAAGACAGGGAAGTTAAGTAGCTTGCCCACACCTGTGGCCAGTAAGGGGTAGAGCAAGAATTCAAACTCAGGCAGCTCCCTTTTCGCTCTTAACCACACCCAGTAATTCCCACAGTGGTCTAAGTTTGCCTGTCTATGGTAATACTATACTATTTGGCCTTAAGTTCATACATATATTTTAATTTTTCTCATCTTAAATGAGAAGCTCCTTGGTAGGCACTAGATCATTTTAGTCATTTGCATGTCCTCTGCAATTTGTACCTGGTCTGAGTTGGGAGATTTGGCTGAATTGACAATCAACAGAAGAAAAAAGCAAACAAAATATAACCAGAGACATTGAAGTTAAGAGCAATCTAACAATAGCCAGGGGGGAGTGGGGAGGGGACAGTGGGGAGAGAGGATTACAGGAACTACTATAAAGGACACATGGACAAAATAAAGGGAGGTGGGGGAGGGAAGAGGGTTCAGCTGGGGTGGGGTGGAGGGATGGGGAGAAAAGGCATGCAACTGTAATTGAATAACAATAAAAATTAAAAAAAAAAAAAAAGACTTGTGAGTAGCAGAAGCAGCTTGAACACCAGGGTGTCCTGACTTCCTGCCCAGTACTTGCTCCACTGCTCCTACTAATGGCATTCAGGCACCATGTAATGCCTTGGGGGCCCTACTGTCACAATTAATGTGGTAGAAATGCGATAAATGTGGGTCTAAGATCTCCTTGCCTCCCATTGGTCGGTGTGTGAAATTCTTTCTCTGTGTATATATAGTGTTTCAGGATTTTCGGAGTATAAGGGCTGAGGAGCCCAACCCCCATGGTCCCTGCTGACTGCAATTCTCTGATTTTATGACATAATTTCATCCATTCCTTTGTATTAAACAGAATTAACTTCACCTACAGTGAGGGGAAAGGAGTCTCTTTTTGAAAGGTAAGCCTTCAATTTCTTGGCAGTTTTATGGAAAAGGATGACTTAGAAAACCCCATCTAAGAATTAGAATATAAACCATTCATAACAGTCATATGGTAATAAAAAATCTTTATGCTAAACTGTCTATGTAAAATGTTAAATATTTATTTTCTATTTAGTAGTTCTTTTCTTATATATAAGGAGTCAATATGAGCATTTCCAGATTATAGAATGATGCAGATGTTATTTAATTGAGTTCTACCTCACAGAATGCCAAATAAATCAACTTTATTTCATTTAGTAAAACCTTTCAAATTGTATGCTTTACAAAGTTATATATGCAAACGTACATGTATGCGTGCTGCCTGAATTGTTGTTTAGCTTATCCATTTAATGTACGCATTCAATAAGAGTGAAACATCTCGAAAGCCGTGAGACTGACTCTCTACTTCCTTCTGTAGGAAACGAACAGACTTTCCGTCCGAAAGGCAGTACTGAGATAGCCCCAGCTGTGCTGCAGGAAGAGAACGCTAGTCAAAATCCTAGTTTCCAGTCCAAAATGGGGACAGTAGTTTTGGATGTTAAATAACTAGCCAGTAATTACCATTTTGTCCAGAGTTGGTAAATGAAGGAGCCAGAATTCAAACCCAAGCCTGGTAATAAGTTATTGATGTTTTGTTGCTGTTGTGTTAGCACTCTCCTCTATACCACAGTGCAGGAGAAAAAGTGCCAAATGGCATGTTAGCTGACCTGGGTCCTCCTCTTGACCCTGATGAAGCCTTGAATGTCTAGAATTCAGAATGGCTTTTTTTTTCATGTGCGCAGTATGAGGCGGTTAGGTTAAGTAACAACATTGCCCCATAATAAAGTTCCGTGACTTTAACTCAGTTGCTCTGGCACTTGGCCCCCTGTGCCTTCTATGAATAAATCTATCACAGAGGAAGAGTGCTGCTTCCACGTCAACGCACCACCCAACTGGCTATTTTTCTTCCTGTGGTCTGGCTGAAAGAACACGGGTCAATCCCGTTGTAGTGGCTTTTAATATAATTTGACCCATTATTTTTGGAATATCCAGTCTATAAGTTATAAGAATATCTTTCCATATCAATAATTTACCTCAAAATCCTAACATTTCTCCCATTTGAGCTTAGTGCAGTATTACTTCCATAGACATCAGTGAAGATTCTCCCTTGGATTGTTATTAATGTACCTGAAAACAAACACAAAGTTCTGTGTGAGATTATCTCCCCACACGCCCACACACTTACTACCCAAATGTGAGAGGGTCTTCCAATAAAACGGACAGCCAAGTACTTGTACCTCACGTTTGCCACTACTGCTTAGCATTCTTCTGAAAGTTCTAGCAAATACAGTAAAACATAAATGACTATCTAGTATTAAGAAAGTATCTGTAAATACTTATAGATTAAAGAGGTATTTTCTGACAGGATGAATCATTCAATAAATATCACTGAGGTCATAGGTGATTTAACTGGAAAAAATAAATAAATAAGAGTCTCTATACTAAAAAACAAAATCAATCCTAGGTGAAATAAAAATTAAATACAAGAATAAAACCACCCCAGCTGGTGTAGCTCAGTAGATTGAGTGCCAGCCAATGAACCAAAGGGTCGCCAGTTCAATACCCAGTCAGGGCACATGCCTGGGTTTGGTTGCGGGGCCAGGTTCCCAATAAGGGGTGTATGAGAGGCAACCACACATCGATGTTCTCACCCTCACATTCTCCCTCTCTTCCCCTCTCTCTAAAAAATAAATAAATAAAATCTTTTTAAAAATTAAAAAACCATAACAACTCTAAAAATAAGTGAAAATTTATGTAATATTATATAATTGGGATTTGGGGGGTCTTCTATAGCATAAAACCAAAATAAATAAGAGGTTATGATTTATAGATTTTTTTAAAAGTTTTATTTATTTATCTTTAGAGAGAGGAAGGGAGGGAGAAAGAGAGGGAGAGAAACATCATGTGTGGTTGCCTCTTGCATGTCCCCACTTGGGGACCTGGCCCACAACATAGGAATATGCCCTGACTGGGAATCGAACTGGCGACCCTTTGGTTCGCAGGCTGGAACTCAATCCACTGAGCCACATCAGCCAGGACTGGTTTATAGATTCGATAATAAAAATTAAGTGTTTGAATGACAGAAAAACCATTAATCAATTTCAAAGCAAATGATAAATTCCAAAGTATTTCTCACATATATTATATATAATGGTTAATATCCTTAAAATGTAAAGATTTCTCATAATCTAATATCAAAAATGTTGACTAGCCTTATTTTAAACCAAGGAGAAAAACAAGTAATTTATAAAAGAAAAAATACAAATGGTCAATAAATGTAAAATAAATTGAATTACATAAATCAAAGAATTGGAAATTGTTTTTAAAACTTACATGTTTCATATAAATACTTGGAAAAATGTACATAGAATTGTCAAGGTTACAGAACTAGGCATTCTAAATATTCCTATTGGAATTATAAACTGGTATAATTATTGTTATTATAATGAACACTGGAAACCAGCTAAATGTCCAATAGGAAGAAAGTTGAGTACATTAAAGTAGATTCAGATGCAATCATTGAAAATCATTTTATAAAATATATTGGAAGTTATTGTACAATCAGCAAAATACTATTTATAAATTTTCAGATATTATAATCATTTTATACCCTAAACAGTAAGTTAATTAATTACCACAAACCAAAGAGATAGTTCAGCTGTCATATAACAGACCTGGAGTCCCAGATAAAGGTGTGATGCTCCGTATTGTTGGGGTTCTGAAACTTTTTGCCTGTAAAATAATACTTTCGATAAGCAGATTTATCTCTATTTTATTCCTAGTTTTAAGGAATATCCCTGCTTCTTACATTACATATATTTAAACTGTACCCATGAAATGACTGTGAAAATATTCCTTTTTACATTTAAGAAATAAAGTTTAGAATATTATTCTGATTATTCAAGATGTTTTTCTTATCCCCTAAAAACCCTCTCTCATTTCAAAATGTTTCTAGCTTGGAATTTTCAAGTTCAACCATCCTTTTGTTATCAGTGTAGGTCAAACCACAGTAGTAAGGCTCTCTGGCAAAAACTTCTAGGAATATGGTAGAATAAAATTAAAGAAAGTCTTCTTTGAATTAAGCCCAGGAAGAAAAACAACAGTGCACATTTCAAAAACATAGAAGCAAACATTGGGAAAAGTCCATTAAAGTAAGCTTTAGATACTTTTTTTAGAGCGGTGCAGTTATAATTCTTAAGAACTGTGACAGCAAATAAGGACAGAATTCCAGGGAGGCCACTAGTGTGATGGAAACTAATACATTGTGATAGACAGAGTAATGGCCCCCTAAAGCCGTCTGAGCCCCTAATCTTTGGAACCTGTGAACATGTTAAGTTACATGGCACATGGTTACGGGTGGAATTAAGGTTGCTAATTGTTGATCTTAGAATAGGGAGGTTACTTTAGATTATCTGGCTGGGCTCAATGTGACCACAAGGGTCCTTATAAGTGAAAGCAGGGAGAGAATAGCCAGAGTCAGAGAAGGAGATGTAACAATGGAAAAGCAAGGTCAGGGTGAGGCAGGTGTTAAGAACTCAAGCACCAACTCTGGCTTTGAAAGTGGAGGAAGGGACCACGCGCCAAGAAATATAGGCAACCTCAGTCTAGAAGACGGAACAGCAGGGACACAGATTCTCCCCTGGAGCCTCCCGAAAGAATGAGACCTCCCGACACCCTGACGTTAGCCCACTGAGACCCACAGAGTTCTAGCCTATAAAGCAGAGAGGTAATGAAGCTGTGTTGTTGTAAGTCACTAAGTTCGGGTAAATGTTTACGGCAGTGAATAGTAAATTAACACACACCTGTTATATATATTCAAGCACATATATGAGGCAGGAGGGGATGGTAATTAAGAGTCCAGTTTCAGAGTCAGGCTGTCTGAATTCAAATTTGATTTCTACCACCCCCAGATGAATGACTTCAGGCAAATGTAATTTCTCAGTTTCATTAGCCATAAAATAGTGATAATAATAATATTATACAGTCATAGGATGGTTGTGACAGTCAAGAGCTAGTATTTATAATATACTTAGACTGCTGCTCCTGGCCCACAGTCAATTACATATTAATTATCGCTATTATTATCTGAGTAAACACATGCCAACTTCTTTTCCAAAGGCAAAATGAGTAATAATTACTGCAAAAGGGAAATAAACTACAATATGAAAAAACAAAACACCAAAAAAGTAAAGAGCAGACTTGAAGGGCAAAATAAAGAATGCTCAATAACTAAGATATATACAAATCAAACTGTACACTTAAAAACAAGTACAGCGGTCTCTCCCTTACACAGAGTTTCAGTTATCCAAGGGTCAACCGGGGTCCAAAAATATTACATGGACAATTCCAGAAGCAAAAAAAATCATAAGTTTTTAATTGTGTGTTGTTCTGAGTATTGTGATGAAATTGCACAAGTCCCACTACCCGAGATTTGGTTCTGCCCGGGATATGAATCATCGTTTTGTCCAGCGTCCCTACACTGTCCACGCTCCCTGCCCATCAGGCACGTAGTAGCCATCTTGGTTATGAGATCGACTATCCCGGTAAGGCAGTGCTTGTATTTAAAAAACCCTTATTTTACTTAAAAATGGCCCCAAGGCACAAGAGTAGTGATGCTGGCAATTTGAATATGCCAAAGAGAAGCTGTAAAGTGCTTCCTTTAGTGAACAGGTAAAAAGTTCTTGATGTAGTAGGAAGTAAAAAAAAAAAAAATTACAGGAAAACTTCAGCAAGGGATCTCCTGAATCTAGTGACATCAAGCCATTTACTGCAAGGAAGGGATGGTTACACAGACTCAGGAATAGGTTTGAACTGAAAAAATATAAAAACTACTACATCTGGTGATGAAGAGCTGCTGCCACATTTCCAGCAGAGGTGAAGTTGATCAGGGATCAGTACTATCTGCAGTCTCAGGCACCCACTGGGGTCTTGTAACTTACCCCCCCAGGGGACAAGGGGGGGGGCTAGAAATAGATCAGGAAGACCCCATATGCAGAAAAACAAGGATGTCACAGAAAACAAACAAACAAAAAATTGAAACACGGGCAACATTATTAAGAAATAAAGTTTTTTAGAGGAGGAGGTTTGATGATGCAGAAAGAGATGCATAGAAACAAAATCGTACAAACAAAATAAGCCAGCACAGTAGGTTGTCAGTAAATCCCAGTAGTGCCCCACACTGTCATTCAGGGACCACCTGAGGAGTGCCCAGATCTCTACGTAACAGTGAAAGGACAGATCTTTAGACTACCCAGAAGAGAGATAAATATTCAACGTGAAGCTGAGAATGACTTCAGACTTGTTCTTCTACACATTAAAGTGGCAAAAGGAGAGAAAGGCTTATTGGAGAGAGAAAAAGTCATGTTTCCATTCAAAATGGAAGTGACTCCATTGAAAATAGGAAAACAAAAAAGAATCAAACTAAGAACAGAAATGGAGAAAGAGAAAAAAGCTGTGAACAAGAACTTAAGTTGGAAGTGTAAAAGTTTAATCCATTACTAAAATTAATTTAAAGAAGGGGGAAACAAATCAGACATAACAAAAGAGATTCTATTACTATGGAAGATAAGTAAAGCTGGGTGAAATTATCCTTAGTTACATGCTAACGTATATTTAAGTGTGGACATAGATAACAATCTGCAAAACTAAAAAATAAAGACCCAGCTCTGCAGGAAGGAAAGCATGCAGTTGTTTATCTGTGAGTAAAGACAAGCTCCCACATACGTAGAAACTGCACGCATGGCTGTGGATGTGGCCTTTGCAGGTATTGTTTTCTGTAACAGGAACCCCATCCACACTGACCCTTACAGTGTAGGAATCTTCTGGCATTGCTCTGGAAGGCAAATGAGGAACATGCAAGGAGTAAGGAATGTCATAACTCTTTTACTGAACATATAGTATTAATTAAAAATATATACTTCCCCAGGCTACATCATTTTTGAAAAACAGTGTCTAAAATTCTAACTGATGGGCAATTAAATTCTACTTTACATTATGCAAAGGTTATCTTTGTCCTGAATGCTGTACGGCAAATTCTAGATCATGAACCTCGGGCGAATGCTCACTCTAGGTGCATTGACACTTATTGAAAAGAAAAATAAATGCAATAACAACAAATGTGATGGTAATCATTTCAAATAGTAATATATCACCTTGCTTTAAAAAAGTTTTAATCAAATTTCTCCATAAGTAAGCTTTTTCTGCAATATTGAAACATGTTTAAAATGATTAATTTTTCCCTAAGTTGCTAATAACAAACATTAATTTGAGCTAATAGTAAAAAGCTTGAAATGTCACTATACAAAATGATCATCTTTAATCTTAATGACTATGTCAACATATTGAACAAAATTAATCAAACCTGGCAGAAAAGCATAATTTTGATATTTTGAGAAGCATCATTACAATTTAATAGTAGTCATTTATCTTCTAAAAGAGATCAATAATGATAATAGCTCTAATAATCTGGGAAAGAATTTAGAATATATTTTATTATGCCAATTTGTGAAAAGAGCATTATAATTGAATGTAGTAAGGTATAAAATAGTGTAAACATCATGAAATCAAAAATAGGTGATAATCAGAAAAATATTATTATAACAACGGCCAGGGTGATAAAACTATTGTAACCCTAATATGCATAACTGTAATTCTGATATGATAAAAATGATGTTATTAAAGATACTTTAAAACATACCTAGTATAGCATGTTATTTGAGTTGAATGACTCGCATCTTTTTCTACATCACAAGAAATCGATCGAAAAGAAGAAACTAATTGCACACTGTTTCCCAGCTCAGCATCATCAACTCCATAGTTAAACTGGTTTGCTTGAGCAAAACCTGCAAAAGTAAAAAGTGCTTAATTATTATTCATGAATTCTGTTTTTAGAGATCAAATCATTGTAATTCAGTATTGACTTATTCAATAAATAATAAGGAACAGAACCAAAGTAAGCATTTAGCTTATTCCATGTTTATCCCTATGATTTTAATCCTCTTTAGAAGCAGAAGAATTAGATTTTAATTAATTTAATTCATAAAAGTAATTATTGAGAACCAATTGGTTGTCAGGTGCTGTTAAATGCAGTGGAATCAAACCGCTTATATTTCAGTGGTAGGTTAAGAAGAGGTGGAGCAAATAGACAAATATTTTAAATATAAATATACAAATACATATACATATACATGTGCATATACACACCACCAGATACAACAGCCTGTATCTGGTGGGGTTAACTACTATGATAAAAGCACAGTGAAGGGGACAGAAAAATTACATGAGGGGAAATCTGTAATGCTATTTTACTATGAGTTCCTATTTTATAAAAGATTGTATCTATCTATCTATCTATCTATCTATCTATCTATCTATCTTTGGGATGGAGGAAGACATTGGTGTGCAAGAGAAACATCGACTGGTTGCCTCTCACACGCCCCCAAGCAGGGATCTGTCCTGCAACCCAGGCATGTGCCCTGAGCAGGAATGGAACCAGCAACCTTCAGTTCTCAGGAAAGTACTCAATCCATTGAGCCACCCTGAGTTCCTATTAAGCAAAGTCAATGTGAGGACTTGCAAGGAGTTTATTTGGGTGGTGAACACTTAGGGACAAAGGGGAATAAAACTTGAAGAAAGAAAAGCTGGACACCACTGATGACAACTGGGGCTTAATCTTGCCTGAAACTTCTAAGGAAAAATATATATTGCCTCTCAAGATAAAAGAACTGACAGCAAGAGGCATTTATTCATCAAACCTGTCCCCATGAGTTGAGGGTTCCCACTGGGGGAAATAACTTTCCCTGCACTTTCAAGCAGTGTGTATGCCATATGGGATCCATGTCCCCTTTCCCTCTATTAGAGCAGCCCTGGGACAGTAGACAAAGCCACACTGTGAGAACCTGAGGCAAGAATCTGGAAGTATAGACTGAGTCAGAGTTGGGGGGCACTATTTGCCAGGGCTGTGGCTAGAATTAGTGGTGAGAACAAGAGGGTGTGAGGCTGAGCACAAAAGGCACCTGATACAGTCCACTCCCTGCTCTGCACAGAAATTCTCATGCTCTGTCCTTTAAGTACAATCCATTATCGAGCCTCCAAGGTGGTGGCAGCTGAGAGCTCTGCTAAGGATTTAATACAATAAGATTAGTGGGACGAGCTACAGGCCACACTATTACAACTGGTCCTGAGGCTACAAGGAACATTCACATGTTCCCGTTCTAGCACCCATTGTAGATTTCCCCTGCCCTTAGCTAGCACTTTGGCTAATGGAGTGACACTGACCTGCATCCTGAAGGCCTGAGCCCTCAGTTGCAATTGTCCTTGTTAGGTTGTAGTTGCCATAATTGTCTAGTCACACTTATCACTGGACACGGAAGTCAAAAGATGCCTCTCTGAATACCATGAACTCCAGACATACTCCTCCCTTATCTGCATTAGCTAAAGCAACCCTACCTCTTCAAGGCTATCAGTATTGATTATCTCTAGTTATCTACTAATTATGTTTGATGAATTCAAACTGATCAGGTAGTAGTGGTAGTCTTAGTTCAGTGGAACCCATATTGGGACCCTTAGCTGACACATTCTCTAACTGGAAACTCAGACCCCAAATCCAACAGAACCTAAAACTGCAAGGACAGGAAGCACAGATTCATTTCCTGGATCACTGGGCGTGATAATGATGGGGGTAACCCTTCACCTCCAGCTCCATGTGTTCTATCTACTGGGAAACAACAGCATGCATCAGCCATTGGCTCACTGCCTATGGCCAATGATGGAGAACAACATCCCACCCACAGGATGTTGTTCCAGAATGGGAGCTTAGCCATCCCTTTCACAGACCATTTCATCATTCTACCGAGCCATATATTTCAGGGTGACAAAGGCTTCAGGGACAGGTGCCTGTTATCATAACTTTTTCACTATAAAATGTATTCCTTGCAAACATGTATAAAGGACACACGGACAAAGCCAAAGGGGGTGAGTTCAAGGGTGGGATGCGGGGATAGGTGGGGGGGGGGGCATGGTGGGTTAAAACGGAGACAACTGTCCTTGAACAATAATAAAATTTTTTAAAATGTGTTCCTTGTTCTGAGGCACTGTTTGTGGAATCTCAAGGCAGTACATCAGGCCCTCTAAGCTCTCAGAGATGGAGCTGGCAAAGACATTGAGGAAAGAGAAGGCAAAACCCATGTCTGGAGTAGGAACCAGTTCCAGCAATAATGACTCTCTGCTCTTCCCTTGAGTGAAGGAGAGTGGTGCAGACAACTTGTCACTAAATGGCCAGTGAACTTCATGAAGGATGGTCTCTCTTGAGAGCTCAGTGTCTCTGCTACTGGTAGGTCAGGTATTCAGCACCAGCTTAGCCTCGGTGAAAGGGATTCCATGGCGTTGGCCCATGCACAGCCATCACCCCAGGACCCCTGATTTCATGGTCCCATTTCATAAGCACTGAAGCGGCCAAGGAGAGAAGACCCTGCATGAGTCGTCCAGTCAGCCTGGTTGTTTTGTTTCCCTTTGTGGGAGTGTGTTCTTGTGGGAGTTAACTTGAGACCTACAGATCTGCATGCTCTGTGCTCACTACCATGAGTCCGCTCAGGCGCCTCTTTCCAAGACTATCTTGTTTGTGATCTTCCGGTCCTTTTCCTGGGATACAGGAAACATGCAACATCGATGGTCAAGGAAGCTTTTAAGGAGTAAACTATGAGAATACCTACGGCAAGTGCCTTTCAGTAGAGGAAACAGGGTGTTCCAAGGTCCTGGGATGGCAGCATGTTTGTGAGTTCAAGAATTAGCAAGTAAGGTTGGCGAAGTATGAATGAGGAGAAGGGTAGGACATGAGACTGGAAATGGGAGCACTTGGATTATTTTTATGTGTGGAGAACCACCGGAAGCTTTGAAACACAGGAGAGGCATGATCTTACGCTTCCCAAGGGTCACCAGCTGCTGTTCTGAGAGCGTAAACTGGGGACAGGAGTGAGGAAAGTCAGGGCAGGAGTGACGCTGTGTCCGTGAGTGATGGATACATGACTGTCTCACAGCGGTTCAAGACAAGATGGGGGACAATGAGTGAAGAGAACAAACCTTGGTAACCTTTGGGGGACTTTTACTGTACAGGAGAACAGAGGAACTGGGTGGTAGCTGGAGAAGGGTGTAGAGGAAGAACACTGATGGTTTTGTTTTTGCGTTTTCCAGGTGGATGAAATAGTATGTTTGCATGCTAATGGGTGTGGCCCAACAGGGACAGAGAAATGGGTAATGTGACAACAACAGAGCAGAACATTATTTTAATCTTACTGTAAATATATGGAAATTCAAAACTACATTTGGAAGTAAACATGGATTAAGTAATTTTATGCCACAGAGAAGCATTTTATGTTGTTAAAACAACATTCGATTTTGAAATAAGCCTAAGAAATGAACCCTATGAAAGAAAGTAATTGGAAATTTTCTATGAATTAAATCCTATAATTAAATAGCCTCCTAACAAAAATGTTTAAAAGGTACTTAATACTATTCAGGTATGCAGATTGAGTCAATGAAGTTGTGCATGTAATAATATTTTATGGAATAAAACAGTTAGTAAATAAGTAGTTTTTACCCAGAGTACTTCAAAATCTAAAATTCCCAAATTCTGAGTTCTAAAAACACGTGCGTTTTTAAATATTTTTTTCTATCACAAGTGCTTAACATTAAAACATCATTATAGCCAAATTGATGACTAATGATACTTTTGAAATTTTGAACATTTTTCTTTTACATCAAAAAATGTGTATCCGTGTAATTCATGTAAACTTATGAACAATTTAAATTTCAGAACTTAATTGTTCTGATAATATTGTTCTCCCAGTACAATAATAAACTTAAAGTCAGTATAAAAATGAAGGCAAACCCAGAGATGTTTATATATATATATATATATATATATATATATATATATATATATATATATAATGTGTTTTATATTACTCATATTAGAAAAATAAATATTAAGTATTTATCTTAAATTGTCAGTAGTTTTCAAGGATGTTTCAACAAAACAATCAGCACTACAATATGTGCTCACATTAAATAACCTTTAATAGTTGACATGGAGTTGTCGGGCACCTGGGGTGTGACTGCTATTTAAATTTACTGAACATTTTCAGTGTTCTTCACAGGTCCCTTAGAAAACACAAATACTGGCTGGTTTAGGTAGGAAGTAGGACTTCACTGTGCCAGATGTTCACCAAATGCCAAGTTCCTCAACTCCAGCTCAGATAAAGCTGCATGTTAGGGGACAGTGCTATTTCAGGAAAGGGCATTTGGACCCTGACATCTGGGCTGGAATGCCAGCTCCAGCATCTCCCCTACTCTGACCTTGGGCATCAGAGTTTTACATATAAACTCTCAGTCTTAGTCCTCTCATCAGAAAACCGACCATTGTGGTCTACTTATTGGATTGTTAGGAAGACTAAATAAGAATATATGTATTGCTTAACATAGTGCCTGGCTTATATATTGAGAGTTCACTTGATATCCGCTCTTATTCTTAGTTTAGTATTAATATTCCTTAAAAACAGAACAGAAAACGAATAAGTGGGTGGTCAGGATTCAAACCCAGGTTGTAGATGCTGACCAGGCACATTTGTGATATTCAGAGAAAAACAACATTAAAAACACACATTACAAAGCTATTACTTGTTACCCAGTGTAACTTCTTCCAGACCCTACATTCTTAGCTCCTCTTCTATCCTTTATATGTATAAAAAGTAAGCTTCTGCTTAATTTCTACTCAACAGAAGGTAGAAATTTTAATAAACACCACTTTCTTCTTCTAAGCTTAACCGTTAACTGGTCATGACTCATCCAGCATAGGCTAAGGTATAAATTATAAGCATCGATTTAACGTGTGAAAAGATACTCGCATTGAATTCATGGTTTCAAACCCTGAAAGGCAATTACTGCTAAAACGGACTTGAGAGAAGACACATGAAAACACAGAAGAGCAAGCTGCTTGTAAATCTGCATGTTCCTTCTGCCAACTTCTGCTTATCTGTGACGTTCACATTGAGTTTGGAACACCCAGAAGGGCTGCTGGCAAATAAAGAAAGAATGGAAAGTTTTCATTGTGATGTGGCTCCGGATGTGCCGAATGTATTATTTTCCTATTAGGTACGTATCTCGTGAGTGATAGGGTAATGCAGATGTGTCCTTCAGCTTTCCTAAGACAAATACAATTCTAAACAATAATACTAACAAAAGATGGTGTTTTTAGCCTCTCCCTCTCTCTCTCTCTCTCTCTCTCTCTCTATATATATATATATATATATATGTATGTATATATGTGTATCTCTCTCATGTATCTGTATCTATATATCTATAGGCATATATCTATATCTATGTATAGGTATATAGATATAGAGATACAGATATCTCCTAGGAGTAAAATCTATGGAAAAATATGAACCAAATCAGTAAGATTTATATTTTCTTTCTAAATTTTGCTTACAAAAAGCATAGAAACATTACTAATTTTTAGCTAATTCCAGTAAGTTAAAGGAATCAACTTTTAAAAGACTTTTAATTTAAAATTGTAATTTTTAAAAAATTTAAATGAATCACCTTTAAAAAGAATTCAATTTGAAAGCATAATTCTCAATAAATAATTGGGTGTAAAGAAATATCTCTGGAAGTCCTCCAAGCACAAAGATTACAGGAAGGCTTGGGTGTACCCTGGAAACAGAAAAGGTTGAGGCTTCAGATAGAAATTCCTAACATGTTGATGCATTTTTTTTCTTTTGCAGAAAAACTGAGACAAGACTTGCCAGGCACGAAAACCTGGGCCTCCTTCATAGGCGATGTCAGCTGCCTTGTACCAGGCAGGCTATTTTGGTTCCTCTACTTTAAAAAAGCAGGGTTGAGAGTGTATAAACCTACTTAAAAGTTGTAACATTGAAAATGATGGGAAGGAAAGGTGCAGTGTGATGGAAGAAACTCCTAAACAATGAAACTAAACCTATAACATAAATGCAAAAGAATAATCAGAATAAAGTAGCTCTAATTTATGAAATATATAGTATATACCTTAGATACATCATCCATTTCAATGTTCACAATAGCCACAACAGGTAGAAATTCCTATCTCATTTCACTGACGAGGAAGCTGAGGCTTAGAGCAATAACTTTCCTCCCTGGTCACATAGTGGGAAGCAGTAAAGATGGAACTGAAAGCCAGTTAGACTGGCCCAAAGTCCATGTGGTTTCCATAATATTAGAAAAATTGTGTAACTCAACACTTCACATTAACAGAAATATAGATGCCAGACACTGTAACAGGAAATACATAGAAAAAAGACCCAAAAGAAAAATGTTATTCCTTCCATCTTACTGGTATCAAGGAAGACAATTGAGAAATACAAGGTATGAATATAGTGTAATAAAACCAACAGTTAGAAACACTCTAGAACTCATCAAAATAATGACACAACCTCACAAAGCAGTCATCTGAGATGGACATTCAAGGATGTCTACAATCCTGCCACTGCACAAAACACTTTTACTTGGGCATCATGAGTGTAACATTGTGTATCTTTGGCTCCTGAAGCACAGTCTGTAAAACAAAGTGATGTAGTAGCAAACTTTTGCTTATCAAGGTCAATACTATGCATGGAAATAGCCAAAAGTCATGTGGATGCACCAAGATATTAAAGTAGATCTTTCTAGAGGGTGATATTTCAGAGAAATCACTTTCTAAGTCAAACATTACAATAATAGTTTACTTTTTCATTGTAACTTTTACAAAAATAAAACATTTTAATAAGTCTTATGGGACCAACACTTAGGTAATTATCTAGCATTTACAATTTCATTTAGAAAGTGTCCTTGCGAGGGTAAGAACTTAGCTCTGCATTTAATTCTAAACATGGAGCATCAGTTGGAGATGGGACTGCTGGATTGCGTGAATGTAGTCCTTCCAAATACACTTCATTCAAGTACCATATTCATGTAGCTATAGGAGCTCTGGTGTGCTCTGTAAATGTGTTATCACTGCTGCATATATATATATCATGCACCCCCAAAACCTACATGAAACAGTACTTAGACTCAGACTGTGAGGAAGACATATGCTAGCACATACTTAGTCACCTACAGTGTGTGGTTAAAGCAGGGAGAGGGGAGACAAACCTGGGGGGCGGGGTGGTGCTGGCATCTGCAATTCAGATAAGATTTGACTGCTCTAGAATTCTCTTCCAAAAGCATGGATGGGAAATCTAGAAATTCACCATGACACTTTGTGCTTCATAGGATTATTACTTCTGAGCCTTAGAAAGTACAAAAGAGCAAAGGCTTTAGCTACATTAACAAGGATATTCTTTCAAATGGCCTACTTTGCCCTGGCTGGGAAGCTCAGTTGGTTACAGCGCAGATTCGGTTGCAGGTTCCATCCCCAGGGAGAGAATATACAACCAACAACCAATGAATGCACAAATAAGTGGAAGAACAAAGCGATGTTTGCCTTTCTCCCTTCTGCTCTCCCTCTCTCTCCCTCTGTCTCTCTCTCTCCTAAATCAATAAATACTTTTTACAGAGTGCTTTTTCCCCCTATTTCTAACTAGGGAAGATCTGGGACTTAAACTCAGCTATAGTTCCTGGATCAGAAAAAGTTCAGGTCCCAAGGGAGAAGGAAATAGCTGGGTGGTTTTATTGTTTTGTTTTAATCTGGGCATTTCTTCCATGGCACGTAAATCTCTGTGAAAAACCTAACAGCTTTCAAACACGGTACGTTACCAGCAATTTACAATATAAAGGACCTATGGATAAATACATTGTGAAAACAGTCTTCAACAAATACATTGCCTTCCTGTGTTTAACTCTAAAAACGAACACTTTATTCAAAATATGTTGTTAACAATTTAGAGGCATAAGCCATTTTAAGTATATCATTGAGAGGTGAATTCTGCAGAAATATTACTTAGAAGTATTGAAAGACATTATATAGACACACACATATATATATATAATAGAATTAAATATCTTGCTTTGTCAATTTTCTCACTCCAAAAACTTCTCATTTCCCTGATCATAGACTAAGTACCATATTTTTTGGACTATAAGATGCACCGGACCATAAGACGCACCTAGGTTTTAAAGGAGGAAAATAGGGAAAAAAAAACACTCCACACTCCACCCCCCACCAGCTGCAAGCCAGGTAAGCTACATTAGGACAATAAGATGCACCCCCATTTTCCTCCCAAATTTGGGGCAGAAAGTGCATCTTATAGTCCAAAAAATACGGTAATAGCTTTTGTTAATATTCTTTTAAATTTTTCTTTCTCATTCTTCAAAAATTTGTAAGCATCTGAATGCTACAAATATTTAGATTCCAAAGGACTTATAGTTAAAAGAACCATGTATTTGTAATTAATTGTAGTAATTAAATATATTCACTGATTGCTTACTATGTTTTCACCCAAGACCAGGCCAGGAGAGAGTCATACATAGCCTGTGCTTTGATGACGTATGGGATGAGTATTGGTAGGAGAGCAAGGCATTCAAAGTTCTACTATCAATTGCCTTTTCCCTTTCGTTACCATTCTATTTCTCTATCACACCCTCTTACTGACATTCTATTCCCACACCTGCAACATGTCTTATTTGATATAAAAACTAAGGAAATATTATTGGGCCTATGAAGAGCAAAGCAAATAATTGCAGCTGAGTTAAAGATGTTCCTATAGGTGCAGTCATTAGAATCCAGATCTTACAGTTAATCAAGTAATTATAAGATGAATTCAGATGATCGTGTTGATAGAGACTCTTGGCGGTTTTGTTAACTGTCAAAGGGGATAGAGTTTTACTGCTCTGGCCAAGTGGAGAAATAACTCCAGTAGATTTTTTTTTTAACATAAGCTCTAAATGGTTACATAATCTTTAAAACACCTCAACCTTGGCAAAAAAAAAAAAAAAAAAAAGGAAAAAACGCAACCATACCTTCTCCTTTGATAGTCAGTCTGGTTGCTCCATTTATGCTGCCATACTTAGGTATCACTTCTGTGACTTTAGGAATTATTTTAGAGCCATCTGGAAGATATTAAAGTATAGGAGAGGTAAAACTATCAAGTACTCCATTTCAAGCATCAAATTTCATAGCATATAGTGCAATGTTGTCAGAAAATTATTGTGAAGACTGTAGACTGAAAGTAAATACACCAATGTTGTATTTTTGGCTCCACTGCTAACCAAAGACTTGACAGGGATTAAAGTCATTCACTTAATTTATACTCATTGCTCATGTTCATCATTCTTACCTATCATATCATAAAACATATATTAAACCCTTACTCATGCAGGGCTCTACTACCAACTGCAGCTCTGTAACCACAGTCAGCAGCCCACACAGCAGCAGAGGAGGCTGGAGAAACAGCCCTGGGAAGGAACAGGTCATCACACAAGCACAAAGGAAGTGCAAAGCTAGTAGAATCAAAGACTAGTCTAGGTACAAAGAGGAGTGTTGTGTTTTAAAAAGAAATTATTTTTCTTTATTACAGAGTAATAAATCTTACTCTGTAACAGAGTAAGAATCAAGGAAAGGTAATTTCTGGGATCTTTCTAGCCTCCTGATGCTAGTGAGTTCTTAATGCAGAGGTCACTGACTCATTCAACAAACAGTGTCAGGTACCTGAGGATATTAAAATGCCAAACAATCCCAACTTTCCAGAAGTTTAGCTTGCACAGTACGGAGTGTCAAGAGAGTATAGGAGTTATGAAAGACTCAGATGGGGCATTTCATCCATAGCTCCTGGGTCATACCAGCTAATTGAAACAAGAGTTAGCCTTTTCCCTGCTGCATCTTGAGGGAAAATATGAATTAGCTAGACTGGACCAACTGTGGGGAAAGACAAAGCATTCTATGCTGAGGGCAAGCGAGCGGCTTCTTTGGAGACCTGTAAGCAATGCTTTAAAACCATTCAGAAATGCACTATGCAGTCGAGCTTATTTTCCACTTAACTGTACAGATCTGGCAATTATTAAACCCAGTAACAAATTCTCAGTGTAGGTGGAAAATGTCAATGGGGTTGGGGGAGTGGGTGCGCAAAGAAAAACCACAGAAATCATCAATTGTTTGAAACCAAATGATGCGAAAGTTGAAAGGAATTAGGTAGGACTGTATGGCTCATTCCCGCCTGAGAAAAGTTTAGCTAGGGATTTCTCCCAGAATGGCCACAGCTCTCCAACATAAAGAAGACTAGCCCCCAGGCCCAGGGCCTCTGAACTTCAGGCCTGTCTTTGCCAAGGTCTCCTCTTGCTGCTTGCACAGCCACGAGAAGGAAACTCCAGCTGGATCCTATCTCCAAGACTGCGCTGCTCCTCACCTATCTCAGGTTCACCCTCCCGTGATCTCCACCGACAACTCCAATTTCTTATCTTATCAGTCTCTTCCCAGCCTTCTCCTGGGTATTACTTTGAAGGCACAGGGCAGCTGGCCCTGTGAGTGACTGACACCTGCCGCAGACCCATTTCTGTCCTACTGCGAAACCTCCCTTCAGAGGCACGAAGGGATCCAAGAGGAGCGAGAGGGAGGACTCTGGTTGCCTCTCTCACCTAGACTTCCACCTCCACTCCTCCAGGTCAAATTTCTGTCTTATTTCAACAGTCACCTGGGGAAGAGAAGGTGAGATTCCCTAACTCAGGCAAGCAACACTGATGAATTAACAGCGATGTCTCCCTCGGTCTGTCTCGTTAGGTCCTCCTACCAGGTCCTTAGTTCCCAGACTCACCAGGCAGCAGCGCCCACACCTTTGGCCCAAAACTGGTGCCTGCTGTCCCGCCTCTCGCGCGACCCCAGGAGCAGGGACTGTGTCTACATGGACTTCTCCTGGGTGCCTCCCTGGCGCCCCGAATGGGTTACCTGTATGGGGGTACGCGGCGCACAGGAGCAGCCCCAAGAAGCCCCAGGTCTCCAAAAGCCACAGGTGTCCCATCGCGGCTCGAACTCGGCAGAGTCCAGCTCACCGCTGCTGGGAGCCGCCGCCCGCGCCTGCGCTCCGCTTGGGGACCGCCACCCGCTCCGGCGCCCAGCGCGCCCCACGTGCGGCGGCGAGGCGGCCCCGCCCCCAGCGGTCGGCAGGCGCCCTGGGGTGTGCGCACAGATGGGCACCCCTTCGCCGGAGAGGCGCGCCCTCCGGGCCCGCCCGCATTCATCAAAAGTCACAGCCCGACCTGGGTGCCCACGTCCAGAGGCTGTCCCCCCGCTGGGGTGAGAGCCTCACTCCTTTCGGCAAGAGAGATCAATGGGCAGTTCCGCCTCCCGCCGACCCCCTTTGCTTTCCTTATCTTTGAAATTTTTAAAAATTCTGGGCCTGCGTACTTTCATGGCCTGTCTGCTGTGGTATTAATCGACCCCAGATAGGCCTAAAAATCCACCTGATGTACAAACCTCACACATGCCCCCCCTTCACATTCAAAGAATTCCTGCTATCTCTTTCATTGACAATCACACTAATATGTGTGGATCTCTCAATCGTACTAATATTTACTGACGTCCCAACACCATGCCTGGTGCTCTAGAGACTTCAACTCACAATATTCTCCAAAGGACGATTTGCTATCACTTTTGTGGTTGCTACCATTGGGATAGTAATGAAGGCACAGAAGGTCAAGTTGCCCAAGGCCGTACAGCTCAGTGTGCAACGAGGAATGAAGCAAGGACTCCAGGTGCTGCTCTCTCCCTCTCCACTGTCCCCAATTCCAATTCCGCAGACTTCCAGGGAGGGCTTGGCATGCTTAGGACAGACCTACACTACAAATCATTCATTGTTTGTCTGAAGTTCAAAGTCAGCTCAGCGTCTGGTAGTTTTACTCACTAAATCTGACAAGTGTAGTTGGGAGGGAAGACAGAAGAAATGGCAAGAGAACTCTAACATAAGTAAGTAAAATCGGGTCCTTACATTTTAATTGATGCCGTTAGGAGTGTATATCTAGCTCTCTGGGGTTAAGAAAGTAATTTTGTTCGATTTGGGTAATTATATTCATCTGATAATTGTTTGCAGACTGACTTCCAGCATCCCTATTCTACTGAAAATAGAGCCTGCCAGGGTACCACAGACCTTCCTTCTGGAACTCGGCAGCCCGTGACGCTGTTACCATCTTTCTTGAAATTCCACTCCTCTGAACAGTCTTGGGTTTCTTCCTACCTCTCCAGTCACTCCTAGCTCATACTTTTGTCTTCCATCTCTTCCTGAAAACTGGCATTCCTGCAGGTTCCTTCACTCTTTCCCTTTTGTAGCTGAAGGCAGGCCAATCGGCAGGAAATCAGCTAGTAGAATGCCAATTTGTCAATTAATTATTTGCAAATTTACTAAATCTACAGGTTGTAATGTTGTATAGCAAAACTTAGCAACTTTACCAAGAGTAATTTAGCAGTATTAACAAGCATAGCTATAAAACGTGCAAAATGTATATTTTAATATCAATAACAAAAATAAAATTCAGTGTGGGAATTTTTGTATGGAATTGTTTGGCTAAATTTGATTCCTTTCTGATGCTTTCAAATTAAAATTAGATTAAGTTAACCTAAATTAAGTTTCGGATGGTTTCGTTAAAAAGCAATTTAAATGCAATCCAATCCAAAATTCTGATTTTCTCAGATTCTTTTGAATTTATAAATTAAAGTGGAGATGAAGAGTAGGTTAAACGACACTAAAAAGAATATTGAAAAATTCTAAATATATTAAAAAATACTAAAAGAATATTTTACTAAAATATTCTAAAATACTAAAAGTTTTAGTATTAAAAAAACAGAAAATGTCATTCAAAAGCATTATAAAAGAAATCAGAAGTAGGTGAAAAATCTTGTTCCAAAAAATACACTCAAGTTTGATTATTAATGAGGAACCATTGAAATAGCCAGACTTTTCTGTAGAAAAAAAAATCCATATTGTTTATAACAAAAAGGAAAACTGTTCTAAGTTTTGGACACATCAGTAAAGTGATTAGGAAACTTTATATGTTGATTTCTGCTTTGCCAAACTTTTAACATTTTTAAGATTCTTTTACCAAAATCTTAGATAGTACATCAACCAGCAAATAACATACAGTATTTAATATGCATGGGTGGGCAAAAGTAGTTTTATATTTCTGAGTATGTGAAATATAGTTTACTCTTGTATTATTGTTTATTAATTATCATATTATTTATTTGTATTACAACTGTAAGCCTACCTTTCCCACTCCTGTATAATATGGTTGCTCCTACTGTGTCCTATTTCACTTTTGTAATATTTCATTTGTATTAACCACGTGGTCCCGTCCAGTAGTCCCTTCCAGATATCTTCACTTCCTCTGAACCTACTAGTCTTATAATAACGAGTTAACTATATGTATGTACAAGTATATGTGTGTACATACATATAAATGCATGCATACACACAAATATACACATGTACATGATATGTGCATGTACACACATGTGATGGTATTTTAAATGCATGTATAATTTTTAAATATATTTCATTATCAGTAACCAAAATCAAACAATCCTGTGAAAGCTTCTAAATATTTGTTAAACTATACTCATTTAATGTGGCAAATTTGGCAAATTGGTCACTCGGCAAATAGATCATTTGGCTATTATCAGAAGAGTTAATATTTCAGCAAATTAGCCTGCTTTTCTTTCTTATAATGCCTAAATTTCTTACAGAACCAAGAACTGTAGTTTGCATATATAGATTTTCACTCAGCCCGTGTTGAATGAATGAGCATCTCTCTCTAAATAGTGCTTAAGTATACAGTATCCCAATTCCCTGAAAAAGATCTCACCAGTGATATTTTTAATCTTGAATTATTAACAGAAGTGTATGGGATCATGTGAAAAGAAAGAATTATAACTAGATGGATGTTTATACAACCAAAAGGTCAACTTGGAACCTAAAAAGTGGTTATGTAGTTTATAAAACTAATGATTTAAATTGTATTGACCTTTGGAATCTTTAAACCTTTAGAAGTCAGACTCCATGGAACATGGATATGGGGAAACATAAAAAGAGAATCCTGATCACTAAACCCCATGCTTCTTTTGTAAGTTTAAAAAATACCTAGCCCTAACAAACCTCACCTGTTGGGCACCAGCATCGTGGGCATGCAACCTGTGCAGCCTCCTAGGACCCCACGCTTGTTGTGATGCTCTGCTGTCCCCTTGTTGACAGTCTTTGTTTGGAACCGCCCTGCCTGGTTTCAGAAGCTGTAACCCCCCCATGGCTAACGCTGAGTGAGAGACCTTGGGACCATAAGTCATTCAGGAGACAAAGCTTATCTCCCTGGCAGGAGCACCACCCCTGCCCACTTTACCTTGCTTGGCCCTAAGCCTGACCAGTTAGCCAATGACAGGTAAGATTCCTCAAGGGAGGGACGACCTAAGATAGGCATGGTCATGAAGAGGCCCTCAGGGAAGGACTTGGGGGGCTATAGGAAAAGGGGGTGATGGACCCTTGCCCCTCAGCTTTGACATAGCCTGAGTCCTCATTCTGTCTGCAAGAAGTCTCCTAATCTCTTGGCTGCCTTACTTCCCCTGCCTGACTTAAGCCTGAAACAATGACAGAGGGTGGTGCAGCCCTGTACTGGAAAGGGCAGGTTCCCCGGGGCGATCAGGCCTCAGAAAGAATGCATAAAATCCTGTGAAACCTGCTTTGCTAAGAATGTCCTCAATTTAAATGATAAGGGTCCAAGCCTGAAATGAGTTTGTTTCCCAAAGTCTCACAGCCCTTTAGCTAACTGACCCTGACTCAGAATAAGCCCTCAGAGTTCTCTGTATGTTATCTATTGTTTGATCCTTACTGCCTGACAATGATTGATGACCTTTACCTGTATTCCTGTGCAAATTGAACCCAATAAAAGCCCACTGAGGAAAAGGCTCTTGGCCCTTCTCCTTTGAGAGATCGGCCACCTTTCCTCCCCAAGCAGATCATGTCTTGGTAGACTTATTCTCATCTGTGGTGGCCCGGGCGGGGGGTGGGGGGGCTCTGTGGGCAGAGCCCCCCCATAATCCTTCACAGTTTTTGAAGGAGGGATCCCCATTTTCAGTTTGTGTGGGCTCTCATAATTACGTAGTTGGTCTTGACTGCCTTTATGGTGGAAAAAGAGACACTGTTTAAACTTATTGATTCCTTGATTTAAAAGCAATATAGAAAGTGATAAGGAGTCAGGAGGAACTTTTGCGGAACTAGAAGGAGTAAGAAATTCACCTGGAAAATGAGCTGTGTGCTGGAGCCTGATTTTGAATCTAGACCTAATTGTGAAAGAGATGGTAGCAAAGTGAGGTCCATAAGATACAACAGCCTGCCTTCAACAATATTCAGTATCCTAGGCATTGAGAATATGACAGAATTTTTTTTAAAAATCTCTGCCCTTGAGAAACTTATATTCTTAGTAGAGATAGACAATAAACAAGATAAATGAGTAAAATACAGGGTCCAGCAGACGTAATGCCTGCTTGAGTGTGGATGGTAAGGTAATAATATGGGTGTAATAATTTATAGTTTTAATTTGAACATTTCACCTACAATGTCCCATGGTGTGCTTGAGTGTGAGATTGTTACGTTACAGAATTACATGCTCATGATTTTGTAATAAAAGAGGGGTGTTATTTGTGCTGGACTCTGTACATGGTGTATCAGAAAGTAACACATGCTAGAAATAAAAGTAAAAGCAGGGAAGACTACAACAGGTGTGTGTGTGTGTGTGTGTGTGTGTGTGTGTTGAGTGTGATGAAGTTTCAGACAGGATGACCAGGAAGTTGTCATGTAGATGAATTCTGAGTAAAGATCTGAGGGTCTAAAATGAATCTTTAGCTGAGAAGTGCGTTCTGGGGAGGGAGGGCGGCTGGTGTGCCAGTAGCGTGGGCGCCAGAGTGGCCCGAGTGGAGAGACCAAGCAGGTGGAAGAAGATAGGAAGACAGAGAAGTGACGGGAGCTGGGGCGGATCACACAGGACCATAGATGTGACTCTGAGGGAGGTGAGAGCCTACTGTAGAGGACTGAGCTGAAGCGCGACATGATCCACCCTATGTTTTCAGAGAACACCCAGCTGCTGGGTTGTTTTTTTGTTTGGTTGGTTTTGTTTTTGTTTGAATATGTGACGGAATGAGTATTTTAAGGCCTGTATATAGACCTTTAAAATTCTGGCAGATAGGTGTGGAAATCTTCTCATCTTGCCGTCACAAGCCTCCTGTAAGTTTCCTTGCTTATCCGGCCTGCCTCTTACCAACCTGGAGTGCTCTGCCTCCTGCGTCTGTCTCTCCTTGCCCCCTCGCTATGGAGTCCAGTTTCAGATTTCACCCAGGGAACTCCCCAGATTGTGAGCCAACATAAATTTATGAAGGTGTTCACGTCAAATGTTTGATATATTATAGAATTATCAAAAATCTTAACATTTGAAACAAGCAAGGGAGGAATTGGCAGCCTGACCATTCCGCTTGGTATGTACCTGGAAGAACTCCTATTCTGTGAGTCTCTTTTGGAAACTACCAAAGTTGTTGACATATTGGAAATGCTGAAAAGTTGTTCCATTGCTCTGTCTTCTTAAAAAACTATTTTCCCAAGTAAAAGTTTAATTGGAAAAAAAGCATTATAATTCTTGCATGACTTAGTAATATATCCATTATTGCTACCTTAATGGAAAGGAAGCACCCCATGATGTTATAGTTCTTTTTGTTTGTTTTTTACACGTACATGCCATAGGAATTAAGACTGTTTTTACAATCCTGGAAGAAGTTTTGCCAACAGCCATAAAATTTATCACTATTATCCTCTGATAATTCCTCTGAGTCATTGCATTTAAACAATTGTCAAGAAAAAGGACAAGAATATGACATACATCTTTATTAGTGGTTTACTGCCTTTCCCATAGAACAAGGTATAAGTGCTTATTTGAATTAAGGAAGTTGCTTTAATTTTTTTGAAAGGAAAAATAGCTCTTGACCATTCAAGTTTGGGACACCTTGAATAAAAATGGTTTATCCATTTATATGTCTTAGCTAATGAAGTTTTTCAGTACTTATAACCATTAAAATAAAAATTTGAAATTCATGGAATTTCCAACATATCATATATATGAAATATGTTGCCCTGTTGAACACCACCCTACAATTTAATGTTGTTATACAAGTTTAGAAATAACTTTTAAAATAACATTTTTCAATAAGAAGATTGGATTTGAAACTTGCCTATATTTGAAATGCACTGCCTTATTTTTGTGTTAATAAAGATGAATAGCTTGCATTCATTTTGAATAATTTTATAACTACATTTTAATGTAGTTTCCTGTGTAATTCTAAGAATTTTATTTTGTGCATTTAAATATGCTATCCTGAGAAAGAATTCATAGGCTTCACCTGACTGCCCAAGTACAGAGACTGCTCAGAACCTCTGATTCAGACAGCGAGGAGACTAGGTCTCATGCTCGGGAGGTGAGGAATTCCAACAGCTGGAGGTCCCCCCAAAGACAGAGAGGCCACCATGAGTTAAAGGGAGGTCGGACAGCTCCGTAGAATGCAAATCAAGAGAAGACCGTGTCCGAGGAAGGAGTGTGGTCTGTTGTTACCAATGCAACCAAGAGGTTGATTAAGGTCGTCATTTCTCTTGACCTTGATATGAAGAGCTTCCCTGAAGTTTGTCTTCAATGAGTGAGTGAGGAAGTGGAGACACGTGCCTGTAGACAACTTAATTAGGCAGCCTACCTGGCTTTGAATGGGACAGAGCATGGGGCTGTTCCTCTACCGAGCTCTAAAATCGAGGCATGGTTTTTGTAACAGGTGCGAGGTACCAGGACAAATGACTGTCAGGGCTGATGCCGTAGAGGGGAAACTTCTGATGGAAGAAGAGTGAGAGGCACAACCGCAGGAGGGAAACCACTGAGAAAGAGGGAGGCAGGGAACCCACACAGAGCACGAGTGGAGGAAAGACTCGAAGTCCGGATCCAGATTCGGGAAGGCTTCGGGCTTCGGTGCCGGGTCTGTCCAGTACGATCACTGCTGCTCCTCCATAAAAGCAGGGAGAAGGATCGTTGGTGCGGGGGAGTAGCGTGAAACAGGTATTTGGGGGAAGAAAGTATATATACTAGAAAAGCGTGGTAGAATTCTTGGTCAGTGAAAGGTGTTCATCTGAGACTTGTGACCATTACGTCCTTTAAATCTGAAAAATGTTAGATCTGTTTGCAATAAGTATCTATACACCCTTCCCTTAGCCAACATTTTCCACCTTTCTCTCCATACTTACGGTGCATACTTTTTGTTGTTGTTGAACCACTTAAGACTTAGTTACAATGTGACTCTTTACCAAAAGTACTTCAACATGAAGCAAAGTCTTTCTCCTTCAGTACAAACATGCCACTCGGGAAATTTAAAACACTGATAATAGTTTTAAGGACATATAAAGCTCTATATAAGGACTTATAAAGTCCTTGACCATAACTTTGATTTTATGCCGCATAGTACACGATTAAAATTTGCCGACTGTCTCAATAATGTTCTTAATGGCTGTGTTCTGTGCATTGATCAAGAGGACACATTGCTTTAAATACTGTCTCTTTATTCTTTTTCAACCTAGACAGTTCTCCACCTAAACCTTTTTTCTCCCTTTTCATTTTTAGTCTTTTGTGACAATAACATTTGATAAGCTCATGCAAATTTTTTTTTTCCAGAATGTGGTAGCTGTTATTTTAGAATGGGACTCATCAGAAGGGTTGTATAACTTTCCTTCACAAAGTTCTGGCGATCCAGTGCGTGCAGAGGGTAGCCCTCGGGGTAGTGAGGTTTAAACCGGAAGGCATGTTGCTGCGGGAAGCGGGAGACAAGTTGAGGGCAATGGTAAGGGAGTTGTAATCATAAACCAGCAAATTGAAACGGGTAAGGAGGGAGGCGAGAACATGAGGAGAGGGAGGAACAGATAATGCAAAGGGGTCAGCAGTCGAATGGAGGTCTCTACAGTCTCCATAAAGGGAAAAAATGTGTAAGAAACAGGAAATGCAGCTGGTCAGGGGTTACATCTGTGCTTTTTCAGGAGTTATATCTGCTGAAAGCCCAGAGGATGGGGTAAAATGTGGGAGCTAGGTCCCACACACAAGGTAATTTATGAGCACCAATGCTGCAGAAAAGTACAGCATATATATACGGACTCACAAAGTCCTTTAATGTTGATTTTATGCCACACCTCCTAAGAGGAGTGTCCCTAATTCTCATACTTCATCATCCTCCCAGCATCCGTAGCGTTGTGTGGACAATAGGCAACAGCCACTGAGCGTGTAAGTGACTAATGAAGACAACTAGAGCACTTGCTCACAAATTATTTCAGCCAAACTGGGTGCTCCCCAAAGTACACAATGTGTATCGCTACCTAAATCACCGGTGCGCCAGACCGGCTGCGCTTTAACGGACTCTCCCGTTCGGTTATTCTGCCTTGTGCCTCTTACCGTGTCAAAACCCATGTAAGTGGCTGTCTAGGAAGAGCAGATTTTCAAAGGTGTGCCCTCAGCAAGGACTTTGGGAATGAGAAGGTATACAGTAATTGAAAGTCATTTATCTTCCCTTACTTCTGGTGATCCCAGGCACCAAGCCAGAGTCCTTTACAGATGTGGTAAATATTGGCACCTGCTCTTGTACCTACAACTATTTTACGAGCAACATTAAACCGTGAGTAGAGGTTCTCTCTACTTTCATTTATTGCCTTTATTCACCGTTGTCACGATAACCTAACATTCATTGAATGTTCACATGGTTTTAGCTCTATATAATTCTCTATACTTTCCAAAAGGAACAAAGCGACAGAGTATGAAAAAGGAATATATGAATATTATGCCTTTAAAAGGGTCTTATATAAAAGAGCAGCATTACAGACACTGGAAATTATTTTCTTTCACTCTGCTATTTTTTGATAAAGTAACCGACATAGAAATAGTTTAGTCATGGTGTACAGTGTACTTGATTTAAATTAAATTGCTTCTTGCATTAGTGAATTGGTTTCTAAAAATGGTCCCAATAATATCTGCATCTCACTGTAGTTTCATCCGAATTTATAACAGCAACACAGTCTGAGGTCTTCACAATTACGTTTCAATTCAATAGCCCTTACACCGTGAAAACACTGCCTGGCCTGAGCTGGACTTGGACCTGTGAAGAGCTTTTACAGAGCCCCAGAGAAGACCAAAATACAGGCTTCGAGTGCCCTCTGGTGGCTGAAAAGCAGAATAACCAAATGTAATTTGAAGTCTGGAATAAGAAGGCACATGCCAAATTTCTTTCCCTAGTCTCATTTATTTATTAATTCATTCATTTAAAAGAATGTACCAAGAATTAACTCCATCACTCACTTAGGATCAAAGACAAATGTATCAAAAAGATAAATAGGATCAAAAGATAAACTCCTCTGTGACATGAACTGTGTAAAATGGGGGTGAAAATGACTAGATAATTTCAGTCCTTCCTGCTAAATTCTGTAATAGTAGTATTTATTCTGTTCCAATCAAATAATGTCGGCAATCTTTATTTTTGTAGTAATTCTTATGGTAACTCATGTTATCTAGGAATTTCTGAAAAATAAAAGCAGCTATTTTCCACATAAGTGTAATTTATGTGTCTGCATCAATCTAGAAAGCACACAGTAAATACATATTTCTAGAGTTCTTCTTAGGGGTAAAATGAATCCATATAGCTTTTTATGATTATCCTGTTAATAGCATTTAGTTTTTAAATGAATTCTTGCCAGTTCAGCATTATCAGACCTATTATGCAGATGCGAAAACTGAGGCAGACGAGGCAGCCTTACCTGATAATTCAGTGTCATAGATGAGAGTTGAACTCAAATTGCTTGATTGTACCTGTTAGTTTTCTTGGTGGATTCATCCAGTGACTTTGTGTGGTTTCACGTGGTAAATATGAAGGGTTTCATGAAGTCACCGAGTAACCTGAGATGGCAACTTACAAGAAGGGTTAAAAAACATACCCGCACGTTGGATCGCTTCCAACATCAGCTACTGAGCAGCTGTCACAATTCTCTTGAGTTCAATGGAGACTGTTACCGAGTTATGAAAAGTCCCATATTCAATTACCAGTCCCCTGCATCAGCAGGCCCTAGCTTGGCACTACTCACCCAACTGATGCCGTTGTATGCCAAAGCAAAGTGATCACCTAAATAATTTAGTTGGATCTTCTTTACCCCTATATGAGAAAAGCTTATACTAGCCCTAATTAGTATTTTACACACCTGATGCAGTCATGTAACCACCAACACTGAACGTGAAAGAGTGCAAGATCTTAAAGAATGTATTCCTGGTTAACATAAATCAATGATGTGAGTCAAAATGTTCGCAAAGTTGGTTTATTGGAAAGATACCGATAGTTCTAGATGCAAACTACAAGACATTTTGAAGATGTCAAAAAAAAAATCCTAGAGATGGATTTCTTAGCACTATTGTTTTAAAGCTAGTGTCTTTAGTATTTTAATTGCTATTATGTTCAACTCAATTTTTTGTTCCATCTCGAACTATTTTCATAACTTTTTCCCTTTATGTTTTGTTCTGAACTATTAAAATAGTATCTCTGTGAGCAATTTTTGGTCTGCTTTTATATACAGTACTATGAAATAAAAACTACCTGTTGTTTATCATTTCCTACCATTTTCTTTGATAATGGGTAGCAGAATCATGAATATAACTACCATCTAACTTTGCTTTATGAAACAAAAAATTAGGAGGTAAGGTTTTATAATTGTGTGTGTGTCTTAGGTTCAGCATTTAACGTAATTTAGACCCGTTTGTCCCAATACTAAAAATGTAAATTCATCAGGAAGTAAAATTGTATTTCTGGAACATGAACCAAAAATTAATGTGAAGCTTTTCCCCCAAACCAACTGTACTTTCACGTTTTTTGTGCTTCTGTAATGTTCATTTATTATTTTGTCCATTCACCCACAAATAAGTACCATACAGAGGAAAAAAAAATGTTCCCTCTCCTCCAGGAAATGCATGCAAAGTTCTAGAACTATTGTGTTGAAGGGAAATTGTGCACAAGTGCTTTTGATAGAAAAACAGCAGTGGAAAATTTAAATCAAATAGAAATGTCGAAAGTTTTAATAACTCAGGCAGTATGCCAAGGCTGCAGGTTCAATCCCCAGTCAGGGCACATACAAGAATCAACCAATGAATGCATAAATAAGTGGGACAACAAACCCATGTCTCTCTCTCTCCCCCTACCTCTCTAAAATCAATACATAAAAAAAATAATAACGTAACTCAGGCAGAATTTTGAAAGCCAAGTAAGAATAGCATAAAACAACTTGATACTTTGGGGAACTCTTTTAACTAGAGAAAGTAAATGTCAGATCGAGAGGGCTTAGGTGCTATGGCTAACTTTACTCTGCAGACCATTAGGAGCCATTGAGTAGTTTCAAGAATGGAAGATGAATTTTAGTAAGGTCACTTAGGCAAGTGTGGAAGACATACTAGAGGATGCATGGAGCCACTAGAGCAAGGAAACTTTAGGTGCCAACTGCACTCACTGGGCTTGAACCAAGGCACTTTAGAGGGCAGGCAGTGGACAACCGACAACCTTGCCACACTCAAGTGGTCCTCCATCAGCAGAAGCATTGATTGGGGGTTTGTCAGGAATACACAATCTTGTGCAACACCTCTTACCTTACGGATGACTATTTTAACAAACACCTCAGGTAGTATGTATGGCTGGGAGGTACTGCTCACATTGATAAGGAATACAGTAGGGGTAGTTACTGGAGGGCAAAAAGTCACTATCTTAGGTGTGTTCAGTCTGAGTGTTCACAGAACATCCAAGGGAGCTGATCCATAGATGGGTATACGGGTACGGAGGCTGGGCTGAAGTCTGGTTTGGTGATGCAATTTACCATTTATTAACCTGTTAGTATTTGAAGTCATGGTCCGACCCGTTTCCCGAGATTTTCCCAGGAAAAGCATATCATTAGTCTGGCAGAGGGCCCTGGAGCAAGCCCTAAGAAACACCATTACTTCAAGTCCCATACAGCAAAGGTACTCCACGAGACACAGAAGGAACTCCAGTGGGAGGACTGGGAGGAAAGTTCCAGTGGCAGGAGGGTCAACGTTCTCAGTTCCCAGCAGCAGTCACGTAAGTATAGACAAGAGTCCATTGGATTTGGCATTCTTGATGTCAGAGTAAAGCTACGGGTGGAGAGTATTTCCCATTAAGTTCTTTCTTGACCTTAGTATGTGGGGATGTGAGTTAGACTTTCTGCTTTCAAAGTTCAGATGAGTAGATATGTGAGAGGAGCTTGGTATGGAGCCAGTTTGCAAATGTTCTCTCTTCCGATAGGATGGTAAATTCTTTGAGGAATAAGGCAGGCACATAAAGATGAGTAAAGAGCCAGTCCTAACTCTCAGAGTTTGTAACAAAGAAGAAATAAAACAACTGTAGTACAAGATGGGGCAGGTATTATAAAATATTATAGGGATTTAAGAGAAATACACCGTATCTAGACAATCAGAAGAGGCTGCTTCCTTCTCCTCAGTTGTTAGCACAGAAATATGCACATACTTAGTAAGAAAACTGTATAACTTGCTGACTTTTTCTCTAATAAATCTGGTGGGTTGTTGAAAAGTCCCATTTATTCCAAGATCCAAGGAAACTCCAAACTCATTCATGAGATATTTATTAAAATAACACATTTAGGGAAAAAAATCAATACAATGTATACATCATTACCGAAAACTGTATACCATCATACAAAAAAGGATTTTATTTTGGGAAAGCGATTCCTAATTTATGGCAAGTTTTACTTTCAGAAATAAGACCACAAAACAACACAATCTAATTCAATCTTAAAGGCTGGCATGCTGAGCAAGGAATGTTCTTATTCTTTGTAGAAGCTCCTTCTTTACACTGTCAGGTACCAGGGCTGAAACATAAAAATAAATATGCAAGAGTAAGACGATTCCAAATAATCTATGTCAATTTGAGATCTGATATTTTACTCAGGATGACCAATTTGTAATTTATAATTCATTTCATAAACAACCCTCATGCTATAATTAAAAAATAGGTAAACATCTGAAAAATAAAGTATAGTTGCAATTCCTTATTTGAATGCATTATCAATTACTGAAATACATTGTACACTGAGAGGAAAACATGGGAAAATTCTTTAAACTAGGAGTGAAAAAGGCCTTCTTTAACACAGAGGCTGTAACAGATTGATAAATTTAATTCCAAAGCAACATCAAATTAATAAACTTGGTCAAAATCACTGTAAACAAAGGCAAAAGACAAAAACTGGGAAAACACTTTACAGAAAACAGGCTACAATTTCTCTCTACAATTTCTTCAATTCGATAAGAAATCAGCAGGCTAGTAGAAAAATAAGCACAGGAGATAAAGAAGAAACACAGTTCTTGAACGTAAGAGGGAGTAAACCTTAATAGAAATGCAAATTAAAACCACGTTCAGATAACATGTTTCACTAATCTGATTGGCTAAAACCCAAAGGTCAACAATATACTGTTGGCAAGACTAAAGGAAAAATGGCACCCTGATATTGGCTGGTGGGCGTGCAAATTGGTACTTTTTGGGGAAGGTAATTTAGCAATATTTTACAGAAATAAATGTACATACTCTGACTCAGCAAAGATGCAAAAGCCACAACAGTGGTTATATTTCTCATATTTTTGTTTTTTTGAATTGAACCACGTGACTATATTACCTATTCAGAATACTAAATTAAAAATGAAAAAAAGCCCCGCTCTTTGAAGTTTTAACTAATATTTAACATCAGTAAACAAATCTACATAATTGTTCCTTTTCTGGCTACTAATTAATAAGTAAGGGCTCTAGAAGAATTTACTAACACTTCTGATGTTTTCTGCTTGTACGCACAGGAAATAGAAAGCTTCAGACATAGTTCAATATTTCCATAAAGAACCCTAGAAATCAGTACACAATCAAATGAGACAGATACTCCACTGTATAAATAGCTCCATGTAAACCTGCCTAGAAATAAAGGCCACACAATCAGTTCAAGTCCACTAGAAATGGGATCAGTATGTATATTACACACACTTTCAATAAAAGTGATGGTGATGGAGAACAAAGCTGTTGCCTTGGGGTCGGGGAAGGGCTGTGAATGGACACGAAGGGTAGTGTGAAGGAGTTTTATGGATGTGGTGGCTATATGAATTTATACATGTGTACAAAATTCCCAGAACTGCACACTAAAAAAAAGGGTCAACTTCGCTGTATATTAGAAAAATAAAGTGCGTCTACTCTTGACAGTGAAGAAGACTAAGAATATAAGAGAGAGTCTCCACGTCTTCCTTTATTTCCACCTTCTCTAGTAGGGAAGCTGAAGGGACTGATAGGCCCAAGACACCCGAGTTGAAGACAAGGCAAAGAACCACCTCTACCCTGTACAACCAGTTCCTAAGTGCTGTTAAGACATGAAGCATAAGCTACAGAAGCAAAATGGAAAACAAAGTTAGGGCAAATTATTTTAAAATATAAATTAATGGGGGTAACAGTAAATACTGTATTTTTCCTCTCCCTGAGATATGTATAAAGAAAAGGTCAGGTTTTTGTAACTGTAAATAGGCCAAAAGATATGGTGGAAATGACCGGGGGATTCCCCAGCTCCTTCCCAGCAGGTAAGCAGCCGGGGAACTAGGAGTCTCGTAATTATTTTCAAACTTATTTACTTTTTACCCTAAAATTCTTTTTACTATTTCTGTGTGATAAAACAATAGGTCATCTAATTTACCTGCTTCCACTTAAACTTTTTCAAAATGAATGAAAAAAAAATGTAAGCTCCATCTGAGATAACAACAGAATGTAGTTCCTGATAGTATTATATAGGATTGATGTTAATGCATTTCCTCTTTCCCTTTGCTCTCTGTAAACAAGGCATTAAAGGGAGAAATGAAAATGGTTGTAGTATGAATATTAAATATGGATTTCCCTGAACATGAAGTCATGGTGCTACCAAATTCTTAATTAGACATTCAAGAAGACAGAGCTTTGTTTATTTTTAATAAACAAAGAGACAGAGCAATGACTCAGGGACGAGAGTAAAATTTTGAATTATTAAATATTTAAGTGAAGTCAGACCATATCTAATAAAGGTCATACATCTTAGCTTCAGGTAATATTTGCCCCTCCAAGATCCCATATTTTAAAAATTATCTGTCTTAACAACCATATCAACTTATTTGTACACTGTTTTACAGTGCAAAAACATTTTACAACTCTTATCTCATCTGTTACTCAAAAGTATCAAAGAGGTAGGTAAGCATTTGTAATTTTCCCCAATGAGGAAACACCAAGTACCCTAATAATGTTGGAAATGTGGGTTTTCCTTGCAGAAAGAAAGAGAAGCTGAACTGGCAAGAGAGAAAAAATCTTGTCTTGAGCACATGTTTCCTTTCAGACAATCTGTGTTCCTTACCTCTGCCTTTTGGTGTGATTTCAGCCACCAAGTCATCAACAGTAACGTGTTCTAGTCCTTTTTCTTTAATTACCTCTTATGCAAAAGTAAAAAACAAATCATATCATTTAAAATCATTATCTGTAAGAAAGATTTTCATAGAGGAAGGATTAAGATCATGTTTTTAGAGTGAAGATTGGTCTTAAAAAAAAAGAGGACACTTCTTTATTAATGAATATTTAGTTCAACTTTAAACCCATTAAGTAGTCACCAGATAAAATCATAAAAGCCTGTTCGTCTCCCATCTCAGTAACCTAATAAATATATCACAGAATGAATTTGAACTGTGAGGTCAAATCTAGCATTTGTAAAAAGCTGGAAACTTCTAACTGCGCACATCTTATTTCACTATAACCATACCAGCTCTTAAATGGAGGGGAAAAAAGCTCTTATTTGTGTCCAACTTATAACTTCATAGTCCAAAATTAAAACATAGAAGTCTTTTGTTCCTTTCTTTTCGTTAGACTGCACCAAAAGAAATAGAGGACGGAAAGTAGTTAATATTTATTGAACCCCTAATATGTGCTGGATGGTTTACATCATTTAATATTTACAATAATCTAATGGGCTGGGCATTTTCCCCCCTTCACAGGTGAGGCAACTGAGGCATGAAGATTAAATAACTCATCAAAACATGAGATGAAACACAGCTCTAGTCTTTTACCAGTGAAGATCTGTATGACCTCAACATTATGTTTTTACTAATGTGTCTGGTTGCCTTCTTAGGGTTAATGTTATAAATAGCTGCTATTATTACTTGTAAAAAACTATCACAATACAATTGGAAATAATTAAAAATAACCAAAATACTATTATACTAAAAGCTGAGCCAGTAAGGAGACTTGTATTAGTAACATATGTAATCCACAATCAACATTAAGCAATTTAACAAGCTCTCATTCTACATTAAAAAAAAAAGTATAATTCTGTAAGAGCTTTTAAAATGAATTTTTCAAAATAAAACATATTAGGCCTGGCTGGTGTAGCTCAGTGGATTGAGCGTGGTCCGCAACCCAAATGGTCACCAGTTCAATTCCCAGTCAGGGCACATGCCCGGGTTGTGGGCCAGGTCCCCAGTAGGGGGGCCGCATGAGAGGCAACCACACATTCATGCTTCTCTCCCTCTCTTTCTCCCTCCTTTCCCTTCTCTCTAAAAATAAAACTTAAAAAAAAAACCTTTAAAAAAATAAATAAAACATATTAGGAATAAGTAATGTTTCATTTTGAAATAAGTGGGATTCCACATTTTGAAGCCAGAGAAAATCTTGCCTCCCTTAAGGGAAACACAAGAAAATTTCTAAACATTTAGGAATTAGGTCTAAATATTATCACAAAGAGGAGAAAATCAGTACTACAAGAGTCGATTTTCCATTTGTTCAATATCGTGTCTCAGTACTTAATATACCTTTAAAATACTGACTGTGATTTTTCTAGTGAACCCCAAACCAACACAGGTGAGAGCAACGGAACTAGGGTATCTTCTAAATGAAACTGATTACCTTTACAGTGTGCCTTCAACTGATCCTTCCAGCCACATTCAATTAATTTAGCTCTCAGCAACTCTTTGAGGCTGTTGAAAAAGAAGTGTTTTCAAATTAGACTACATCAATGTACAGTATCTTAGACAGGAGCGTTTGAATCAAAGGTTCAACTCTTCGATGATAAATTCCCTGCCATCTAGACACAAAACTTTAACCACAGCCTAATCTTGGTTCTATCACGAAATAGTTTAAATAGTTCTTCGATCCTATGAGAGTCATTTAAACTCTGGGCCTCATTTTCATTATCAGTAAAAAAAGAAAAAGAAAAAGAAATTAAGTGGATGGGGGCAAAATACTTCTCAAGAAACTCCGATCTGGCCTTCTTACGCTACGGCTACTTCTCCCCACCAACAGGAGTACCGTGGGTCTGTACGTGGCTCTTATACGACTTCTGGAGGGTTTTAGTTGAGCTTGGAGCAGCTGCACCTCTGAAATCTTACAAGTCCGAAAATCCTTCTTTGACCAAATTCTTACCCTTCAGCTCTCTTACTTCCCCATTACTTTTTCTCTCTAACCTCCACAACTTCCCCTCCCTTTTTCCTTTAACCTTCTAAATTATACATCAACCATACTTGTATTTCATTGAATCTAGTGTTTTTTCTCCCATTTTAACAATTCAGTAATCGGCATACCTATCATAATTTAATTGACAAGGTTTCCTCGTTTCTTACTGGTTTAAAAAAGTATGTATTGCAACATGGATGTAATAAAATATTTTCTTATCAGTACTTTCCTATTCTTCTGCCATACCCACTCTTACAAATCCCCAATCTTCAACCTGAATCATCTCATTTCTCAGCTTGACCATGTCACATTCCAAACCAAATCTCTTCCCTTTCAATATTCCTATACCTCCACTGGGTGACATTTTCATCTCAGTATTTAATCAGGTCTTTCAACCCTAGCAGGGCCCAAATCCAAGTCATGCCTCTCCCCCACCTTAACCTGTTCTCCATTCTTCCAGTTCCTCCAGCTAGAAAACTTGGCAGCGTCCTTCACTGCAACTTTGTTTTACACTATGCAGGTAATCCATGAGCAAACACTATCGGTTCCAGTTTTAAAACATGTACCTGCAATCCAGGTGTTTCTCCTCATCTTTCGCCATTACTGCCCTTGTACAAGCTACCACCTTGTCTCGTCTGGATTGTTGCAAAAGCCTCCTAACTTGGCCTCCTGCTTTTCCCCCCTGTACTCTTCCATTCTCCTCCCACTGCTCAAAACTCCCCAGTGGCTCCCCCATTTACTCAGAATAGACTTCATGTCCTACTACAGCCCAAATGACACGCCACAATCTGCCCTCTTCCCAGCTACGCCCTGACTTTAGCTCTTCTTTTCCTCTCCCAACTTATTCAGTCTCATTAGCTTCCATGTGCTCCTCAAAACGCCCAAATCTTTCTCAGGACGATGGCTCTCACAGACTCCCATCTCCCTTACATCCTTCTAATTTCTTATCAATGAAGCCTTGTTTTTTTCCTATCCAAAATAACATACCCCATTATTCTCTGCTTTGTTTTCACTTTAGAACTCATCACTACCTGACATATTTGACATTTTTCTGTTTCCTCCCATCAAAAAATGGAAGCTCCAGGCAAGGACGAATTTCATTTTGCTCACTAGTATAACTTCAGCACCTTAACAGGACACTGGCATATGGCAGAAACTCAGTAACTAAGCTGTATAAATGAAAACAGAAACAAATTTAAAATATATGTAATCTATACTCATTACTTGCAATACCATCCTCTCTGTTTCCTAAGATATCTTTCTAGTTTCCACCTTCTTCCTCATTTCTGATTTTACTTAAAAAACAAAACAATAAGTACTCCTTTCCATTTTACTGCTTTTCATT
The DNA here is from genome assembly GCF_022682495.2 of Desmodus rotundus. Lineage (NCBI taxonomy): Eukaryota > Metazoa > Chordata > Mammalia > Chiroptera > Phyllostomidae > Desmodus > Desmodus rotundus. Next base: position 20,608,512 of record NC_071394.1, read on the forward strand.
GTTAACCCAATATAATCTTCTAAACTCTATCTCTGACGAAGGCTTCCAGGCTATCCTCCACCCTGCCACAACTTCCGCTCCTAAAGGGCAAATGTGATCTAGTCATTCCCCTTTCAATCATCTTTTAATGACTCCCGCTACCCAAAGATAACATCAACAACAGACGTCTTTGCACACCCACCATCCATTTTCCTGCCCCCCTTTCTTGACGAACCTCCACGCTCTCAGGGTAAGAAATTTGGGAAGGGTTCCAGTGATGGAAATGTGACCTAGGCAGGGGCGATCATCACTGGCCTACTACTACAAAGTACTATGGAAATCAAACTAGGTCTTTACTGCAACTACTAGGAGGAAGGTGGTATGAGGCAGAGGGATATACATTTTGAACTACACATCTCTGTGGGTAGGGCTTGTCAGAGAAGAAAACCAACAGAGGAAGGAGAGCTGAGGGAGGAAAAGAAAAACATATTCTTGACGATAATTTTTGAGTGCCTGGACCCAGCGGTGCCTGAAGCAATTTTCAAGCTCTAGACTTTTTGGTTAGATGAACTTCTGTATTTCCTTTGGTTAAGCCCGTTTCTGAGTTGTTTCTATCATTTTCGATTAAAAAAAATCTCACTTTCCCAAAATCTACTCCTACCGTGCACTGGTCCAGCCACACAGCTTCACCCTTTAGCTTCAATTCCACACTTCCCAGCACATCATCATGTTGCAACGAAGCTCTGTGAATCTGCACGTTCTGTTCCACCTGCCTAGACTGTCTTCTCTACGTTACTGGCTCGGGGAAATGCTGATTCTTCTCCCCCAGCTACAGTAGCTCTTGTACTGTTCTGTGAGACCTTAACTGATCAGCTTACCCCCCAGTGGAGTGGGAAGATTCTTCCTGTTCCTTATATCTATTTCTCTCATACAATTTATCCCCCTGCTTCTGGAAGCCCTTCTTGATTCCTCAGTCTTTCCTTTGCACTTTCAAACTTTCTTTGTTCATTTTTAAAATATTTACATGGCTAATTTTGAGCTTAGTGTGACACTGGGCATACAATGGTATTTCTGCTGTCAAGTAACTTAGATCATATTGAAAAACACAAACCAGCAAAGTAGGTGGTCACAACACAATGTGATTAAATGCTATGCTAGAACAAGGTATTTGGGAGTTACCAATACCTGGAATAAGTATTTAAATTAATACGTGAGAGATAAGCTGGAAGTAGAGAAAGATTAGGGAAAAAAAGAGGAATGTTTCATACAGTGGGAATAGTGTACGCTACTCTGGGTTGAGAGAGCTTGGCAACTAAAACTGGTTCCATTATGCTGTCCCCCTGTTACAAACTGGGTGGCATTATGTCTCCAACTATAGTTATTTGAGAATTCTTTCTTATTATACACAATCATTTCTTGTTCATCTTTCTGTATCACCCACTTCCCTCTAAGTCTTGCAATATTTAACAGACCTAACTATATATATTGTTTACAGATGTCAGGAACTGAAGCTTTTGACAATCTCTATTTTTTGTAATTCTTTCCACTGACATCAGTTTTGTTCCTTCATATTTAGATTCTTACATATAACGTGACTATAATTTACAGCTGTTAAGGGTAACTTATTAACACAGTCTATTACTCACCGTTCTCTTTCTCCAGTTTCTATCAACTTTTGGTTAATCGCTGCTCTCATCTGCGCATCTTTGTTCATCTTGCTAACCTGAATATCAACATGTATTTTCAGATATAAAGCACTTATAAAGCATTTCTTCTAAATCCTCTAGGCAAGCATCTTAACATGTTTAACAGTCTATCCACTACGGGGGTGACAAATTTCAACAATGTGTTAACAATCTCATTACTCTTTTAATATTCACTGCATCCTAAGAAGTCACACTGATGAACTCAATTTTCATCCCTCATATGCCTTTTATTAAAATGAGTCTTTAAATAGTAATTATTGTGACATTTATTACACACTTATGTGCCTGGTACTGGGCTAACACATTGTTTTTTATTTCATTTAACTCCCAGAACGTATTATTTTATGTAAGTATTATTAACATAATTTGTATTTTACAGATGAGGAAACTGAGGCACTGAGACAGAAAGTGAAGGAAGGTGTTTTAAGCCCATACCCCTCCCCCCAAACTTTAAACATCACAACATAACTGACTGCTAATCACTTCTGTACCTTAACTGCGTTCAGAATTTTGGGGAAGCCATAATTTAAACTAAATATAAATAAAAGATTAAGTACTCCTGGTGAAAAATGAAATTTCCAGGTAGGGTTCTAAGTGCTTTACTTTTTTCACTAGGATGTATTCAGAATCACGATACCAAACCAGCTGTTAAGTATACTTGTGTTTGCTCTTGATCAAAGCTTGCTGGTGGGATAAGGGGAAAACCGATCCCAAACTAATGCCTAACTTGGCAAATTCTCAATTATCAGTAAGGAAAACCAAAATCAAAATTGTGTAGAAAGAAGAGAAAGGTTAGGTTGTAAAACTTGAAACAAGCTAACATTAGTTTTGTCGTCTCCCATCTGACCTGTATGAAAACTCGAAGACTGGCGGAGACTTTTCAGAGTTGATTCCCCCCCCCCCCCCCCTTTGGAGTGGAACAGAAAAGAGGACGGGTTGAGAAAAGACTAGAAAATGTTTGCTTCTGTATTTGGAGGCTAACATTTTCAAAATAATTCTAAGGTACAGAAAGTATCATTCCTAGAATACTGAACTTAATCTCGCCTTGGCCCTTAAAAATACCGGTAGTGACCTTGGACAAGTCGATTCTTAAAGACCTCAGTTTTCTCACTGGTAAAACAAGGGCGCTAGGGGATCCCTCCCAGTCCAGACATTCTTTAGGAAAACAGAACAGGGCGGAGACAGCAGGAGAGGCGGGAGGGGAGGAGCCAGAAAACAAAGCGAGGACTGGCTACAGGCCAACTCCGGTAGCACGCCCTGTCGGAGAGCCCTACAGGCCCGCGAGCGCGGGTCGGGGAAGCTAACGAAAGACAGCACATCGAAAGGAGCCTGGGCTGGGCCCGGGTCCCGGCCCGGAGGACCACGGGCATAGCTCACCACCATCACCGCGGGCGAGGGCCGTCCCTTCCCAGCGACGAAATGACCCTTGCGCTGACGACCGTTACCTACCACACTCTTCGGCTGCCCAGACTTAGACCCTCAGTAGCTCGGGCGCCTAAGCACACAGAAAGCTAGAACACGCATTTCCGGGGCGGGGTCTCGCCACCCTGCCTATAATGTGAGAATTTAACAAGCGCGGGCCGCCTCCTGGTCGCTCAGCCCTCTGGGTAGGAGAGTCCAAATCCTGCTGCTGCGCGGGCAGTGCGTCTCTGAAAACTACGCGGCCCAGCATGCAACAGTCCACTCCCTCACGGGCACTACATTTCCCAGCAGGCATGCCGCACCGCGGTGTTTTCTGGGATGGGACCCACGCAGCCTCCTGGCCTCGTTGCTGCGAGGGAAGCGCGGACCTTTCAACAAGAGCTTTATTAATTCTCAGGCCAGGATCCTGGAAGGCGATGGAGGTGGCAGCTAATTGCTCCCTGCGGGTGAAGAGACCTCTGTTGGATCCCCGATTCGAGGGCTACAAACTCTCTCTCGAGCCGCTGCCCTGTTACCAGCTGGAGCTTGATGCAGGTGGGAAACGACGGCGCCTCCTTGCACTCTTCCTTACCCCTTTGGGCTGCAAAGGGCCAGACCCTTCCCGCATTTTTTTTCTTTCTGATTCGGGCAGGCAAGGCGACCGGGGCCTTCCTTATGGACCCGTCAGACCGGGGTGGTCACAGGGTGGCGGTTTCTGGAGAAGGACGCCCATCGCGGAACTCCGTGGGAGCCACCTTCTCGCCGTTCTGCTGTAGTGAGACCACGGGCCCCCACTCTGGGCTCGGCCGCCCAGATTCCGAGGTCTGACACACGGGTGCTGCTTGGGCGGAGGCCGCCTGTCCATTCCTGGCGTGGTCCGTGCTGCGGAGAAAGCTCGGAACTTGCTTTTCTCCCGGGAGCATTCTCTGTGGAGTGTGCTTTGAGAAGCCGCACCTCCTTGGAGGACCCCCAGCTCCTGTTTCCTCTGGCCGAGACCCCTTTCTTAAAAGACAAACTCCATTGCAGTTCAGAGCATTTTCAGTTACGGGAGACCTTGTATTAAGGTCTGTCCGTATTGTAGAGAACATCTCTAGACAATTTTGAGGACAAGTAGATTTTCGTACCCATACTTTACTTGTTTTGTTTTTCTGTAGTTGGCCAGAATATTCATACTTTTTTTTTAAAGGTAAAGTGGCATTTTCATTGGTGATAAAGAGCCCAGAGAGTTGCATTTTTATTTAATAACACCCCCTGCTGCTTCTAATAAATGTTGTCAGGAGATCACATTTTGAAAAGTGCTAGTTAATTAATAGTTTCATAGTATCAAGTAAGTAATAAGTGTTTAATTCATTTATAAAATCTATCGGGATCCTGTTGTATGTTACATGCAAATATCAAGATGGTTAAGAGAGTCCCGTAACATAAGATTGCAATTGGCTAGTTGGGAAGAAAAATGAACAGATAATTATAAAACAGTGTGGTAAGGCTATGGGATACGTACAAAACATAATGGTAGTACTTACGTATCATTCCAAACCAGCCTGGGAGATCTGGGAAAGCTTCCTGGAGAAGTGGGTATCTAAGTTGAGCTTCGAAGGGGAGATAAGAGTTGACCTGGGTAAGAAAAAAATGAGCTTGGTTTTTCTTTTCATTCCATTTCTTTTCCATTTCCTTTTCCACCCTATATCAGTAAATGGTACCACCATGTTTAGGTGGTTCATTCATTTAAAAAATCACCCCAAAACTCACTGGCTCAAAAAATAAGCAGTTATTGTTGCTCACAGGTCATCAGGCCTGGTAGGTGGTTCTAGGGTTGGCTTGGGCTCATTTGTACATTTTTGTCCCGTTAGGGGTCTGCTAGGTATCTCTCCACTCATCTTGGTTGGACTTCCTGATAGGTTTAGGGGTTCTCTGCTATAACTGGTTTAAGATTATTTCAGATGGTCCCTCCCTGCTTAGCTGTCCTCCACGTGGTCTCTCATTCTTTAACTGCCTAGTCCAAACTTATTCCAAGAGGCAAGTAGCAGTACATAAGCATTTTTTTTTAAGCTACTTCTTGGAATAAGTTTGTGGTTGTCCCATTGACCTAACTAAGCAAGTCATATAGTCACACATAGAGTGATGATAGCAACCTTGTACCAAGTGGCATAGATCCAGGGAGGCATAAACAATTGTGACTATTCATATAAATCCATGTAGTTACTTATGCTGAAGTCATGGAGTGATTTCTTTTTTATTAAGATCCCCTATTCAATCTGTCAGCAAATCCAGTCGGCTCAAGATTTTGGCTTTTTCATGCCTCTGTCCTTGTCCAAATCACAGTTATCTCTTACCTGGACTATCATAGCTTCCTGACTATCCTTCCTGTCTCCACTTTTGGGCTTCTTCATTCCATTCTCCATAAGTCAGTCCAAACATAGTTTTTAATTCTGTATTTACTTGGCATCTGTTTCCTCCACCAGACTGTGAGCTCCTTGAAGACAGTGATGTTTCTCCTTTGCTCATGGCTCTGTCATTGCTCTTAGCATAGTAGGTGCTCAATAAATTGAATGAATGAAGAAGAGAAGGAGGAAAAAAATCTCCTGGGAAAGCGAGACAGGATTTAGAGAGGTAGGTGAGGGCACTGTTTGTCTTTTGGACTTTATCCTCTGTGTTTCCCAGACTTCTTTATGGGCCCTTAAAAAAAATAATAAAGCTCATCTGTTATAGATTGGCCAACTTTTAAAAAATTTTCTTTTCAATGCTTACCCAAGAACATGCTTACTTATTTTAGAGAGAGAGTAAGGAGAAAGAGAGAAGGAAAGAAACATCCATTTGAGAGGGAAACATCCATCAGCTGCCCCCTGCACACACCCGGACCAGAAACTGGACCCACAGCCCAGGCATGTGCCCGGACCTAGAATCAAACCTGCAACCCCCTCGGTCCATAGGATGAGGCTCCAACCAACTCACTGAGCAACACTGGCCAGGGCAGATTTGCCAACTTTTTAGTTTGCCAAGTGGAGATGTTTCTTAAAAACTGTCATGTACTCACCCATTCTTTCAAAAATAATTTTAACACCAAAAGCAGGAAGTGAAATCTCACAATATATAACTCTAAATCAAATATAGTAACTATTAAAAACTCACTAAGTTGTCCCTTTTCTCCCCTCACTTCACCACTGTTGGTCTTAAGAGTCTGTGTTTGGGATGCACAACCGGCTGTGATGAGATGATGCCATTTAGGGTTTTAAGTATAGAAGGGAAGTCGATTTGGGGTTTGAATGGTTTACTATTGGGCTCCGTGGAGGTTGAATTTGGAAAATGAGAGGAATGGAGACAGGGAGATCTGCTTAACGCTTTTGCAGTAGTTCACGTGAGGGCTTGCTGTAAGACCTACGTGAGGAGGATGATAAAGAGACTGATTCCTTTTAAAACTGTCATTTCTAGAGATACCGAGGTATGATTGAGGAGCCTCTCCTGACAACTAGACTTTTATACTGTCCCAAAGAGTGTACATGTAATTCAGCAAACTGTTAGTGGGCACCTCTGGTGTGTGAATCTCTGCATTTAGGCTGTGAGGAGGGAGATGTGGTCTGTGGTCTCAAAGAGCTTGGAGGTTTATTCACTTGCATTTTACTGAGTGAGTGAGTGATTTTAGAGAGAGAGGAAAGCAACGTTGATTTGTTTTACTTATTTATGCATTCATTGGTGGGGTTTTGTATGTTTCTTGACACAACCTTGGTGTACCAGGGTGACTCTCTGACCCAGGGGTGTCGAACTCATTCTCACCCGGGGCCACATCAGCCTCGCAGTTGCCTTCAAAGGGCCGAAATAATTTTAGGGCTGTATAAATGTAACTACTCCTTAACTGTGAAGGAGTTGAAATTACATTTGGCCCTTTAAAGGCAACCGCGAGGCTGATATGCCCCTGGTGAAAATGAGTTTGACACCCTGCCCTAACCAACTGAGCTGCCTGGCCAAGGCTAGTCTCTTGTCTTAAATAATGTTATTGAATTGTAAAATTCCCTATGCTATGTAAACAGTACATGTTACTTTTTCTTTTATTTCAAAGAATTAAAAAAAAAAAACCTTTTTAAATAAATTGTAATTGCCCTTTGACTCAGCAAGTCCATTTCTGGGCATGTTTTTACAAATGTTTTTCCCCCATAGTCTTTATTTAGTCAATATTTTTGTACATATTTACTTTCCCCCTATATTTCATATGACTAACTCACACTCCATTTTTCCTCTTGATTTGTGGGTTACTATCTCAGGAGATTATCTTCTTGACTACCTAGTTAGAGTCTGCACTATAGAATCGGTATAGTTACGTAGTACCTGGCACCTCATACACTCGATGACCCTTGGTAGCGTTCCCAGTCTTTTCTACGCTAGAACGTTTAGTTCTGTTGAGTCCCGTGTCATCTTTTGTTCATCTCATCTTTTTCAGTGCTTTATCTCTGGAGCTGGAGCATGCCTGATGAATAATAGATTATTTTTATGTCACTCCATTAAACAGCTTTATTGAGCTATAACTGACAAACGCCACATATTTAACTGTGTAGTTTGGCAAGTTTTGACATATGTACATACTCACGAAGTCATCCCCACAATCACGATATTCAACTTAGCTGTCATTTCCCAAAATTCCATGTGCCCTTCTGTTCCTTCCCGTACCCCCCTTCAGTCCCTAAGCAACTGCTGATGTGTTTTCTGTCCCTATATGTTAGTTTTTTGCATTTTCTAGATTTTTATATTCGTGGAATTATACAGTGTGTATTTTTTATTGTCTGTTGCCTTTTACCCAGCATAGTTACTTTGAGTTCATCCATGCTGCATTGAGAGAGGGGTATTGAAGTCTCAGACTATAATTGCAGGTTTTTCTCATTTTCCTTGCACATCTGTCAGCTTTTGTTTCATGTATTTTGAAGCTCTGGTATATTGTATAAACATCGATCATTGTGTCCTTGATAAACTGACCCCTTTATCATTATGAAGTAGCTGCCTTTAACCTTGGTGATAGTCTTTGCTCTGAAATCTGCCTGATCTTACATAGCAACCTCAGCTTGGTTTTGATTAATGTTACCATAGTGCGTGTGTATGTGTGTATACATATATATTTTTTTCCATCCTTTTATTCTCTTTGTATCTTAGTATTTAACATGCATTTCTTTATTGGCAGAAATAGTTGGGTCTTGCTTTGTTACTGAGTCTAACAATCTCTTTCTTTTAATTCAATTGCTTATATTTAATGTGATTATTGATTTTGTTGCATTTGGGTCTTTTATCTTGCTATTGGTATTCTGTTTGTCCCATCTAGTCTTTGGGAAAATGGAATTTTTCCCACTGTTCTGTCTTCTTTTGGATTGAATATTTTTCTATGAATCCATTTTATCACCCTCATTGGCTTATAAGCTATAACTGTTTGTTTTGGTTTTAGTAGTTGCTTTGGGGTGTAAGTATACAGTTTTAACTTATTACACGGTACATTCAAATGACATTACCGTACTTCGCATGCAGTGGAAGACTCTTACAGTGACCTCCACATCTTTCCTGCTGGCCTTTAGGCATTTGTTGTCCTGCATTTTACTTTTATATACTATTGTAAATTCACAGTATATTACTATTTTTGTTTAAATAGTTAATTATCTCAAAGAGATGTAAATGATAAAAAATCTTATATAATTTTCCCATAGTTGCCATTTCGGGTGCACTTCATTCCATTATGTAGATCCATGTTTTTATCTGTATAATTTTCCTTCTGCCTGTGGGTGTCGGTGATGAAATCTTTCACAGTTTAGTGAGAGCAGTGCCCCTCATTCTAGCCGGTCTGACTCCATATCTTGCTTCAGGACTTTTAATACAAACTCGTACTCTACTTTTTTACATCTTTATACACAAATAACAAGTTCAGTAACTAAGGGGAAAGGAGACCTAACTCACTGGGTACGATTAGAAGATACGTGGTCCGAGAACTGACCTTTGTTAATGTTTTAACATTCATTGCCTCTCCCCCCCCATTTGAAAAAAATACTAAGCTTATGTAAGTATTAGATTGAATCGTTTAGGTGGTGTCGAAAGAGTTTGGAGTATTGGTAGTTTCCTGTGGTTCCGCATAATAGTATGTTACGGACAAGAAGCAGTAATTTAACTATTGTTAGCATTATTAACAGGGCTGCTGTCTTATTTACCAGTGTTTGCTCAGTGCACAGTGTCAGGCACACAGTAGTCATTCCATAAATGACTTGTGAGTGAAAAACTAAGTCTGTGAGGTTACATGCATAAGTTTCGTAAGGAATTTCAGTCAAGAGGGGAGATTCCCTTTGTATTAGGCTCCCACTCAGTTTTGTTTTGTCTTGTTCTTTTCTTTAAAGACTAAGAGAAAAGTATTTTTCAGCAAAGCTCTTTTATTTCCAATGCAAGCTAATGTTAAATAATAAGATATTTACTACAATGGCATCTTAGCCCTCTGTTAGAGATGTTCCTCTTCAGCTGTTTCAAAGATCCCAGTGAAGCCTGGAGACCGCCCTCCCCACCTCTCCTAGGAGGAGGCTTTGTCCGTGAGCTCAGCCGCTTCTCCTCCTCAGCTCTGCCTGCCCTTTTATACTCCAGATGAGTAACATGGTATTTTCTTTCCCACATGGGGCCAGAGGCAGTGTGTCCCTGTGCACTAACAGGACAATCATGAAGAAAATGTATTTGTCATCACAGTGTTAGTGTTACCCTTCGGGCCATTTGGGACAGTGTACATTTCCTGCAGTGTCGAGTTTCATCCACACAGTGGTGCTAGAAAACCAAGAATTGCTGTTTTTCCCCTCCTGATCAGGAATATGTATTTCTAATTGTTCTTTATAAAATAGACACTAACTGGAGTTATAGAGTAACAGTTTCTCAGCCTCTGTCAACTCCATAAAGTTACAGTGATGCTACTCCTGAAATGCCTCCACGCTGCATTCACCCTCCGCCCGAATGGCTGCAGTGGCTCTCCCATGGGTCTTCCTGGGTTTGCCCCTGCTTTACTCTGGTATGTTTCCCATATTGTACTTAAAAGGGGTCCTTTTACAAAGTTGAATCTGGATTTTATTCTCCTGCTTAAAAAATTCTTCTTGCATGGAGTTTATCAACAAATGAAAATAAAGTCAAGGCCTTTCATGATTCAACTCCTGCCAAGTTCTCTAGCTTTATTCGTCACTGTCTTTCCTTGTACAATTCCATAGCTCTGTTATTTCAGCCAGTTTGGTTGTCTTTTGGGTCTCTGAAAACAAGTTTTTCCTCCTACTTTTGCCTGCTTTTCCTTCTGCCTGTGGTAAGTAGGTGTGTGTGTGTGCGTGTGTCTGGGTATACTTCTTAAGTTAACTCTACCTTATCCTCTGTAGCTTGGGTCAGATTTCTAAAAGCTTTTGTTACTCTCCCCAAGTAGATTAGCCACCATGGTCATATATGTTCTCGTGGTACCCAGTAATTTTTCTTAATAACATTTAATCATATATTGTCTTATGAGTATTTGATTAATGTCCATTTCCCCACTCAATCATAAGTGTTAAAAACATACTAGATTCTATGCTCTTTGCTCATCATTGTATCATTGGTGCCTATTAAAATATTTGTTGAATAAGTGAATGAATGGATATAAGTCAGCCAGGACTCACAGTAGGTAATAGAGTTAGGAACAGGTGAGTATTCTGGAATAAAACTTCCCATTAGGAAATAGTAAGGTGAGTTTTATATTAAGGTGAGGTATTGGCCCAGCTTGGTCAATTTACATGTTTCCTGTTGGAGCCGAACAGAAGTTAACCAGAAGGCACCAGCACCTCTGAACTGGAAGGGTTCCTCTCTGTATGGAAGGAAGGAGGAATGTGAGGCAGAGATCACATTCGGCAGATTTCAATTTATGGAAGCAGCTAAGAGAGTAGATCTTAAAAGTGTTCATTACAAGAAAAAATTGTAACTATGTGAGGTGATGGATGTGTTAAGTAAACTTACTGTAGTGATCATTTTATAATGTATACATCTATCAAATCATTATGTTGTACACCTTAAACTTATACAATGTTGTGTGCCAATTACATCTCAGTAAAGCTGGAGAAAAGTAAATTAAAATTATGGAAGCAGCTAATGCTCCAGTCATAAAGCTCTATTTAAGTATGAAACCTGGTGTCTTTTCCAGGTGTAATATTGTTTTGCTCTGTACCCTTGGAAAAAATGTAGTATAACTTGGAGAAGTCACTATTTGTGTTTACATTTATTTCCATAATTGTGTAATGAGACAACAGAAACACTATTTCTTAATGTGTGGTCAATGAGATAATGAAGAAAAGTCATTTTAAAAAGTATAAAACCTTTTATGAAGTAGACTTAATATTTGCCCAGGAGACAGGAAATCCTATAATTTTAGAATTTCTCTGTTCTTTTTATTCACAATTACAAGGAAGAGATTCCTAAAAGGAAGGTTGTGGCATGAGAAGCCCTGTTTCCTGTGGCCACCTTATTCTAAGTCCCGTAAGGGCAGGGCCCCTGTCAGCCGCACGCACTGTTCAGCCTCTGCGCGGAGTTTCTGGTGGTGCCCAGAAGTTGGGTTAGAATGAGTGATACAGTGCACTGGCCTGAAGGCCCTTGCACTGCGTGATTAGCGTTGCGTGACTTCTCTGCCCCGTAAGCACTGTGCAGAGAGGAACAATCTGCGACAAAACTCCCGTGATGTGTATGTTTATTTTTCTTATATTTCAGCGGTAGCAGAAGTAAAACTTCGAGATGATCAATACACACTGGAGCACATGCATGCGTTTGGAATGTATAATTACTTACACTGTGATTCGTGGTATCAAGACAGTGTCTACTATGTTGATAATCTTGGAAGAATTATGAATTTGACGGTGATGCTGGTAAGGAAAAAATATACTACTAGGATTTTCTTACAAATTTGGTCTTTAATTAATGTACACATACCTTTAATACAGGGAATCCTATCATCAGTCTTTGTAAGGCTCCATTTCTGTTTAATTCCATTTTGATTTTTCCCTTTGATCCTATTCCTCCACGTATTTAACCCCCTTCACTCCCGCCAGTGGACAGCTACTCTAATTAGAGTTTATCAGTATTGATGTAACTGTTCATTTCTCCTTTTCTTTTTTTAATTTTTTTTATGTGACATGTTATCCCTGACTATCATAGGGATCTGTTTTTCCTTTTAGTTAATTTTTGCTTTATATGTTTTTAACATTGTTAATTGGCTACACTTAAGACTGTTTTGTTTACTTTGAATTGGTCCTTTTAGGATTATGAAATGTCTTTTATTTTTAGGCTCTGGGAATAATTTTGTCTTGAAATCTCATATTAATATGGTCATGTTGGCTTTTTAAAAAATTAGTATTTTATCTTTTTTATCCTCTTAATTTCAGTTTATCAGTGTTCTCATTTTTAAAGTGTATCTCTCATAAAGAACATTTAGTAGGGTCTTGTTTTTTATCCAGGTTGCGAATCTGTGTCCTTTAAGTAGAAGGCTTAGTATGTTTACTTTAATGTAGTTACTGGTAGGGTTGGGTTTATATTACCATCTTTTCAGTTTGTTTCGTCTGTTCTTTGTTTCTTTGTGTCTCTGTTCCCACCTTTGTCTCGATTAATCAAGACTTTATTTAAAGAATTAAAATTTCATTTAATTTTCTCTTTTGGCTTTTCATCTAAACCTGTTTGTATTACTGTTACTTTTAATGTTTATTGTAGAAATTAATATGATTTATCTTTAATTTATCATAGACTGCCTCTAACATTATTACATTTTTAAAAAGTGTAAATTTTACAATAATATTTCTTTTACTTCCCTTTTCACCTTTGACTTATTTTTGTCCTGTGTTTTGCTCCATCATATGTTGTAAACTCCATAATACACTGTTAGTGTATTTGCTGTAAACAGTCAGTGGTCGGTTAGTAGCTCCCTAATCACTCTCTGCTCCTTCTAGCCATCCTCCGCGTTGCATCTACAGAGTAATCTAAACTGCCTGTCTGTTCTCATCACTCCTCACTTAAATCCCTTTAATACTTACTTTATGACAAAATCCACCCTTTTTTCTTTAAAATTTTTTTTCCAGCTTGGTGGTTTCCTCTTTATTGATGTGAAAATCCACCCTTTTTAATATTTAATTTTAGAATAGGCAATGTGTTCATGTGATTTAAAAAACAAGGGACTTAAAAAGGTCTTTCTGACCTCACCTTTTATCTCTCCTGTGTTCAATGCCTGTATTTCTTCTGCATCTTTTGTTAGTTTCTTATCTGTTCTTGTCTACATGGTTTGCTTTTATGTGTCTGTTTTTGATTTTTTTCTGAGAAGTATAAACACAGAGTGTTATGTATTGTTAACATACAAACTCTCCTTGGCGTGTGCAGTTTACAGTGCCCTTCTCTCCAATTCAGACTTTCACCACGCTCTGGCAGCTCCGCTGTCCTGCAGTTTCTGTAACCCGTGGCTGCCAGCCCTTCTCCCATGTGATTAACTGTACCCTGGACGTTCTCTCTCAGTTCTGTCAGGCTGCTTCCCCGTCTGCACTTAAAGTCCCAGCTCATCATTTCGTGCAGGAAGCTTGACCTGATCAATCCCTTTGCTCCCTAGGAACAATTAAACCATTGGCTCTTAGATCTACATGGACTATGAATTTGCTCTTAGGCCAGGGATTAGCAAGATTTCTGTGCACAGGCCAGATAATAAATCTTTTAGGGTTGTGGGCCAAATAGTCTTAATGTCACAACTGCTTAATTTTGCTATAATGTGAAAGCATTAATAGTATGCAAATGAATTAGTGTGGTTGCATTCTAATAAAACCTTATTTACCAAAAGGACAGTAGGCCAGGTTTCACTCATGGGCTGTATAGTTGGTGACCCTTGGTATAGCCTGTGGGTCTTTCTTACATTTCTGTAATTTAAGCACCCAGCAGAGGTGTTGGCCAGTGTGTTTGTTGAATGGATAACAGCTGTTTCGAGTTTGTTCTTACTCTTTGGAGTTGGCTTTGCATTCTTGATAGGATCTTCCTCTTATCAAGGTACATGTATGAGTCTTTGGTTTGTTGAGATAAGTCATCTTACTGAATTAGAAATACTTATATTTCTTCAACAAACATTTATTGAGTGGTACTATGTGCTTGGTAGCTACATACACATATAAGTTGATAATGTGTAACAGTGGAAGTAGGGATCAGATGCAGAAGTAGTGTGGAGAAGGAAAGTTTAGTAGTGTGCTTGGCTGGATAGGTCATGGTTCAGAGGCAGAGGCTTGGTTTTATCAGTTCACCCATTAACAGTGGCAATTTGGGATGCTAATTCTAACTTAAATCACAAGATTCAAAATTGGAAATCTGCAATGAAAGTTTAATGATTGCATTTGAAATACTATAGATAAGCAGTGTGGACTGGTCAGTATATTTTTCTTCTTCTGTTGAAAAGATTGCATAGGATGTCAAATACACATGACTCTTGAACAACTTGGGTGTTAGGGGCACAACCCCCTTGCGGTTGAAAATTCACGTGTAACCTTTGACTCCCCCAGAACTTGGTTATCCCTTAGTATGCACAGGGGGTTGTTGGTTCCAGGACTCCCCCGCACCCCACAGATTCGAAAATCCATAGATGCTCAAGCACCCTGTATAAAATGGCATAGACCAGTGCGTACAGTTGGCCTTCCACATTCACAGACTCCCAAGCTGATCGCAAACAGCACAGGGATCTATTGAAAACATCCATGTATAAATGGACCCACGCAGTTCAAATGTGTTGTTCAAGGGTCAGCTGTACTCTAGTTTTATTAAGGTAGCTGATTCGACATAGAGTAAAGACTAAGATGCTTTTCATTCCTTTTTCTAACCTACTCTCTAATTTCTATGGACACTGTAGAGTAACTCGTCATAGTTCCTTACATAGTTTGGCCTGCCTTTGCCTGTCAGTGGACTCACTTAGGACACTATATACGCGTACACTCTCTATGCACTGTATACTTTGGATCGTGTGTACAGACAAGCCAAATGCCCATAACGTGCATGTGTGTTACATTATGCATACATGGTCATGCATGTCCATACTCTGGCTGTGCATAGTTTACATTTTTAAAAAAAGATTTATTTACTTTTAGAGAGAGAGAAAGGGAGGGAGAAAGAGAGAGAGAAACTCGATGTGCAATAGATACATCACTTGGTTGCCTCGCCCTCAACTGGGCATCTGGCCCACAACCCATGCATGTGCCTTGACTGGGAACCAGACCAGTGAGGAAGTGAACCAGTGACCTTTTCGTTCACGGGCCAGGGCTCAGTCCACTGAGCCACACCAGCCAGGGCATAGTTTGCATTTTATTGTATCTCTTAGAGTTAAGGGCTCTTATGTTTTTAAAGTTCTGTTATGTTTTGTTTGTTTAGGAAGGCAAATCTGAAGTCTCAAAATTTTCTTAAGAATATTGACTTTTATAAGTCTATTTCAGTTCATATATAGTATATTTATATATACATGCATATATAGTATTCACTCAACATTCAGAATATTTTTTGCATGCCTACTTATATATTATGCGTTGCTGTAGGCACTGGCAATGCTGCAGTGTACACAATAAAGTTCCTTCCACATTATTAATTTATAGTAGAATTTGAACTGCTTCCTTCCATCTTGTCCCCAATTTGAACTTGACATTGAAATAACCTCTTTAGGTACATGTTCATACATGTTCAAAGCAATCTGTGCTTTTCCATGATATAATATACATTTAAATTTGTTTAGCTTCTGATAATAATAAAAGGTTTTTGAAAAAGTTTCAGTAGTGAGCAATAAGGAAACTATAATTTAGAATGAATGACTTCTGGGAAAGTTCCTGCAAGTCGCCTTCCTTCCTAGTTCTGAATTACGTTCATACCTGAACTCTTTTCACCCTTCAATGGTATTCTCTGTTTAGCAATCGAATTATAAAGTCCATGAATTATTTAGTTGGAAGGACATAATGTACATTCTAAAAATAGTTTATTCGGTCCTCTACGTAAAAGACGTACCATGTATCTTTTTTTGCAACTGATAGTGACACGTGTGTTTGAGTGAGGATCCCCTACCCGGAATGTTCATTTTGTAAGTGTCACCTCCTGGGCTGGTGGTGTCCCTACAGAGCCTTTTGGTTTCTTGCCGCAGAGGTGTAAGGCCTGATCCTGGCGCTCCGGGATCCAAGTAAAAGAGAAGATTCTGTGGTCGTTTAATCTTTTAATATGTGGGAATTCACAAAATCCTCTATTTTCTTTAAGTAGTGTTCTTGATCTTTGTGCTTAGTTAGTTGGGACTGCTGGCCAGATTCTGCCTGGTTTAAACTTTTAATAGAAAAAAATCTCAGTTTTTTGCTAGTGTGGGAAATTTAAATTGATTTTGGGAGAATTGGTTTTGTGTCTTTTTTCCTCCAAAAAACATGGTCTGTCCCATTTATTTACATCTTGTTTTATGTCCTTTAGTAGGATTTTTAGTTCTCCCTTATGCTCATTTCATTAAATTTATTCTGACGTATTTTATAATTTCTTCATCTGTTAATAGAATATAGCTATTCTGTATTTTCTAGGTGCTTATTGACTATTATAAACGGTCACCTTATTTCATAATTTATTAATTTTTTACCTATTCCCATTTAGGTTTTTAGAATACACAATTACATCATCAATAAAAGGAGCTGGCTTTATCTCTCCTTTTCCAGTGTTTATGAAAATGGAAATAACAACCCGCTGTCATTTCATTTTTATCTTCCTGCTGCTACTAGATAGGGTGTTGAGACGGTGCTGGATAGTAATGGGGTTTGCACATATCCCTGTTCAGTACATGATTTTAATTGTAATGGACTTTCAATTTACGTAGGCAAATACTTACTGTGGGGTTTGAGAAAAAGCTTTTATTGTTCTAATGTTTCCTTCATTTTCATTTCATGTTTGTATTATGAATGGCTGCTGAATTTTATCACCCGCCTTCCCTGCACTCACCTGTTGTTAATGGTCACGTGCCTTTCAGTTTATCAGTGTGGTGATTCAGATTGACGACATTGTTCAGTTCCTTAATTTCCTAGAGTAACCCTCCATTGATAAGAGTATATTACTATTCGGGTACATTGTTGGAGTCTATTACCTGACATTTTACTTAAGAATATTTGTATTTATTTTCACAAGTTATAGTAGTTTTTTGTGTTCTTCTGTTTTGTTTTGATATCTGTTTTGCTGGCTTCCCTTAAATGAGTTGGAGAGCTTTCTAGCACTGGAATAGTGTAAAACTGAAAAGATATATTTTTTATATTTAGAAGATTATTTTTGGACCTCTTGTACATCCTGTTGTCCTTTTTCCGCGGTAGTAGTTCTCTCATCACCACCCAATTTGTTCTACAGTCATTGGTTTAGTCATACTGTTTCTTAGGTAACTTTTTTGTGGGGTTTTTTTTTTTTTTTTTTTTTTTTTTTTTTTTGCTAGGGAAAATCATCCATTTCCTCCCAGTTTTCAAATTTGTTTCTGTAAAGTTATATGTATTATGCTCTTAGGATTCTTTCCACCCTCTATTTTTCCTTAATCAAACTTTAGAAGGTATTATTATTACTTGATTTTTAAAGAACCGCATTTGAGGTTGTTTTAGTTTTCTGTTTAATTCAGTTTATCTTTGTCTTTTAAACTGTATTGCACATCAGAATCACTGGGAGTAACTGATCAAAACAAAAGCTAATTTCAGGTTATTGTCTCCATATGTTTTGGTTCAGTTTGTCAGGGACGGTCATGGTCTGGGAATGTGCGTTTTATCAAGCACTTCAGATGGTTTTGCTTGTGTTTTAGTAATCACGTTTTGAGAAACTTGCACCTGTGATACAGAAGAATACCACACTTATTTCTTATTATTTTTCCGATCAGCAACAAAGGATGTCTACCTGCTCTTTGAAGTTCTGTGAAGGGGACAGGTGGAGAGTATTGAACATTGAACTATACATTGGCTTTTTTTATAGCAGAAAACAGTTATAACATCCCTTTTATTGTCTGTTTTGTTTTGTTTTGTTTTGTTTTTGAGTCAAAGACACACATGCTCAAATCCCAAAGAGGCTCTTTTCCAGTGGCTGGTGTACAAATACCCACCTGTTAAATGTAGGCAAAACATTATTGTGGTTAAAGTGATGGCTGTAAGGGCCCAAGGAAGTTCACAGATTGTTTGGATTTTGTCAGGAGCCAGCAGGTGGCGGCATTTCAACACAGATTTATAGAGGCATTTTACTTCCAAGTCAGTTAAATTTGTGGATTTATAATTTTAGAGAAATCCCAATTGGGAGGGAGTATACTCAAGAAGTAAAAAATGCTCAGGAAAGCAAAAAACAAGTATGTTTAAAATTTAGTTTTTATCATTTTATTATGGTATTACAGCTTATTTTAAAGTAATGTTTATTTCTTTAATATTTAGGAAGGTAAATCTGTCATTGTTTTTTTCCCCACTCACCTGAAAAACTAGTTTCTGCTACTAAGACCAGTGTCATCTTGTGGTGTGTCTTTAAATTCCACCTAAAGATCCAGGGAGAGTTACTGGGCTCCATTTATAAGAGTGCATTTGTGAGGCTATGTCTTGGAGTCAGTCACAGGTTAGTCCAGCCCAAGTGTTTACCAGTATCAGTGTATTCATCTCTAGACCTGAGTCTCAGCATGTTTTCTATGGTTGAGTTTATTAATGTGGAGCCAATTTATTTTCCTAGTTAAAGTAAAAAATAAAAGGAGGAGTAAGTTCTTGGAACTGTCTGCTTAATGCATTCTTGAAAGTTTTATGTTACATAGAGACATTACTCAGACAGCAATTAATTAAAAACACCTTTTCTTAAAGCTTTAGCAAAAAAAAGGAAGATATTTTTAAAGTTAAAAGTTATTAGTGATGAAAGCTTTTCCCCAGAAAAAGATCACTTCCTTTTAAAAGGGCAACATTTGAAATGTCAGTGTCTAGTAATACTAGTAGATGATATTCTTACTTAATTTTGGTTCATCATTTTTTTAACTGAAATAATACTTTAAGATTTACAGAAGAAAATATTTTATTGCATATAGTACATTTAAAAATTAAAATCTACCCTTTGAGAAATGGATTTCTCAGATTTCTCAGAAAGTGTTATTGAGTAATCCTGTTAATGTTAGAAAAATGCTTTGTAAGTTCAGAACTTGTCTCCTTGTAGATGAGATTAAGAACCCCCTAAACTCCTGTTCAGAGATTGTTTTCATAAATATATACAGTTTATGCATTAACACTTTGTTCATGGTGTTATTTATATAGAATATGTAGACAATTTTTATTATGTTGTATTGACTTAAAATTGAATTAAAATACCGTAGTAATATATATTAGCGTAAAAAACCTGAATGGAGTAGCTGTATTCAGAGTGAGGGATTTTGGAGGGGGGTGTTCCGGAAATGGCAGTGAGATCTGGGGGGTCATTTGTTTAGGACAGCGTGGGAAGGAAGTGGCTCCAGACAGTGTGGAGCACAGGAAGAACGTCAGCCTTTGGAGTGGAGTGGATCCGGATTTAAATTTGGGCCCTGTCATTTCTAGGAGTAGAGTCCCAGGCATCTTATTTAATCTTTTTGAAACCGAGCTCTTTATGTTCTTAAGATGGGGGTAATAATTTCAACTTCATATGGTTTGGTAATAATTAAATAAGATGGTAAAAAGTCAAAGCATATTTTATTTAATACCATGCTTTTGCATTGTAGTCGTTCAGTAGGTGTTTCATTTATCAGTGAAATTTTAATACTTTTGCAATTCTGCTGTGAAATGTTACCTCAGAATGATTTTCAACAACCGTGAACATAGTTACATTAACATTTTTTTGTCTAGAAGAAAATGACCAGGTGGTACCAGGACATTATAGATGCCAGTTACATAAAGTGTTATACCATGAGAACGCTTGGTAAAATTGTCAGTGGAGGTTATTAAAAAATAATTCAATACTCTTTAAGTTTTACAGAAGAAAATATTTTATTGTGTACAGTCCACTTAAAAATTAAGATGTACCCTTTGAGAAATAGATTTTAAAAATCAGGAATATTCAGATTGCTTTCACGTAAACTATAGTTTGACTTATGGGATATACTTTATCTTTTTTTGTATTTTAATTTAATTAATTTGGCTTCACATTTACATGCCTGAATATCTTAATCATTCTGTTGGACATTGGCCTAATTTATCTGGTAGACTTCTATCTTAGTTATGTGTAACCTTGTATTTAAAACAAAATGACTTAAAATAACCTTTGTAATTATGTATAAAATGAAGAATAGTGGCTTAACAATTTTGGCCCTGTGTTCTTCCAGATGAGGGTTCCCTAGGTTAGCTGCAGTGAAGGGTATGCGTGGAGATCACTAAAAAGCTTTACTTTTAAACAACTGTTTTGAAAGGAAAAGTCCCATTTTATTTATTAATAACTTTAAATTATGTATATGACACATAAATTGCTCAGTGGAAAAAAATAGTCAAGTAATGTTATTTGAAGCAAAAAGGGAAAATTCTCTCTTAACCTCATTATTCCCTACCACCAGTTTCAATCCAATCTTGATTTTTTCTTCTACTGGTAAACACTATGAATAGACCAGCACCTTACTCTGTGCTGTCAAATCACAACATTTGTTTATTTTAACATATTTGGATTTGTACTGTACATGTTCTGCATCTTTTTCTTTCAGTTATCATCTTGGAGATCTTTTTATGTCAGTATATAAATCCACTTGGGTATACTTAACACTGATTTGGATTTATAATTTTTTGCCTGAAAGGAGAATGCACACCCGGGGAACCACAGAGGGTCTCAGTAAGAGGATGTGAGAAAGGACTTACAGGATTGGGCTTTTTAAAAAATATGTTTAGTTGATATTAAGAGTGAGAGAAGGAAGGGGAGAGGGAAGGAGGGGGGTTAGAGAAAGAGAGAGAGGGAGAGATTTTCTTGCTGTTTCACTTATCAGTGCATTTACTGGTTGATTCTCGGATGTGCCCTGACCAGGGATGGAACCTGCAACCTTAGCAAATTGGGATGACGCTCCAACCTGTTGAGTTACTCAGCCATGGTTAGGTTGGGCTTTTATTAGGTGATTTGAGGTGAGGATTGGTCATTCTGAAAACTTTATGCCACCTCAGAAAACTAAAAATGGAACTGCCTTTTGACCCAGCAATTCCACTGCTGGGATTATACCCTAAGAACACAGAAACACCAATGCAGAAGAACCTATGCACCCCAATGTTCATAGAAGCACAATTTACAATAGCCAAGTGCTGGAAGCAACCTAAGTGCCCATCAGTAAATAAATGGATAAAAAAAATATGGTACATTTACATAATGGAGTACTACACAGCAGAGAGAAAGAAGGAGCTCCTACCCTTTGTAACAGCATGGATGGAACTGGAGAGCATTATGTTAAGTGAAATAAGCCAGGCAGTGAGGGACAAATACCATATGATCTCACCTTTAAGTGGAACCTAATAAAACAAGCAAGCAAAATATAACCAGAGACATTGACATTAAGAACAATCTGACAATAACCAGAGGGGAGGTGGGAGGGAATAATGGGGGGAAGCAGGGAAGGGTTTTCAGGAGCAACTGTAAAGGACACATGGACAACACCAAGGCGAGGTGGAAGCTGGGGAGGGAGGTGGGGATGGCTAGGGTAGGGGGAGTGGTGATGGGTAAATGCAGACAACTACTTGACCAACAATAAAATAATTTAAAATTAAATTAAAATAAAAACAAAACCTTTATGCCAGCTGTGTTTGTCATCAAATTATTTAATTCATTGTTATATGAATCACTAAAATATGAATACAGAAAGAAGAAAAGGTGCTGTTTCAAAAAACAGTAAATTGTATGCTTTAGAAACAATAGGTAACTAAAAAACTTGAGGCTAGTGAGGATATTGAATATATTTTACTTAAATCATATTAATAATTACACTGATCTAAACAGTTCTAGGAGCAGGGAGTGAAATGTATGAATCAAGTATCATTTTTGTGCTGTAGGAAAAACTTAACTGAAAACTAAACAAAAAATTACGGAACACAATGTGTGAGGAAGTTTATTTTCTGAAATGTATGCCTTTTACTGTATTTTCTTGTAGAATATTTTAATGATGCAGGTCATCTTACAGGTTTAAATTACGAGGACATGGACACAATAAAAATATGGTAACAAAAGCCTAAGTTAACAGTCTACATGTGGTGTTTCCATACTGCAGGTTGTCCATGTAGGCATTTAGAACATGATGTGGTGTTTCTATTTAAAATGCTGATTATTTACTCTAAACTTAAGCATAAAGACTAGATTACTGCAGTGTATTAGTTATCTACTTCTGTGCAACAATTTTCTTCAAAATGTAGTGACTTACCATGGTGATCCCATCATTAGGTATATATAAATGTTGCATAATTATGCTGTACACCTGCAGTTAATATAATATTGTATGTTAACTATTTTTTAATAAGAAAGCTTAGTGACTCGAAACAACAAGCATTTGTCATCTTACAGTTTCTGTGGGTCAGAAATTAGAGAGTGGCTTAGCTGGTTCTATCTCAAGTTTTCTCAAGGAATCGTAGTTAAGAAAGATGTCAGCCAGGACCGCACTGAAAGTTTAGCTAGGGCTGAAGGATGCAGTCTCGAGAGGATTCGCTCACAGGACGCTGACTATTGTCAAGGGCCCTCACTTCTTCCCTCTGTGGGTCTACCATGTGCTGTCCAAGAGGGAAAGCAAAATAGATGAAGACGTTTATGATCTGGCCTGAGAAGTAACTGTTACTTCTGCCATTTTTTATTAGAAGTGGGTCGGCAGTACAGCTCCCACTCCAGGGGTGGGCAGTTTGATACCTTCTCTTGAAGAGGAGAGTAACTGCCTTACTGCAGATATCCTACGTGTGTATTTACCAAGGAGATGGAGAGATTCGTTTGTAATATTTGCCTTCTTGTTAGGACACTGCCTTAGGAAAACCACGAGAGGTATTTCGACTTCCTACAGATGTGACAGCATACGACAGTCGGCTTTGTGCATCTGTCCACTTCACGTCTTCTACTTGGGTTACCTTGTCAGATGGAACTGGAAGGTTGTATCTCATTGAAACAGGTGAACGTGGAAATAGTGCTTCTGAAAAATGGGAGGTGAGATATTTGGGATTTTTTTTTATTTGTAGGTTTATGCAGAGGCTGGAAAGTATACATAAAGTAAGGACGTTAATGATTTTGACATAACACTTTTTAGGGACAGTTTATGTGTGACTTTTTGGTTTTGATTATATATAATGTTTTGAATATCTCTTTAATTAAATTATAAAATATATGTCTTTTATAAAACTGATATGTTAACCATTCCTGTTTTGACCTGGGGTCAATTCAGTTGTCAAGAAGTACATTCACTGTTCAGCAAATATTTATTGAGTGTTTTATAGATGTAAAGCAGTACACTAAACACTGACATTGCCTTCTTCTTGAAGAAGAGTTGGCCAGAAAATTACATTGGCTTATCTTTTCTCCTCGACTGCTGTGATATTTGCTGGTATAGGTCTAGCACGCCCCCATTGCCCCACTCTGTCAGCTGTCCCGTACGTTTACCAGAGTGCTCCCTACTGAGAAGAATACACTACAGAGTAAATGCAGGAGCGTACCAATTGCTAAGATGCCATTTTTACTTCACTTTTCTTAATACAATGTAACAGATTTAAATCTGAGGAGCAGGTTAGGATTTTAATAGTAATAAATAGGTAATTAATTTCTCTAGGGCCATATGAAAGTGGAAAAGATGGACACTGAGTTATACTAAAAAGAGTGTTGTGATATTATGACTGTCTAAGTTTCAGCAGGTCTTTAGATCTGGGTAGAAAAAGAGATACAAACTTAACATATTTATGCCTTATAAAATATTTTTTATCAGACCAACAGATACTTATCAAGGCTTTAATTCTTGAGAAAAATCAAAAAGGCCTTATAACAAAAGGGTTTACTTTTCTTACTAAGTTATATTAATCAAAATTGAATTATGTATAATATCAAATTGCATTATGTTCAAAAAAATAAACCAAAAAATATATATATGACCAGAGCGATAATATCCTATTTACCAGGGCCTTTGCAGGCTTTTGCAGTCACATTTTCAAATTTTCATTGGACCTTGTGACGTTTTATGCTCTGGCCTCCTATAATAACTTTCTATTTCCTTTTCTTTTTTTTTTCTCCACTGAGACATGGTGGTATGTACACAATTACCTGAAACAGTGGAAGGAGTTTGGAGGATGACGGGCAGGAAATACACGAATGAGAATTTATCTGTTGTGAAGCTGTATTGATTCTGTTGGTTTTGAGCAGGAAGAGAAAGACCTTCAGCTTAAAATGACGCTGCACATTTAGCTAGAAAGGAAATTCATATTGGTTTATAATTCATTTGATTTCTGCTGTGTATATTCTCTTGGCACATATTAGGCCTTCAATAATATTTATAAAATCAATTAAAAATTTCTGTCTACTTCCTCTTCAGTATGCATTGCTGTAATGAAATACGCACCTCTGAGATGTTTTCAGTTAGTAATAGTTTTGACTGGAGGTTGGAGGGGGTGGGAGAGAAATGGGACTTGGACATTAACTGAGTGGGAAGGATACCATGGAATAGCATTGCTTTAAAGGAAACAATATGGGAGAGTTTTAGGACTTTAGTGGATTCGGTATAACAAAGAGGAAGCTAAAGTTGGGAGTGGTTGGGGGTGCAGTAGTGCCTAAGGTGCCAGGAAAGCCTGGTGGTGATGACCGAAGTATAGAAAGAAATAAGACAGGTATGCTGTCTGCTCTCCAAATATTTTGCCTCTAATATGATGGGATGCTGTACATTAAGTATATCATAGTTGAGTTGCTGGGCCTCTCTGGTCTCCTTCCAGTCCCTTTTGTGCACAGGAGAAATAAAGAGGAGAAAATAATAAACTGTCTACTAGTACCTGGCGAAACTCACTAGCTTTCCTTTTTCCCTTTTGTCTCCCCTAGTCCCCCAAACATAAGCAAAACCCAGCCAACCAACTAAAAACCTGTCTTTATCATCTCTGTTTTGAGTATTTGAAGATTTTGTTGTTGTTGTATTTCTATTTATGGAAGACTTTAGAGTGGATTCCAAAGGTCTTCTATTTGAATAATTTTGATAGAGTTGCTCAAATAAATAGGAAATTGATGACATTAAGGCACACTTTTCTTTATAAGGGTTTCAAGTAGGAACACGTGTGATGGGATTCCAGATACAGGTTTTGGTGCCTTTTTTTTTTTTTTTCCTTAAGGAGCTAATTCTCAGGTGTTTTTTCCAATTATTTTTTTTATTTATTTGAAAATCATGTTTAGAAATCCATCTAAAACTTCTATTTAGTATTTACTCTAATAAAAATGTCTTTTAGATTATGTGTTTGTAGTACAAAAAAGAATTTGATAAGATTTTGTGTGTATCCATATGATGCTTATATTCTTTTTCATAAGCAAATTCAGTATTACATTCTAAATGGAGTTGGTTGAATAATACTGTTTAAATGGATTCCTTTGTTTTTGAGAAATAAGAAAGTTTTATTGATTTATTTTCCAATGCCTTTGACTCTCACTCTGTAAACTTTTAGAAAACACAGAGAGACAAACTAAAAATGAAAATAGGATAAAAATAATAGGAAAAATAACATACACACGCATGCATTGTATCCAGAAACTAAAGGAAGAAAGCAGAAATAAGTCATCTGTGAGACGGGAAGAGATGGAGGAATGAGTAGTAGTAGCCTGCTCACATTCTCTCCTTTTGTACAGAACACTGTGGTCACCTGGTAATTCATTTCTAGGACACTGCTTTTAGTTCTCTTTCTCCTTTAGATGCTGTTCGAATGGCCTGTTGTTTTCTTTGTTTTCAAGCCAAGGGTACTGAATCAGTTTTCTCTGTTAAACAAAAAAGTTCTTCAAGGAATTGTATTTAAATGTGCAATCTTTAAAGGCTTTTTTAAAATTTTGTATTCCTTGTAATAAGTAGTATCCAAAACAATTGTTGGATTGTCAAAATTCTATGTATTCCCTCTGCTTTATACGTTCATGCAATATATACATTTTCGTGCGTGTCATCTTTTTCCCCCCAGATTATGTTTAATGAAGAGCTAGGTAATCCTTTCATTATAGTTCATAGTATCTCATTGCTGAAAGCTGAAGAACATTCAATAGCTACCCTGCTTCTTCGAGTAGAGAAAGAAGAATTAGACATGAAAGGAAGTGGTTTCTTTGTTTCCTTGGAGTGGGTCACTATCAGTAAGAAAAATAAAGGTAAGCATAACATACTCTGAATCCCTCTGTAGTGGTTACCATAACTTAATAGCTTTGAAATACAGAGCTGTTCCTATAAATAGTGTTTGCTTTTTCTTGGGTATTGGGTTACGACTCTGGTATCTTCCTTCCATCCAGTGGAATGAATATCTATAGATGATTTCTCCTGAGGTATGGGTTATAAAAAAATTAATAATGTGCTTCCCCAGTCTACACCTTTTTGTATAAAAGGAGACATTACATAATTTTAAAAGAAGTTAAAAGTGTATTTTTTAATGTATACAAGAATATCTATGTATATGTACACATATACATGTATACACAGGAGTTCATATGTACAAGGTGGGGCAAAAGTCAGTTTACAGTTGTTTATATGGGCAATCATACAATAATTGATAACTTATACCAGAATAAACTGTTTCACGTACTCAGAACTATAAACCAACTTTTGCCCCACCCTGTATAGAAAGCTAATTGTAATTTAATTATAATTCACAGTGTAATTAAAATATAAATTAAATATAACTGCCTAGATGGAAATGAATACATTTATTTCATTAAATCACAACGATGATTTCTTTTCAGTCTAATTGAACTTTGCCATTTGTTTTTACCCACTTAGTTTTTTTAATGCAAAGTGCTTCCATGTGTAGGGAAGTCCTGACTTTTAGTCTGTTTGAAACTGTCTGTCAAGCTTCTGAGTTGGACATTAAAAATTACTTTAAACAAATTAATTAGGATTCCTTTAGTGGCATGGCCTTGCTCTGTGCCAGTGCGTAGCTCCTCCTGACTCATCAGGTGGTTTTGTACTGTGGTTGAGCACTAAGGGATCTTGTTTCCATGACTAGTTATTTTCCTCAGTAGTTTTTATTAACCTACTCATTTAATTTATCAGTCTTAAATTTTCATTGATCTCGCCCTGGCTGGTGTGGCTTAGTGGACTGAGTGCCAGTCTGCAAAGCAAAGGGTTGCTCATTTGATTCCCCGTCAGGACACATGCAGGCCAGGTCCCCAGTCAGGGGCATGCAAGAGGCAGCCACACACTGATGTTTCTTTCCCTGTCTTTCTCCCTCCCTCCCTATAAACAAACAAACAAACAAAAATAAATAAATAAATAAATAAATCTTTATAAAAAGATTTCATTAAAAAATACAATTTCTTGTCTTTAAAAAGAAAATTACCATTGATCTCTATGGAAAAAGATTTCTTCACTGTAGGTGCTAGATTACAATCAGATAAAGGCTATTAGCATTTTTTTCTAAGAGAGCTTTTTTACTTTAAAATGAACTATATGTATATATGAATCTATATGCATATATATACACAGGTACATGTGTATACACACACATATATAAATATAATCAGAATAGTTTATAAATAAGCTGAATACATTTCCTAGGTTTTTCCTTTGAAATATTTGATACAATTTGTTTGTCTTTCTCCCCAGTGTTAATAGTTTCATCTCAAGGAACACAGTATTTGAAAACTTCAGATTAGGTGCCGGAAAACTTGTTCTGTAAAAGGCTGGATGGTAACCGTATGCTCTGTGTCACACGGTGCCGAAGCAGCCAGACGATACGTGAATGAGTACAGCTGTATTCCGATAGTATTTCATTTATGAACACTGACATTAGGACTTCATGTATAAATTTTACATGTAGTTAAATATTGTTTTGATTTTTTTAACCATTTAAAAATTTAAAATTTCTTTTTTAACACAGGCTGTAGTGTGCAAATCCCTACTTTAGATAATAAAAGATTTATTTTTTTAAAGTAAATTGTTGAACATCTTAGAGGTGAATTCGTCCTGCATGTCCCTTCTTTTTTCTGAGATACCTGCTTCTGTGACAGCTTTGGCTCAGGCACAGGAACTCGCATCAAAGTGCCTCAGGACGGTGGCACCTGGCCTACCTCTGCCACCTCTGTTCCCTTCATCTGTGTCGTTGCCTCGGCCTGACATTTAGGCTCCCCTTTCTTGTTCCTCCTCCAATCTCGCTTTAGTTATTGTTACTGTAGAGACATTCTTTCTGTGGTTTACTTTTCTCCATTTTTTCCTTAATGTTTCATTCCTCCTATCACTAATACGATTGTTTTACGTTTTCACTTTATTTTTATATGAAGATTACAGAGCAGTGTTTTTCTAAACTATTGGGTGAAACACTTTATAAATTATATTTGTGGGACAGTTTTAAAATATGGACATACAATACCCCCATTACACATTAAGTATGTTAAAGTTTCTAAAAATTTTGAGTAAAAAAGAAAACTTAATTTTAATCCAGACATTCCCAACTTATTTAACCATGGAACTCACTTGAAGCTTACCTATTATTTTCTGTCCCAAACATGTTGGGAAAAGTCACCCTATAAAATGTAGTGTCTTAGTTCAGGTCTTTACAGGCAGGTAGGACTCTTTGCCCTGCATATACCTATGTAGGAAGAATAGTTTTTAATTCATTTATGATATGAAAAGTCTGTTCTTAAATATGTATGAAATAAATATGTGAATGTAGGCGAAGATTTAGAAAAAACTAATTGATATTTTTAGAGTAGATTCTATTAATATGTATAACTGAGATGACATTGAGTTACGATTTTTGACTACTCAAGGTGAAGCTTACAAGTAGAACCCAATATAATAGAGTAAGTAAAGGTATGGACTCAACTGAAATATTTGAGTACTTTTTAAAGCAGAAAATAATGTATTTTCATAAGAGAATAAATTCAGTTAAAATTTACCAGACACTTTCAAGATACAGTTGTTTATATCTTAAAAAAAGGTTTCTTTAAATATTGATTTTAGGCGGGGGGAGGTGAGGAGGGAGGGAGGGAGGAGGGAGGGGAGGGGGAAGAGGCAGACAGGCAGACACATTGACTTGCTCTATTTATTTATGCATTCATTGGTTGCTTCTTGTATGTGCCCTGACAGTAGACTGGACCTTCACGCAACCTTCGCATGTCTGGATGTTACTCTAACCAACTAAGCTACCCAGCCAGAGCTATATCTAAAAAATTCTAAGTATAGTTATTTATGTTTGATTATAGTAAGCATATAGATCTATATCTGAGTGTGTATAAAAATCATTTCTACCTTAAGCATATTTCATTTTAATAAAAACCCCTTATCAATAGCTAGAATGGGCAGAAAAATAGTCTATACCTCACCTTTTCCCTTTTCCTCTATTTGTGGCTCTTTTCAGAAGATACCTGTCATACACTTGCTGGGAAAGTAGACAAACTGTAGTCAGGGAAAAGATAGATCCCTCAGAGGCTGATGTTTCAGGTTCAGGCAGTCACTTCTGTGATACAGAGCACCGCTGTCCTGCAGAAGTGTCCGAGAGACGGGCGTGTTGTACGTGTGTGCTGTTCAGCGGGATGGCAGCCAGCTTTGGTGGCTGCTGAGCCCTTGAAATGTGGCTAGGGTAATTAAGGAAGTGAATTTCCAATTATACTTAATTGTAATTTAATAACAACCTGTGATCACTGGTTACCACATTGGGTAACACAATCTAGAACAATTTTTATTAGATCCAGTATTTTAAAAAGGGGTTTATTTACAGGATATTAGGTGGTCAGTTTTTTTATCCTTCTAATCTATAAAGACAATATTCCTCTTAATAGTACATTTTAAATATTTAATTTTAATTGGAATTAATATACAAATATTTTCAGAATTTCAATAATGTACTTTTTTTGTAATTTATGTTCAAAAATAATATTCTTTCAGATAATAAAAAATATGAAATCATTAAGCGTGATATTCTCCGTGGAAAGTCAGTGCCAAATTATGCTGCTATCGAGCCCGATGGGAATGGTCTGATGATCGTTTCCTACAAGTCCTTCACATCCGTTCCAGTCGGTCAGGATGTTGAAGAAAATAAGGATGAAGACATGTCAGATAAAATGAAAGGTATGTATATGCATACCTACTGAAGTCTGGTTTGTCTGCCCAATTATGTTATGGATTTTATGAGGTCAAGATAAGTGCTTAATTATTATTTTTAAAATATATTTCCCAGAATAATCTTTGTAAAATATACCACCTAAACAGTGGAAACTGGTTTGATTTAATAATTTTATAATTACCAAAAATGTTTAATATATATACACACACATGCACACACTAGCTTATCTGATTAGGTGTTTAATAAATACTTGGAAAAGAGTAAATAATGACAATTTGCTCTTGGCATTTGAAAAACTGACATATTAGTATTAGAAGTATTAATCGTTAAAATAAGCTCAACTCTGTTCATGTGCATTAGTGTACACCTTTCCAAAGAAAGTTCCTTGAGGGCATAATCACCGCTTGTTTTCTATGTAGACTGAATGAGTGAAGATTTGCAGTGATTTCAGAATGAAAAGAGTAACAAGGGCTTTCAGAAGAAGTACATGTATATACAAAGAATGCATATTCTTTTAAAAAATTCAAGAGATGTATATATATGTATGTCAGTATAGATACATGCTGTCTTTCATTTTATTACTGTTCATATTTCTGAAGTTTATAGCCAGAGAATAGTGTATATGTATGTATACATGTAGATGTATATATGTATTTTTTATCCTTATCCAAGGATATTTTTTTTCATTGCTCTTAGAGAGTGGGGAAGGGGGAGAGAGAAACATCGGCACAAGAGAAGCATTGATTGGTTGCCTCCTGTATGCGCCTGGACAGGGGATCAAACCGACCAGTGTTCAAACTGCAACCTAGGCATGGGCCCTGACCCGAAATTGAACCTGCAACCCTTTGGTTATAGGATGATGAACCAACCAACTGAGCCACACCAGCCAGGGCAAGAATAGCATACTCTTTTAACAGAGATTTCACAATATTTAACAAATTACACATGTTACTCTTTGAGTCTACCTTTTTTTACTTATTTAAATAAAAATTTGTTTTTCTATTTTTATATATTTGTATCTTTCTAACCATGAATTTTTGAAAACAATAAATTAATAAATATTTGAAAAATATTTTCCCCAGGCTTATAAATACCACCTCAGAATACAACAGCTGTGCTTGGTGGCCTTTTATTCAGCCTCTTAACAACCTGGTTTTCTCAAATGTGATGTTTTTTGTTAGATTACTTCTAAGATCCCTTTTGGAATAAATTCTTCTATTCTGTTTTAAGTGTAATGTTAAACTGTCCTAGAACTTAGCCAGAACAGCTATTCCTGTTGCTAGATCACATGGTGTTTAGAACCTAACTCCTTAGGTGAGCAGTTGTGAAGGAAGAAAGTAATGCCTTAATCCTTGGAACCATTTTGCCTGGAAGCTAGGACCACGTGGTTCCAAGACAGCTTGTAGGTAGGTGGAACACATGTTTAAATCACCATCAGGTTAGGTGTTGTTTTTCTTCTTGACAATTCACATTGTATTTTGAATTCTTCCTGAGTTTATTATGTCTCTTCTTCCCCTTTAATGTAAACCCCAAATCCCTTCCATTTTTCTGTTTTCCTTCTAATAAACAGTCCGAACTTAATTTCTTGTACCCAATTTCTATTGGGAAATTTACTCTATGTTTATTTTAGCATAGGATTTTTCACAATGATAAAAGAAAAATATAATTTGAAAAACATATGAGTAGCTTGTTAATTATAGCTTGTTTCCTTTTAAACAGTTTTCTAATATATATACTGGTCTCATTTTCTGTAAACCTCAAGAAGACATATTGTCTGTTGCCTATTTAGTATTGTTACAGTTTTATAAATGAAAGTACTTTCTTTGAAAGATCTAAAACGTGATCTCTGAAAACATACAAAGGCAGTCAAAGCAACCAAAAATTGAGGAAAGTATTTAGGTGTTTGTATACGTTGAATGGAGAGAGAATTTAAAAATTGAGCCTTTCCCTTTAGTTACGTCCATGTTTTTAAATTTATACTAAAAGCTCACAGATTCCTCCCATCCCGTATCTGGCAGAAGTTACCCATTGAGTGTTATGCGTATGTTGCCTTGGTAACTTTTGCGGTAGACAGAAATGTGAATAAAACAAATTACTTGCCTTAAGGAGCTTATAGTTATTACCCTTTCAAGATATTTTTTTTTCAGTGAGTTCATATTAAAAGTTGTAAAGGCAAAGGAGAGAAGATCTGAGAGGCTATTTAAAGGAATATGATGCAGGTTAAAAATTACCCCAAAGTAGCAATTTTATCCTGAAAATTAATGCACATTTTATATTTATTTCTTTAATATCATGTCTGTTAATTTTTTAACATAAAATAAAAGTGACCCTTTAAAAGATACACCATACTTACGCTATGTCTCTGAGCATATCTAGTACCAACGTTTTTACATAAAACAGAAAAACACGAGAAAAACAATAACCCACATTTAGTGAGAATTCATAGTACATTTAAGTAACAGGATTGATATTAAATGTTTTATATGCGTTAACTTACTTAAATGGCAACAATCCTAGGGGTATGTAATGTTCTGTCACCTTGTTGTGCAGATTAGGAAAATGAAGCTCAGGGATAAAATCGCATACCAAAATTAATAAATGGTTGAGCCAGGATTTTGATCCAGGACTAGTCAACTCTGGAGCACTGGTTCCTAACCACTGTGCACTGTTTCTTCCTGGGGCGTGGGTGGATGGATTAATGCTTATGGATGCTCACTGTACATTTCGACCCTACTTTCTTAGTTCCATGGTTATATGGTCTCATGGGTCTAAAGGTGATTCTTCAGTCGCTGGCTATTTAGGAGGCAGGCCGAGCAGACAGAGAAGGAGGCAGATGGAGGATTCTTTTACTGGGAACTTAGACAAAGTATGCTGACAGCCTTTGAATTTCCTAAGAAATCGGGTTCAGGCAACAAAGTTGTGGGGTAGAATAGCCAATACTCGTATAAGGAAAATAAATCTTTCATTTTTGCGTGGATGTATGTCCCATCGAATAATAGTGGTCTCCTGTATCACAGAGTTGCCTTGCTTCTAACACGGGTAAAAGCAAGGCGGCAATGAAAGTTTCAGATGGTGGTTTTGTCATATCTGGTATTCTTTGGAACTAGGAAGCCACCGTGTGTGTGTGTGTGTGTGTGTGTGTGTGTGTGTGTGTGTGTGTGTGTGTGTGTGTGTGTGTGTGTGTGTGTGGCCGGGAGAGAAGGAATGGGGATAAAGGATTGCTATCATTAGTATTTTATGAATACTTAGGTAAGTCTGGAAGAAGAAGACGCCAGGTGCAGGTGCTGTAACTCTTTGAGTGAAAATTCCCAAAAGAGATCTGTGTGTGTGTGTTTATAATTACTTTTTGTGAGATCACTAGAAAATATGCTGAGATTCCTTTAGATAGGTATTCTTTCATATCTTCTAATTTTGCATGTTCTGTTCTCTGGCTTTTATTGCATGATGCATTTTTCCTGTCCCATTAGAGCCTCTGTATTACTGGCAACAGACTGAAGATGATTTGACAGCCACAGTGCGGCTTCCGGAAGGCAGTGCTAAGGAGGACGTTCAAGTACAGTTTCTGCCCGACCACGTCACTGTCGTGCTGAAGGGCCAGAAGCTTTTGGAAGGGAATCTTTTTTCATCTATTGATCATGAAAGCAGTACATGGATAATTAAAGAGAATAATAGGTACTTTTTATACTTTCATTTAAAATTTTTCATCATTTGTATTCTTTCCACAGTAGTTAGCTCAGAGGTGAATACTATAATTGGTCTGTGTGTATTGCCGGTTATTTTTAGGGTGGATTAAAATTGGAATTATTATGTCAAAGAACATAATTGTAGTTAACATTAAAAATACTGATTATAGTTGTCGTTTGTATTACATTGTAGTGCTTTTCATTACCAGCTCTGGATACAATAATAATCATTAATAGGTGAAAATGGTTATTTTAATTTGAACTTAAACTTTTTAATAGAGATAATTTTTTCTACTACTTTTAATTTGTTGATTAGGTAACACATTACCATTCTGTAAAATTTAAGATATATAAAAGGGTATACAGTCATAAGTCTCCCTCCAACCCAGCCCTTCCAGTGTTTTCTTTTTTTAACAAAAAGTTTTCAACACATACTGCACACCGTTCTATAGCTTGCTTTTGTTGACTTTCACAATAAATCTTGGAGAGCTTTCTACCAAGAATGCATAATTTTTTTATCCTACTTTATGGCTTCATAGAATTCTCTGTCAACTGCATTAATCATTGTAAACCATTGGCCCTTTGTTGTTGGACATTTACATTGTTCTCACTGTTTTGCTGCAGTGATAACTGTGTATGTCGTATTTGTCTATCAATATCATTGCACACGTGCAGGATACATGCGGAATACGTGTAAATACCAGTAGAACGGTTCATACTTTAAAAATTGTGGATAATAAATGTTTTCTTATGTAAATTAGCCATAACATTTCTTTTGTGAATTGTGTGTTCAGGACACACACACACACAAAATAAATGATAAATTCAGCTGCATCAAAACAAACTTTCCTGTACATCAAAACAGAGTTTCTTTTCTTGTCAAGACACCACTAAGGGAACAGAGGCAAACCGTGGCCTGGGAAATGATATTCCCAGGATTTATATCAAACATGTAGGGCTCATGTTCTTAATACATAAAGAAGCCCTACTACAAATTCATAGTAAAAGACGACCCAGTTTTTAAAATGGTCCAGTGAATTACAGAGACATGTCACAATAGAAGATCTATAAATGCCTAGTA
Source organism: Desmodus rotundus (assembly GCF_022682495.2). NCBI lineage: Eukaryota > Metazoa > Chordata > Mammalia > Chiroptera > Phyllostomidae > Desmodus > Desmodus rotundus. The sequence continues at coordinate 20,643,538 of NC_071394.1, forward strand.
AGCACAATGAAAAATAATCATTATTAGTCACGAGGGGATACATATTAAAGCCAGACGAGACACCATTACGTGGCAAAAACTAAAGAGGTTGACATGATCGAGTGTTAGCAAGGGTGTGGAGCACTAGCAACTTGTCCGTTGCTGGTAGGAGTGGGAATGATACAATGACTTTAACAAACTGTTTAGCAGTTTCTTACCAAGTTAAATATATAGTTTGTTGTACAGATGTTCTACTTGGAGATATTTATGCAAGAGAAATGAAATGCATGTTAAAAAATAAAACAGTCCCCTCCTTGGATGTGTAGAAGTATGTTCATACCAACTTCATTTATAAAAGCCAAAAAGTGTGAACAGCTCAGTGATCATGAAAAGTGAGTGAGTAAGCACACGTGGTAGTGTATTCATACCATCGAATGCTACCTTGCAATTAAAAAAGAAAGAACTACTGATAAACACAACAATATGAATGAATGAATGTCAGAAGCATGTGGAGTGAAAGAAGCCAGAGGCAAAGGAGTACACACTGTTTGATTCCACAAATGTAGAGTTCTAGGACTGGCAAAACTGATCTGTGGTGTCAAATCAGAGCAGTGGTCACCTCTGAGATGTGAGAGGATTGCCTGGAAAAGGACCCACGGGAGCTTCCTGGATGGTTCAGTGTCTTCCTTGGGTTATACAGATGTGTGCATTTTTAAAACTCAGTGAATCCTCAGAAATCACTTAAAATCTGTGATTTCTCTCTAAATTATACATCAGTAAAAGGAGTATTTTTTTTTAAAAAGGTAAACAAAGGTCAAAGGTCTTATAAAACTCCATAATCTTCTGCCCCCACTATCGTGCCTCTTTGCAAATCTGTTGTCCCGGGTACTTCATGCCCTGATCATTTGGATTAATAAAATTAATTCTGTTTCATTATATATCACATTCTAGTAATGACTGAATTGAGTGATGAATTAATAAGTAGTTTGGGAACTTAATTTAAAAAATGGTCAAATTTGGTCATAAGTGGGTATAAGTAAGATATTTATACTCTAACATATAATTCTTAACTACTAATGCATGACCCATGTGAGTTTTTGGTGTAAGTCTAAATCCTGGGAGTGGGAGAAATACATATTTAGTTTAATTTTTTTAAACCTTAAAAGCAGATATCCTGAATTCATTTTATTAATGGAGAAATTTGATGACTTAGTTATACTTTTTAATATATTATTTCAAAAACTCAGTTATCTGAAAGATTCTTTTAAAAATACTTTATACTTCCTCATATTCTGCTTAAACATACTTTGTGTGTGAGAGATTTGAGGGTAGCGCTGCCACATGGCAGATGAGCTCGAACATACTGTGAAATGTAAGCCATTTAGCAGTCACTCACCAAAGCGCTGTGAGGATAGCGGACACATGCAGGTCGCTTCAGCATTTTATACACGAACATAGACCAGTATTGTTTTTCCATTAAATTTGACGTGCTTGATTATTAGGTTACAAAAGGTAATTACAGTGATGTGTAGGTGGGATCATTGGTTTAAAAACACGATTTTCTGTACTTTATTAAATTACTCGTATCTCATTTTCAGAGAATGTTCCTTCTCTCGTTGGAAGAATAACTAGTCTACAGTTTATTATGTATGGGGTTTTACGTTCCTTTTGGCTTGGATGGCAGAATTTGATAATCGTATTAAAATGTAGAGAGGCAGTTGTGCACATTTAATGATGGATCAGAGTTTTTTTACAACTGAGACTGTATGAACTCTTTCTAACTTCCTTAGGTAGCAACCGACTAAGTACAGTTTTATACAGTCTGGTCACTGGATAAAGTTCATTAGGAGTTATTTACATACATTTTTGCAGAGAGGCAGCATAGTATAGTAGTGAAGAGCATGGACTTGGAGCCAGACAGCTGGACTAGCTTGTGACCCTGGCAAGTTCTTAACCTCTCAGTGTTTCTTTTTCTCACTTGTGGAACAGTGTTAATAGTACATGCTTTATTTGGTTGTGGTGAGCAGTAAGTGAGTTAAAACATGTAAAGTGCTTAAGACAGCACCTGGAATATGGTAACCACTAGGTCAATACACGCTGCCGTTGTTATTTTATTATCATCATTATTCATCATCATCACCATCATTATCAAAATTAGCTTTCTCTTTAGAAAATATAACTAAGCCTGAGCATTATTGTTTGTGGTGGTAATTTTTAAAACTGACGATAGGAACTCATATTACATAAGAAAGATAATTTGTATAGTCTCTTCAAATACGTTTCAGAAAATTTTAAAGTGCTGTAATTAATTCATGGGGTAGTGATAATAACAGCCTTGAAAAAGAATAGTTGACAAGTTTGCATGTTCTATTGGATAATTATGATAATAGTTGTTACTGTGCTCTTGCGGTTGTTGGTTAGCAGTTGTGTTCCCGGGCACGGGTCAGTGTGGCACGTGTGCGCCAGAGTGGCACATGGAAAAGGCTGCTTTGCTGCGGAACGGCTGCCACCCTCACTTTTCTCTGTGCTGCAGCACGGGCTGCTCCCAGAGTAGCGTGCTTGGATTTTCCTTCCTGTGCAAGAGGCACACAGGCAGCGCCCCGTCCTCTGTCTGCAGTCTGCCCTGACTCAGCTCTCTCTCCCCCCGTGCTGCGCATCAGACCTAATCTCAGGGTTCCTTCATAGGCCCTTTATGTTGCATTTGGAATTTGTGTTTAATGGCTTAAATGTACAGAATTAGATTTTTAAAAAGAGACTATATTAACTTTTTTTCCTGTATTACCAAAGTTATTTCTTTCTAATGCCTACATTTCTTTTCATTTCTTTAAAATCTGTATTTTAAAAATTCACATTTGCATTGCTTTAACCTACCTGACCTTTGGTTAATAATTACTATATATATCATGGCTACTAGTTTGTGAAAATAAAGTTAACTGGCTCCACACACACAGAGGTCCCTTTAGCTATAGGCCCTTTCCAGTTAACTCTATGCACCCACCCCCACCTTTCCCCAATGAAATAACCTCAGGTATGTGCTGCTTGTGTTTCTGTTACTTACGTTTGGTAACACGCCACACACTTGCCCAACAACAGTACTTTCTGGGTTGTCCTACTCTTTTGAATTACTCATCAAGCCATTTGACATACTATTCCCAGTGGTACTTTCTTGTTTGTTTATTAAATCTAAATTATTTACCCTTGGATTATAGATTTCCCATCATATACAAAACTAAAATGAACACAATATTTGGTAAAACAACTTCTGGACACCTGAAAGGTAATTTCTATGGAAGATTCCTCTGTTTGCTATTGGTTGTATAATTTACATAGTTGCTTAATATTACATTACTTTTCTCATTTAAACTTCTAGCTTGGAGATTTCCTTCATTAAGAAGAATGAAGGACTGACCTGGCCAGAGCTAGTAGTGGGAGATACACAAGGGGAATATATAAGAGACTCAGCCCAATGTGCTGCGATAGCTGAACGTTTGATGCATTTGACCTCTGAAGAACTGGTAAGCAATGGCAATAGTAGTTTGACTTTCTAAGGATCAGAAATGTGATGATTATGCCATATTTGGAAACATTATTTTGCTTTTCTAAGATAAAAAACAGATTAAGTATTTCCGTTTGAATATTGCTGTATTGGTGTTTGAATATGGCTTAAAATTCTAGTATCCATCCTTGCACTGTTTGGATACATATATGGGGGGGCATGTTGTGTAGGGTAGATGTGCATGTATGCGTGTGACTACCTACGTACACAAACGTGCACGCTCAACGACAGAGGTACGTTCTGAGCAGTGCTCCTCAGACGATTTTGTCGTTGTGCAAACATCACAGAGTGCGCTCACGCAAACCTAGATGGTGTAGCCTGCTGCTTCTAGGCTGCAGGCCTCTGCACTATGCTCCTGTACATGGCAACGCCAGATTGAATCAAGCACAACAGAAAATGATGCAATGAAGAGACGCAGTAAGAATGAGATGTTATGAGGCTGCTGCCGGCTGACTGTGGCATACTGTTTTATAGCAAACTCTTTATAGTAGAAACAGTACAGTCTAAAGTAGTTAAAAGTATAGTAAACTCATAAACCAATAACACAGTCATTTAGCATCAAGTGTACCCAAGTGCATGTGCCGTACTTGTATACATCCGGCAGCACAGTAGGCTTGTTGGCGCCACATCAGCACAAACGTCCCGAGTGGTGCACCGCAACCTGCGACAGCTGCGGCACCACGAGGAAGAGCAGTTTTTCAGCCCCATTGTAATCTTATGGGGCCACCATGGTATGTGTGTGTTTGTGGACATATATATTCTCCTTCAGAGGAATAGACTGGCCAGTGCTGACAGGAATAAAAATCATGATTGTACTGTCTACCTTGCTAATAACCTACTTGTCATCACTGAAATTTTCTGGGTGATCTTACAATATCACCAGGGGTGTATATATCACATACAGTACAGTTAGCTTTAATTGACAATTCATAATGATGACAGTACACTTACTGCCATCTGAAATTATAGCGATGAAGAAAACTACGTGAAGAGAGATTTTTACTATATAGTTAGTTATATCCTAAGGTAGAAAGGAAAGATTAGAATATTTAAAGTAAATATCTCTGTCAAAAGAAAACATAGCCAAAATGGAGATACCAAGCTGCATGTTTGCCAGCAGTAATTACACATTTCAGGAGTCACTAGAACTCATAAATTAGACTATAAAACAGATTTCGTAGACCTGTTGCAATAAGCCGTGCAGACTACAATGCCCTGTGTTCCTTCATTCGGCAAGTGTTTATTGCGATAGGGCTCTGGGGATATAACGGTGATAGACATGGGGGCTGGTTTTGAGGTTGTAGGTAATTACTGCTGCCTCTTCACACTTGATGATTTTGAATGAGTATGGTTATCTATGAGTAAGTAATTTATGCCTGAATCCCAATGTGTTCGTTACATTTTGGGGGTGGGGGGAGTTGAAGGTAGAATCTTGTCATCTGCAACTGAAGTCAGTTTTGTGTTTTTCTAATCTTTATATGTTTTCTTGCCTTACTGCATTGGTTAGAACCTCTACTCCATTGTAACATAGAAATGGTGAAGAGTGGAAATAGACATCCTCACCTTATTCTTATTTGGAAAAAAGAATTGAATATTTCACCATTAAATATGATTCTTTTCATCACATTGAGCAAATTTCTTTCATCCCTAATATATTGATAATTTTTATTATGAAAAGCTGTAGAATTTTGTCAAATGCATTCTTTTTATTTGCAAGATAAACCCCACTTGGTTATCATCTATTATCCTTTTTTACGTATTACTGGTTTTGGTTTGCTAATATGTTCTTGAGGAGTTTTGCATCTATATTTGTAGGAAATATTGTCAGTAGTTTTTTGTTTTGTTTTGCCCTTTTATTGTATTTTTTTGTTTGCTTTTTTTTAATCCAGTGTTGGTATCTGGATAATTCTGACTTCATAAAATGAGTAGTGAGGTGTTTTCTTGTTCTATTTCTGGAAGAAATTATGTAGAATTGGCATTATCTCTTCTTCAAATGTTTGATATAATTTCCAGTGAAGCTATCTGGATTAGAGGGTTTTTTTTTTTAAAGCCATAATTTAATTTCTTCAATAGATACAGGATTATTTTGGGCATCTACTTTCATTGATTTTTTTTCAGTTTTCAGTATTATTCATTTCTGTTATTACATCTTTTTCTCCATTTTGCTTACTCTGGATCTATTTGCACACATCACCCCTCTCCCCCACCCCCGCCTCTTGTTTAAGTAAAAGCTTAGATGATGGATTTTTTACTTTTTCTGGCGTGAAAGGATTTAATGCTCTATATCTTCTTCTAAACACTATTTTAGCTGCATCCCCCAAATTGTCAGTCTGTCATCTTAACCTCTTTGGGGATTGATCCGACTTGTTGCTGGATTTCGGGTTTTTTTATGGTTGATATTTATTCCTTCTTTATTCTTACTCCTAGGTCAGAACTTTCACAAATCTTGGCTGAAAGTCTGGGTTGTTTACCAAGGGCTTCTCCTCCTGTGTGGGCCATGATATTCTCATTTTTGTCTCCCAAGCACTTCGTTCATATCAAAACTCAGCTTTTTAGTCCGTTATCTGCTGCTTCCCACCTGTCTTTTTCAGATCAGCTTAGAAATCAGTTTTTAATTATTGCTGTGCTATTAACATTTTTAAGTATGAAGAAATACATTCTCTTATTGTTTATATGCTTATTTTATTTCCTGGTCTAAGAATCCAAATCCAGATAAAGAAAAACCTCCTTGTAATGCTCAAGAATTAGAAGAATGTGACATTTTCTTTGAAGAGAGTTCCAGTTTATGCAGATTTGATGGCAGTACACTAAAAACTACTCATGTGGTAAGTTCTTGATAATGAGTTTCCCAAAAATTTTTGAAGAAATAGAAGTTCCTTAGATGAAATGACAATTGATTGAACAAATGTATGTATTTTGCAAAGATGGCTTGATTACTGGTCATAAAGGGGCAACTTTTCATAGCACCACCCCCAATTTAAATCCCCTTTTTCCATAGAGCCTTTTCTGGTATCGGGGGTACTTGTCTAACAGGGTTACAGAAGACAGAAGTCAAGTGAATAAGCCATAGACTAAGTCATCACACTATATTCTCATTAGTAGTGTTTGCAGTTATTACCGATAGTTGCATTTTTACCGTCCTCTTCAGTTTTTCTGTTTGCTCTTTACTAATTGCTGTCTTGTTTTTTTTTTTTACTGTTGACTGTTTCATGCATTACTTCTGACCACTTCTTCTTTGTGAAGAATTTTTTATTTGTTTTAGTATTTCTCATTGATTTCTGTAACCTATTATAAACATAGTAAACCCTTCTATATCAAGTGATTTAACTGTTTCCTGTTTTTTTCTCTGTTTCGGAATTTTTATTTGACTCCTTAATTCATTTGGGATTTTTTTCCCTCTCTGATATGCCATAAATACAGAAATTGGTTAATTTTTTCCGCTTAAAATTGCATTCTGTTCAGAAGCTTTGAGAGTTGTTCATGTAGGTCCTGAAGAATGATGTCTAGACCAGTTTGGTGTGATTCCTATGTCCCAGGGTGTGGTCCTCAGCTTTGTAGATGTAGATTTTTTTTAAATTCAGAACTTTTTAGATATATTTGCTTAGGCGAATCATCAATCATTAATACAACCACAGGTATGTCTCATAGAGTTGTTTATGTGAGAAGGGTCTTCATAGTAAATCAGTGGCTAATTTAGAGCTTTGCCTGTAGAAATGTAGTTTTATTACTAAAACCAGAAGTATTTTGCTTTAGGAGTCACAGTCCAAGCAAAAGCAATAGAAAAGAGAACAATTTGGTCTTTTTGTTATTTTGATTTTAGACCTCTCAGTCTTTGATATAGGTCAAGAAAACGCTTTAAAATTTCTGCTAAGTTTGGCCTCACGTGTCCCTTTGTCTTGCAGAGGCTGAGGTGAAAGTGTAGTCTAGCAAAAGGGTATAGAGCCAAAGTCCAAAGTGTCCTGGGAACTTGGTTTAAGAGAGCTACCTGTTCCTCTCACTCACCAACCATTCCTAGTCTTTTTTGGATACTTAACTTTCTTTAACTAATGGCTGGTTATTACAGTACTCAAAGGACTTATAAAAATGAGCACTTTGAGATTATATACCTACTTCAACCACTGAGATGGATTGGCAGAAGACCAGCCGCTAGGCAAAGTGCCATTAAAGCTGTCTCAAAATTAAAACCTTACTCTTACAATTTCTGTATCTGCACTTCTCTCTTTCCCACCACTCACGTTTGGTTTTGATATCACAATTTACATCTTTTTGTCTCATGTATCCCTTAAATTATTATAGTGATGATGATTTTTACTACTTTTTATTTTTAATTTTTACACTAGCTTTATAAGTGATTAACCCACCACCTTTATAACATTAGATTATTCTGAAAGTTACTATGTACTTACTTTTATTGGTGAGACTTATACTTAGATGTAACATTTCTTGTAAGACTGGTCGGGTGGTGATGAACTCCTTCAGCTTTTGCTTGTCTGGCAGGGGTTTTACATGTGTATTAAATAACGAGCAAACAGGAAAAAGGACTCATGGACACGGCCAACAGTGTGGTGATTGCAGGGGTGGGGAGGATAAGGGGACTGCATGGTAATGGGAAAAAAATACAATAAGAAATAAATTCAATAAAAAAGGAAGAAAGTTAGATGGCTGCACTTCATGCCCGCACTTTCAGATAGATAAGCTTTCACAGGAAGTCTGGGTGCTTTGCAGTCAGCTGCCTCTGCGTGGAGCTTTGAGGCGTGAGTCCACGTGTGAGAACCATTTCTCAGTTCATTATAGCCTTGTAAGTTTGGGGGATGCAAGCCCCTCAGCTTTCAAAGCTAGATATTGTAGGACTTCGTTTTCAGATGCAAGTCTTAAAAGTTATGGTACCTGATGTGTGGGGTCCAAATTCATTGCTCCTCAGGGAGACACTCAGGGTTTTGAGTTCCTTTCCAATTATGGGTCATCATTCCAAGAGTGGGGGGGGCGGTTCTAGTCTCCCTGATGCATAGGAGTTGCTCAGCCAGTTTTTAGGGTTTGGTCCATACATAGCTGTAGTTTCGGTCTGTTCCCAAGAAGAGGTGAGTTCAGGATCTTCCTGTATCGCCATCTTCATCTGGAACCTTCTAAACATTCTGATGTTTGTTTCAGGTATGTTATATTTGAGACCAGAGTTGCTTTTCACAATTATAAGCACTTTCAGTTTTCTATTATTGGTCATTTTTTTTATAAATATAGGTAAAGATTCAGTGAAGTAAAATTGCACAAATATTGCCATTTAATTGGAATAGCTAGCTATAAATTGAACAGCTCCAATAATAAGTAATAAGTCCATCTTTTCTTCTAAAGGCAGATTTGGTTTATCTGCACATTGTATGAAAGTCAAGATCTCCCTGGTCAAATAGTTTCTTGGTACTCAAGAGAGTCTGAGTGGGCTGGCCATTGGAGGAAAGGCATGAAGGAGGCGGTAACGTTTTGGAGATTGATTGCCACGTCCACTGGTGGAATCGTGTAGTGCTTTATCACCCGTTTGTACTTCTGTCTGCAGTGTTTGCTTCAGGTTCTCTTTGCTTGGTTTCATTTGTCCTGACTTCGGATAATTTAAAATTACCTGGGTATGGAAAGGTCAATCAATATATGTCCTTATAGTTTTAGGGAAGAAGTACAGTAACAAAAAGGTCAGAACTCTATACTGTAAATGACAGATTTTTCAAAATGTAAAATTCCCTGCAAGAAATGTAAATCGGGGTTAGAATTTGGCATTTGGACAGTGAAATTTTAAATGAGTAGACGCAGCAGCACAATAAAATAGAAATATTAAATATCAGAACTGAAGAAGAAAAGTAAAAAGATGGGGTCACTAGGGTATGAAGCTCATATCAGAATTTAAATGCATTTGAAGATGAATTACTTTTGCTTCTATCTGGAGCTTTACTAGACATGTTTTGATAAAATATTAACCACTGCAAACCTGGGAGCTATTGAACACTTGAAATGTGGCTTGATTGAATTGACATGTCCTGTAAATAAATGTAAAATAGACAACCAGATTTTGAAGTAGCATGAACAAAGAATAACATACATTAATAATAACTTTTATATGAATGTTTAGCTTGAGATGATAATATTTTGAATGTTTAGTTAAATAAAATCTATTCTAAAAATTAATTTATTCTGTCCTTTACTTTTTAATATGGCTACTAGGAAATTTAAAATTTATGTATGTTCTTTGCATTTTATTTCTATTGGACAATAATAGCCTATAAGTGATCAAATTAAATATAGACTTAAGCAGCCAAAAGGTGATAGGGATATTTAAAAGTTTAAATTACAGTGAGTTTGTCAATTCACATGATATTCACCATATACTGCTCAACGTATGAAACAGCTGAAAAGAATATTTGTAACTTTTATACCTGAATAGAGGATTTACAAATAGGAAATAATTGTTTAGTCTACTGTCATTTTGAAAGCTAGTAGAAAAGGCATGTACTTGATATACTAATTTTTTTTCCCCAAAAGGTATTAAGGACAGGATCAGAAGATAATAGAGGAAGAAAATACTTTTAGAAAGTATCTAAGCCAGTAGTTCTCAAGCCTTTTGGTCTCAGGACCCTTCACATTCTTAAGTTCCTTGGGATACATAATCTTTTGGTTTATTCGGATTTATCTATCAATTTGACCATATTAGAAATTGTCTTAAGAAGGGCTGCCTAGCTGCCTTAAGAAGGGCTTTAGACTGGGCGGCTTAAACATCATAAATTTGGTTTCTCTCGGTGCTGGAGGCTAGAAGTCTGCAACCAAGGTGTTAGCGTGGTTAGAATCTTCTGCAGCTTCTCTCTCTGACTGTAGATGACTGTTGTGTCTTTTGTCGTTCCATGGTCTTCCTCTGCCCGTGACTGTGCCCTAATCACCTCTCATAAGGACATCAGTGCCATTAGATTTGGACCCACCCTTATGGCTTCTTTTTAGCTCCTTTCTCCAGAGGTACTGGGGGTTAGGACTTTAACATGAGTTCTGAGGGCATATAGCTCAGTTTATAATAATATCCTTCTTTTAGATTTTAGCAAATGTTGAATTTTGCCACATTTTTTTTTTCTGTTTTTCCACCTCCTTTTTGCTGAAACATTTAGGGATGAGTTGCACATGACATGTCCCTTTACCCCAATTTTTTAAAATATAGGCACAATACAATTCAGGAAATTTAACTTTGATATAATAGTTTACCTAATACAAAGTCTATGTTTAAATTTTACCAATTGCTCAAATAAAGTACTTTATAACAATTTTTTCCCCTGGTTTGGGATTTAACCCCATGTCACATACTGCATTTAGTTGTGATGCCTCTTCAGTGTCCTTGAATTTGGAACATCCAGTTAGCTAGCTAGCCTTCGTGACACTGCCTTGACTTGTACCTGTTATAGACTGTCTCCAGCATTCCCTCAAGAGCAAGGTTCACCTGTTGCATTTTTGCTGGGGATACTACATAAATATTTCCTTTCTGGTGAATCGCATTAGGAGGAACTTGGTAGTTGTTGCTACTTTTTTCCCCTACTATCGTGGTGTGAAGTTTAGTTATGGGGTGTCCCCAGGTTTCTCTGCTACACAGTCTCATCTTCCCCTTTCAGTTACTAAAGTAATCCTAAGGCTTCAGTAGTGTTGTCAGTTCTCCCTTCTTTTTCTTTCTGTGGGGGCTTTCTATCTGCTATTTTTAGAATAATAGCTGGAATCCTTACCATGGTCTTCACGCCCCCTTCAACTCTCTGTGACTTTACTGTATGTACTTAAAATTGAAACACAACAAACACAAATTTCAAGCAAATATTTCACACGGCAGTACTATCCTTATTGTATAGGACATGCCTTAGCATTCCATTCCATCCTATTTTTAATGAAATAAAATAGAGAATTCTCTTCTGATCTACTAAACTGATTTTTCTACCAGTGCTGAGACCCATAGTTTAAGACCCAGTACTGATTGTCTTTCATTTTCATCCTTGCTTACTCTTTAGCCACAGTGGCCTTTTTGCTTTCCCCACATTGAACATGTTTCTCCTTTAAGGCCTTTGCATTTGTATTCTCTCTACCTGAAGGGTTCTGCCTTTCCTTGTGTGGTCCCTTAGTTTATTCATGCCTCTGTTCATGTGTTACCTTCCATCCCTTAGTCACCTATATCAGACACAACCACGTTATCTCCTCACCTGCTTACTCTTTTTTGTCCTCTTGGAAGTTTGTATTTTATATTTATATATTACTATTGTCTTATAGGTCCTCCTTTGTATTTTTATATATGTCCTCTATTAGAATACTCTCTGGAATTGATATTAATTATGATTTATACAGCTAAAGATCCAACTGGATAATTTTCAGAATGAAAAAATTGCCGGTTTTCCCTTATATTTCTAAGTACTAGTAGTTATTTTCTTTCTTACAGTTTTTAGTGAAGTAAAAATGTAAATGCATTCCCCCCATTGCATTTTACATCACTTAGCTCAGATCTGGCATCTTCCTTTGCTCAATCTCTAGTCAATGTTTAAACGTCTTTGATTTATTTAGTTTATTTTATGGATGGGTGTTCCAACAAAATTGCGACTCAAGATTTTATAAGACTTCTTTACTGTTGCTTATAAACATCAATTTTAGACATGCCACACATGTACGACTTCTCAGTGCAGCTGAACGGACCGAGCAAAATACACACATATTTTATAGTACATGGATGACCATATCTGAAATAGTGCCCAGTCAGCGACACACTCTGGTGATTGCTTAGTAACTACTATAAAACGGGCTTTTGGAGAAGCGTTCAGTTCTAGTGATTAAGTGCGGGAGGCAGCCGATCGATGTTTTTCTCGCATATTGATGTTTCTCTCTCTCTCACCCCCTCTCCCCTCTAAAAATAAATAAAACCTTCAAAAAAATAGAATACAGGTTTAGAAGGACATTGAACTTAAATCCCAGCTACCATTTATTAGCATCTTAACTTAAATTTCTCAACCTCTTGAATTTTAGTCTTCACTTTTATAAAATGGGATCATATTCCTCATTCTCAGGAAGTGAAGATTAAATAAGGTGGTTGTGAAATTATAGAAAATATGTATATATTGGTCTCTGTCTCCAGTTTGTGGCACAGAGCTCCTAAACCCCTTGCAATTTCCTGAAAAAATCTAGGAGCATCTTTTGCTTTAATATTTGGTCTTTGACCTGGTTCTGGACACAGAGCTCCTAAATCCCCTAGAATTTGTTCCTAGGTGATAGGAGTGTCTTTTGTTCTAATTGAGCAACTCCTGGTGGGCTCCAAGGTAACTTCAAATGGGGGGTGGTCCCCAGAAAGACCGAGTCATGATTATGAGCTTGGAACTTTCAGCTCTATCTCTCATCCTCCAGGAAGGGGAGAGGGACTGACTGAGTTAAAGGTTCATCTTTCCTATGTGATGAAACTGCCATGGAAATCCCCAAAATACAGGGTTCCTAGAGCTTCTGTGTTGCTGAACACACGGAGGTCCCAGGGTGGCATGCTTGGCGAGGGTATGGAAGCTTGGAGTGCCTTCCTCTCTAGTTCTCACTATGCATCTCCTCCGTTTGGATGTTCATCTGTATCGTATCCTTTTATGATAAAGTGGTAAATGTATGTTAAGTGTGTCCCTGAATTCTGTGAGACATTTTAGCAAGATATCAAACCCAAGGAGGGAATCATTGGAACCCTGATTTATAGGCAATGAGTCTGGCATACAAGTGACAACTGAAACATGTGACTGGTGTCTGAGGTGGGTGGGGAGAGGGAGTCTTGTGGGACGGAGCCCTTAACCTGTAGAACCTGATGCTTTCTCCAAGTAGATTCTTTCAGAACTGAATTGGATTTTAGGACATCCAGCGGGTGTCAAAGAGGCTTGATGTGTGGACAGCCCACGCATCCGGTGTCGGAAGTGTTTTCAGTGTGGTAGTATTGTGAACGTAAAGGAGAGACACAGGTGCTTCTACTTACAGAGTATTTCATGCATGTTAGAAACAGTAAATTTTAGCAGCTCTATGCACAGAATATGAATTTGGAATTAAAGTTTCATGTCATTAATTTTCAGTCTGGCCTCCTAACAAATACTTTGTTTCTGAATAGATAAATCCTTTCTCTTAATACTATTTTTCAATTTAATTTGGTAATAGCACTGATTAAAGGTTATTTGAATGTCTTCACTTTGGTTTAATATACAGGAGTCTTTAATTGCTAATTCCTTTTCAACAAAGAAAAGGAAAAGACAGTCAATTGACTACATGAAAGTCATGTTTCAAATTTTCCTCTAGAGAATATTTTATTAATTGCAGTCCACTCTAGAAGAAATAGATAACCTTAATAGTCCTGGATCTGTTAAGAGATTAAATTTATTAACCTTCTAACAAAGAAATCTGCAGATCTAGGTTGTTTCACTGGTGTGTGCTACCCAACAAAGAAACAATAACAATTCCATATGGACTGTTCCCCAAAATAAAAGAGAAAAGAGCACCTCCCACTTAGTTTATGAAGCCTGCATTACCCTGATGCAAAGGCATGACAAGATAAGTAAATGGAGGGGGAGAAACCAGTATCTATTCCTCATGAATATAGACGCAATAATTCTCAGTAAAATGTTAGTGAATCTGATCCAGCGAGTAAAAAGGATAATACATCACGACCAAGTAGAGTTTATCCTGAAAATTCGAGATTGATTCAACATTCAGATGTTAATCAGTGTGATTCAGGTTATCGACAAAGAAGAAAGATATTTGACCACCCTAGTACATACAGAAGAATAATTTGACAAAATTTAGCCTCCATTTATGATAAAAGTGCTCAGCAAACTAGGAATTGAAGGTAACTGTTACCCTCCTCAAAAAACCTAGTTAACAACACACTTCATGGTAAAAGACCAGATGCTTCCCTAAGAAGGCATTTGCCCGCATTATTCCTCAGCCTCATGCTGGAAATCCGAGCTAGTGTGTGCGGCCAGAAAAAGTAGTAAAAAGCATAAATTAGTATAATATGTAAACATGTTATGTAATATGTAAATATACAGATGTTAGTATAAAAGCATAAAATAGTATGAGAGATTCTACTACTACCATGAGAAAAATGAAACCAAACGCTTTTTGGGTATTAAAAGCAGTATTTTCACACAGGTCACTTATCCGCTCTTAGCCCGCAACCTTTGAATGGAATTATGAGCTTATTTTCCTATCGTGGCTCCTGACCAACCTAAGCATTAGCAGCCATCTTGCAGAGGCATAACCTTTTTTATTTAGCCGCATGGTATATACCTGGTTTTAAAATGAAGACTAGGAAGGATAGGACTTGGTAAGTAAGATGAATGTCACACAGTCTCTTACTACATAAAGAAAAAAGAATTTCAAATTATTTATCTCATTTAAAGGGAGAGATTTGTCTCACAGTAAATTATTACAATCAGACTAGTTTATTATAATTTGTTTTTTAAACTTCCAGAATTTTGGCTTTCAATATATTGAAAGCATCCAAATCTTAATTTGAAGAATAACTTGTTCACTTTTAGGGGAGCAGATCCCCAAACTCTTTACTGAAATGTATTATAGGAAAGTATAAAATTGAAAGGGATGGGCATTCGGTTGAAACTATACATAAAATTTATTTGACAATAAAATGACAAAGTAAATTTTGTACTTCTTATTTTTGAAATAGTGCAAGACTTTAGAAATTTGAGTGTAAATTAAATATGCGGAGATTAGGACAGAGTAAGGATATGTTATGGTTTTTATAGCTATTATCATTTTCTGGGCATAAAATCATATAAGTGCCTTAAGGAGCTATATGAAGATCACATCAAAGTTAGTATGCTTTTCTCATTAACGTTGCTTATCTCATTTGTTTGATTTGGAACGCCAATAATATTCAGGGCAGAATGTATAGAAAACATCTAGAATGGTAATAACAGACATTTGCATTTATTAAGGTTTTTCTAAGTGCCAAGCACTGTTCAGGTACTTGAAGTATATCATTTACTCAGCAAAACAGCTGTGAAATAAGTACTGTTATTATCACGGTACTTACAGGAGAATAAAGTAGGCTAAGTATTCTACCCATAGTCATAAGTCCTCACTCTCAAAGACCTACAAAGGGAACAGGGAGATAAATTCTATGGGAGAGGTATAAATAAACTGTTGTGATACATTATGTCTCTTTGTTAACGGAGAAAACTGCCTGGAGGAGAAAGTGCCAGTTGAGCATGGCATGAAGTATGTAATGGGCAGGGGGTGTGCAGCAAGCAGAAAATGCGCGGCAGGTGAAGCAGTGGGAGAGTGGGGGAGGGGTGCAGTTTTGTAAATTGTGATCCACTTCTGCTAAGTGCTAGGTTTTGAGGAGAATAATAGGAGCCAATATTGGGAAGGTATTTTGGGGTCAGTTTTAAGAAGCTTTCAGAAATACCATTCAAGTCAGTTTGGACATTTTTCTTCAAGCGTTGGCAAATCATAAGGAAGTATTATTGAAAAAGTAAGATTTTCTGAAGCGAGAACTAAAAGGCACTGAGAACTTTGTACTCGGTTAAGTGTGGAAGCTGCTCACCCTAATCACCTTCTAGTGGGTACTTCTTTAATAGCTGAATCGTAAGATTTGTTGCTTTACAAAATCCTCAGCCAATTATTCTAACTAGAAGCTACAATAAAACATTCCTAACTCTAAGGATAGATTAGCTTTGCTGGAAGTCTTTCTAAAAAATAATTTCCTACATAAAAGATTCATTCAAAAGTATTTATCTAGAAAATGTAGACAAGAAGACAAGCTTCTGGTTCTCGAGGTAGTCTCGTAAGATATGTGGTGTACTTGTTTCCTATGCTGCCATAACTGATTGTGCAGTATCAAAAATGCAGATTTATTCTCTTAACTTCCAGAAGTCAGAAGTCCTTAAGTTCTAGAAGTCAGGGGTCACTAGAATGGGTATTCGGGGCTGCATTCATTCTGGAGACTCTAAGGGGAGAGTCCATTTTCTTTCCTTTTCCATCTTCTAGAGGTTGCCTGCATTCCTTAGCTGGTGGTCTCAGCTTCCAATTTCTAAGCCAGCAGCATAACACCCCCTAACCTGTCTCTCCTGTCCCTCTGCCTTTGCTGTCCTGTCACCCTGTGTCGGTGACTACCCCCCACTGCCATTTCCCTCTCACAGGAACCCTTATTAATACATTGAGTCCACCCACACAACTCAGGATTATCTCCCCAGTTCAAGATCATTAACTTTGTCACCTCTGCAGAGTCCCCTTTGCCACGTAAGGTAATATATTCATAGGTTCCAGGGGATTAAGATGTGGACAATTTAGCGCTACATCATTCAGCCTACCGCAGGTGGTTTATGCATGCATATTAATAATCTAACATTGTATGATCAATAATTTGTTAGGAATAGTATACATGATGCTAGGGATTCTCAGAGTTCAGGCAGCTCATATAACCATGAGAATAGGGAAAGCTTCCCGAGCAAGAGGTGGTTGAACTGAATCTTGGAAAATGGGAATCCATCAGCCGAGAAAGTGCAAGAAGAATCCAAGCTATGTCGCGGGCAGAAGCAAACCATGCGATGTGAGGTTGCCGGGTTTGTAATTAGCAGTACTTTGACTCCGCCCTGTTGGGAGTATGTACGGATAAGGTATGTGGAAGCGAAGAGAATATCTGAGTCAGAGTAAGGAGCCCATCACAAGAGACCTGCATCTCCAGCTGATTTTCGTGGGTCAGCTCTCTCGGTGTTAGCCTTTTTTAAAAAATCTTGTTTATTCTACTACAGTTGTCCCAATTTTTCCCCCTAGGCCCTCCTCCGCCCAGCCCACCCCCTGCCCCCACAGTCAGTCCCCACACCGTTGTCCACGCCCATGGGTCATTCGTACACGCTCTTTGACTAGTCCCTTCCCCCTCTTTGACTTGATGGTTCAGGGCCCTCCGTTCTTCTCACTGTTGTACATTCAAGCATGAGCGGGTTAGAGATCATTCATTCTCAATATGTTCTTAAGGCACTTGGCTCTTGAAAGTAAGTGCATTTTTATGAAAATACTATTTTAACTTGTATTTGTATTTCAATTACCTTTTTCTTCTGTGAAAGCCCTTGGTAAACAAGTGAGAATAGCAGCGGGGGGAGTGGGGGAGGGTTATTCAGGGGAGAGAGTGAAGCAGTGTTGGTCCATCAGTGAGTTGCTGGTGGTTTTGAAAAGAAACCTGACTTAGCCAGTGATTATCAGCAGAAGAAATAGTCTGTAAGCGTGTGCCGGCCTGTCTCCTAGAGAAAACAAGCACCTGCCCCCCCCCCCCCAGAGCCTGCCTCCCTGCATCGCTGGGGCCCCAGAAATTGGTTGCTCTGTCCCTGGATTCTCCTGTGACTGTTCTGACATAGCTGTACCCGTCAGTCCTCTTGCTAGGGAGCCCACGCCATGCTTTCCCTATCGAATACCGGTCGGGCCTCCACCTCTTAATTTTAACCATTTTTTTTATTCTCCAGTCTGCTCTAACAGTTGTGGAAACAATTCCATATTTATCGAGTACTATGCACATTTTGTGTTTTCTACATTTGATGTGATTTTGTTGGTATTTAGGCATTTTAAATTGATAACATTTCTAATAAAGAGTATCATTGCAACCTATTTCCATTAAAAGAAGTATTCCTGTAGATGGAATCCACTTATGAGTCTCCACCTGATTATTTTATATTAAAATGAATTGCTTTAGCCATCAATATTGCAGTAAAAATTAACATAATAAACATGCTCGATATTGATACTGTAATTAAATAGCACACCAGAGTAAATAATTTGTAAACTAACGGATGTGAGTTTGGATCTGAGCATTGTGACTTTTCTGTGTAGCCTAAACACGTCACCCAGGCTCCCCGCGCGTGTCCTTTCACCTGGTAGGTGCCTGTAACAACAGCCTGTCGGTTGTGCACGTTAACATCTGTGACATGTCCCACAGGTAGATGCACTCAAGAATCCTAGTTCCTGTCATTGTTCTTAGTAATTATTATTATTCCACGGGAGCATTTATAAACTTCATATCTGTATTCTGTGGTTTCGAAAATATCCTGCTTATAAATTGGTGTTTTGTATCAACTGTTAACTAGTTTAAAATATAAGAGGTAGTTTAGCCTAGTGGTTAAGAACATAGACTCTGGGTTCACATCTCAGGTCCACGACTTATTTCCAGGCTGTTCTTGTTACTTGAGTGCCCTTGTGCCTCACTTTCTCAGCTTTAAGATGTAGGTAACAAGAGCACATTTCTCCCAGGGCATTATGAAGAGTTAATCAGGTTAAGTGTATAAAATGTTTACAACAGTTGCTGACTGACATAAAGTGTTAAGTCAGTGTTTGTCATCATTGGTATTTTTAATAATTTGTTGAGTAAAACTTACATTTTTTGTCACTTTGTATTTGAGGTGAATCTGGGAAGCAACCAGTACCTTTTCTCTGTCGTCGTGGACCCGAAGGAGATGCCCGGCTTCTGTCTGCGCCACGATGTGGACGCCCTCCTCTGGCAGCCGCACTCCCGCAGCCAGCGGGACCTGTGGGAGCACATCGCGACTTTCAATGCTTTAGGTATGCAGCGGGCCCTTCCTTCCACGGCGTTTTCATGACATCAGAAATTGCACGCATCATTTTTTTTTAAGTTTTCTTTTTCCTTTTTAAAAAACTTGAGCTGTCCTAATTATATTTGGATTGACCTACGCTGTAATTATGCTTGATGAATGTCAGTACTTTGAGGATGGTAGGACTAATCTGTTTCTCTGCTTATACAGAAGATCAATGCAGAATAGAAATCGAAGTGGTTATCTGACCACCAGAATAGTTCTGGCCAATCATTTGTATATTCCAGTTAAGCTGTACAGTATTTGAATGTGAGCAAGGAGTTTGACAATACCCTACATGGTACTTGGATTCAGGGTTCTTCAGAGTAATCTTCAAAAACGCCATAGACTCCGCGGTAGTGAACGTTAGGAGACATCTTTCATGGGTCATAAGTGCAGAGAGCCATTATAAATGACAGCACTTAGGGAAAATGACGATGAGCAGAAATAAAATTTATTCTGTAGGATAAAAGGGAAAATACCAACTTAAAAATAGGGCTTGAAAAATTTTAAACTATCTAATTGTAGATGTATGCAATAATTGATTTTCTATCCAAATAGATAAGTCATGGGAGGGAGAAAGGTTTTACGTGAATTAGCTACAGTTACTGCCTTACTAAAAGGTCATTTTAAACTGGCAGCAGGAAGTAGAGTTACGCATTTTGATTGCTAAATGTGTGCATGACCCTAACTATAGAGATTTGCCAACTCTCCTTAGAGTTAATAATAGCTGCTGACTGGCTAATTCAGATTCCGATGGCTTTTTATGACTTGAAATAAAATTTGGTTAAGTAATTTAACTGCATATTTCTAGCCTTTCCACTGTAATTTCTGTATTTTTTATTCTCTACCTTCTTTTTTAGTAAGATGAACCCATCAATTTTCATATGCATACATCCATTTGTATCCCCAAACCTCCTAGCATAGGAGATTGTGTTATGATTGAGCTTTAAGTCACATCAGCATTGTGGTAGATACGTAGTCTGAAGATACTATATACATTGATAACTTAGCCAAGATTAGCCCAGAGAACTAATTCTAAGCTACTTAAATAGAAAGCTGCATCCTCTTTTTCCCTTCTCAAACCCTGCTTAATATTAAAAAACAGAATATTCATCTGACTGTGGTCAGTGGCTCCTTGGCTCATTCATTGTCTGATGAACTTTACAGTATCCTTTTTGTATATTTTATCTCACATGTTATGGCTGAAAATCCTAATTTATATTTCAGCTTTTTAAATCGGGAAAGATAATTGTTAAGAAGATTAATACTGTTTTTTTCATAGTTTAATTAGTTTGCAAGGGACATCCTAATGAAGCTTTTAAAAATTAGATACTCGAATTTTCTTTTAGGCTTGCAGTGGTCTCAGGGTTCTACTTCTGGGAGCTGAAGTACAACGAAACTGTGCAGTGTCGAGCTGGCGCACAGAAGCGCTCGCACAGAAATAATGAGAACACGTTGTTCGTGTTAGTGCCTCAGGAACAGGGCCTGCGTTTTTGGACACACTCTGCAGTAACTCGACAGTGGCACCCTGTAAACATGTTGCCGTTTATTTGTTAAGAAAAAGATGTGGAATGACCTATCCGTTATTGATGAACCTAATTATTCACTTAGCAGTGAAAGATATGTTGGCATGTTTTTAGCATTTAAATTTTTAGATTTTTAGTGTTTTAAGTATCCGTGGAAATGACATGGTGCTATATTGCTCCTTTCTTGAAGAGCTGAAACCCTGTCTGTTTTGTTCCTTGGGTATTAAAGCTTTATTTATATTTGCATCATTTGGGAGAGATTGACTGTGGCTAATCATTAATGTTTATTGTTGAGTGTTTCTGATATATATTTAATTTAGGCATTTTAATTTGTAATAAAATTGTGAAATGTTAAATCACAACTTTTCTCCTTCTGTTTAATATATAGTTTTTCTTTTGTTTGTCTCATATTTCTTGGCAGGCTACGTCCAAGCATCAAAGAGAGACAAAAAATTTTTCGCCTGCGCCCCAGATTACTCCTATGCGGCCCTTTGTGAGTGCCTGCGCCGAGTGTTCATCTACCGCCAGCCCACTCCCATGCCCACTGTACTTTACAACAGAAAGGAAGGCAGGCGAGTGGGGCAGGTTGCTAAGCAGCAAGTAGCAAGCCTAGAAACCAATGATCCTATTTTGGGCTTTCAAGCAACAAATGAGAGATTATTTGTTCTGACTACCAGAAACCTCTTTTTAATAAAGGTGAAAACAGAGCATTAGTGAATCCAACACGCTGGCCTCTCTGCGCCGGGAAAAGTGTCAGCGGTAGCTGGAAGGCTCGGCAGTTGTACTGTAACCTGTTAAGTTTGAATGTGTTAAATAAACTTATCCTGTATGAATTTTTATTTTTTAAAGGATACTGGAAATATATTCAAGAGATTATTCTATAAAGGCTATGGAATGAAGCTGCTGATTTAGGAAAAAAAATGGCTTCTGTAAAGAACATAAAGATACTGCTAGAAGTATAATTGTTTTTTAAAAACAGAAGCTATAATCTTTTATATGAAAAAAATGTACAATTCAGTGTTTAATAATAAAAATATTTATCGTGTACTCTTTGTTCATTGATACAGTTCTACATTCTGTACCAATGGAATGGATAGGATAATAGTTAAAATGTGGATTCTTATAAATAATTAAATGAACTGAATAGCTGAAGTAGAGGGGGAAATATAAGAGGAGTACAGCAGGTCTAATACTGTTAAAGTTGGCTGAGAGAGCTTAGGTGTTTTCAAATTAAGTGTAGTTTATCTAGTTTTTATCCATTTGCTCTTTCACAGACAGAGATGATAAGATTCTACAAAGAGTAGCTCTTACCCATCACTGCATAACAAACCACCCCACAACTCAGGGGTTTAGAACAAGGACGTTTTATACTTTCTCATGGTTCAGTGACTCAACTGTCTGTTCTACTTCGCCTCTCATCCCCCAGTAGACTAGACTGTGCTTCTTCCCGGAGAGAGAAAACATTCCAAAAGGGCAAGCCTTTCTGTAGAAGACCTTGCCAAGCCTATACTTCCATCATACTTGGTCATCTTCCATTGAACAAAGCCAGTCACATGGCCAAGTTAGAGTCAGTGTGAAAGGGGGTATAGAAGGCTACAGATGGCAGCAGATAGGATTCATTGGGGGCCAGTAACGTAACGGGTTAGCACACAAATTATAGTTTGTCCTTGTATTTCTTACAGTTCCACAGTTATAAAAAAATTATTTATACATTAAATATTTTTTGCCTTGAATTTTAGCTTCTCATTTTATTTCTTTGGGTTTCTTTAGATGTGCATTTACCGGGAAAATTGTTTACTTTTTATACTTTTTAGTTATGCTTATATAACCTCAAGTTGCTTATTTTATATTTCAGTAGGGAAGTTGAGACCTTAATATGAGAGGCAGAAAATGAAGAAAAGATATATAAGGTAGAAAATACTGGCTTGGCCAAAAAGTCCGTTTAGTTTTTTACATAATATAAAAGACACATTTTTCATTTTCATCAATAACTTTATTGATTGGGACATTTTGAGTACATGGGCTCTGTCCTGTCATTGGCTTCTAATGGGTAGAGGCCAGGGGTGCTGCTAAACATCTTCCAATGCATAAGATAGCCCCACAGCAAAGAATTATTTGGCCACAATGTCAGTGGTACCAAGAAACTTCGCAAACCACTTCTGACATGTTCAACCAATCACAGCACCTTCTCCATACATTGCACAGGTCCTTTTTTGCATTTCAGTTGCATTTTTACATTTTTTGAAAGAATACAAAATATTCCAAAAATTGAGTTGCATATTTTCTTTCATCAGTATGAAAATGGCTGAAAATTCACCAACTTTGATAATTTTTTTTAAATGCACGCTGATAAGACAGCTATCACAATACAGTCTTATTAACAAAATAGTTTCAAATTAAGTTAAAGACAGCCAGGCACTATTAGAGACATCTTACGTAAAAAAACAAACGGACTCTTTGGCCAACTCAGTATCTGTTCCTAATGTGTCTCTTGCCTATCTTTGCAAGTGCTTGCTGAATTAAATTTTAGTGTAAGAAGGAGAAATAAGTTTGAGAGAAAAGAAAGAAAAAGATGGGGATGACATGCATGTTCTAAACACTAAGTCAGACTTTAATTTCCTAGAGAGAAGTATGGGGACACTAGGTAAAAAGTGGGGAAAAGCCCTGAGAACTGGTAGTGACAGCTGAAGTTCTAATCAAACTGTTAGCATTCAAAAAGAGACTAGAGAGCCAGCATCACGAGGTCATGAACACAGGAGGGAAAATGTGCGGGTGAACCAAAAAACCAAACCGGGATCTTTCCAGAACTTTTTTAGTGTCATTGTAAAACTTACTGAACCAAAGACTATTTAGACAGTGAACTATCAAAAGCCTTTTTTATGTGACAGTAGCTTTAAATTTTCTTGAAAATGTATCTCAAAGATCATAAATACTCTCTTAGGGAGTATAAGAACAATGCAGATTAATGTGGGTGCTTAAATAACCATATGGCAATGTATATAAGCAAATTTCCATATATGTAATCAATTTTATTCCTTCAGACATGATTTTTTACATGATTAATGTTGAATTGAAAACTATTGGGATAATTAGTCCTAAATATTGTTGCATATTGACCTATGTTAAAAGAATAATAGGTCTAGAGTGGTCATTCCAAGCCATGTTTTCTTGAAATGTTTCAAGGGTTTCACGAATATTTAACTAAGCTTAAACAATGTTCTGAACTTCATAATAATAAACATGTTTAAATGAGGTATATACTACAAGTGCTATGACTATAATACCTTGTATTTTAATTGATTTTTACCATCAATTATAAGTGGGAATCTATGATCGTAATAAAGCGGTACTGTATGTATTTTTCATATTAGAGTCATTTAACAAGATTTATTATTTGAACGTATTTAGTAAACATCAACTGTGTGCCATAACATGTTTTCATTGTTGAGATAATGCAGTGCTGAGATGAAGAAAGTAAAATTTTCCATTGAGGGAAAGAAGTGAGAGGGGGAATAGGTGGAGTGGAGTGGTTGTTCTATTGGTAGAAAGAGATTAATCAAGGATGGAACCCATACACAAGCAGGCGGAAGAGTTGCCAGTGGGAAGGGTCAGAAACAGGGTGGGAGAGTTCAAGAAATGAACCACAGAAATACAAAATATCATATGAAAGTACTATGAACACTTGTACACCAACAAATTTGACAACATGGAACAAATGAATAAATCTTTAGAAACATACAGCCTGCCAAGACTGAATCATGAAGGAACAGAAAATCTGAACAGAACAGTTAGAATCAGTAATCAAAACCTCCGAAACACTAAAAGTCTAGGGCCAGACTGGAAAGAGTGGACAGCCACATGCAAAAGAACGAAGCTCAGCCACGGTCCTACACCATTCACAGTAATGAACTCAAAATGGGTTACAAACCTGAATATAAGAATTGAAACCCTAATCCTCGTAGAAGAAGACACTGTCAGTTTTTGACAGCAGTGTTTGCCATGATTTTTGGTGATATGACACCAAAAGCAAAAATAAACCAGGGGGACTACAGCAAACAAAAGCTCCTGTACTGCGAAGGAAACGGTCATAAAAATGACATGGCAACATGCTGAATAGAAGATATTTGCAAATGATACATCTGATAATACTCAAAATATTTAAGAACTCATATAACTTAATAGTATAAGAAGTCTGATTGAACAGTAGCCAGAAGATCTGAATGGATGTTTTTCAAAAGACACATAGATGGCCAATAGGTTTATGAAAATCCTCAACATCAGTCCTCATAGGGAGATGAAAATCAAAACCACAGTAAGTTACCACCGCACATTTTTAGAGTGCTTATTATCAAAAAGACAAGAAGTAAGTGTTCGTGAGCATGTGAAGAAGTGGGAACCCTTGTGCACTGTTGGTGGGTAGGTAAATTGGTGCAGGCACTACAGAAAACACCATGGAGGTTCCTCAAAAACCAGAAACAAGACTACCATATGACCCAGCAATTCCACTTCTGGGTATTTGAGGAAATAAAACCACTAACTCAAAAAGATACATGCTCCCCCATATTTTTTGCAACATTATTTACAATAGCCAAGATATGGAAACAACCTAAGCCTTCATCAATGGATGAGTAGATAAAGAAATTATATATGTGGATTATTATTTAGCCATAAAAAGGAGGAAATTTTGTCATTTGCAACAAAAATGATGGACCTCGAGGGCTTTATGCTAAGTGAAATAAGTCAGACAAAGAAAACAAGTTACTCAGGATTTCACTTCTATGTGGAATCTAAAAAAATAAAATTATTACAAAACAGAACGGTGATTGCTGGAGGCAGAGGGCAGGGGTGGGCAAAATGGGGGAAGGATATGAAAAGTTACAACCTTCCAGTTATAAGTCCTGAGTGATGTAATTATCAGCATGGTGTCTGTAGTTAATACTATACTGTGTATTTGAAAGAGATCTTAAAAGGTCTCATTACAAGAAAAAATGGTAACTGTGTATGGTGACGGACATTAACTAGATTTACTGTTGCAATCATTTTGCAATGTATACTAATCCTGAGTTATTATGTTGTGTACCTGAAACTAATTTAATGTATACATCAATTACTTTTCTAAAGTGAGGGAGAAAAAGATAATGAAACCAGTTCAGCAGCCACATTAAAAAACAAAAAGGATGGGACCTAGGAATGGCCCCAAGGGAGTGATATTGGCTGCCTGGGCAGGGCTCTCCAAGGGGCCTCTTCTGCATCAGCCCAAACTCAGGAATCCACAGAGACCCCGTCCCTCTTTCTGGCTTCAGCCCACCAGGAAGACAGGTCAGCAAAGTGCAGCAGCTGAAGTACAGACTGCTCTGGTGGGTAGAAAGGAAGTTGAAGGGCGTAGGGTGATCCCTGTGAATTGGCACCTTTGGATCTAGTCCTGTCCCCCTGCCCTCACCCAGAGTTACCCCCTTCTCCAAAGACAGAGCTGCTCTCTAGCTCTGTCTTGCTCCTCCTCATAACCACTGTGAAGTCTCCAGTGATAATTAAGGGACCTCTCTCACCATTTTATATCCAGGGCCTGATACGGATCCTAATGTGTAATAAATATTTTAAATAAATGTGTTAAGTGACTGCTTAAAAGAAATTCAGAGATTAACAATGTTAAATAATGGTTTGAAGTAATTTACAACTAACATTTCTATTGATACATGGGGAAATTACTATACAAGTTAAGTAATTGCACAGGCAGTATAAATATTTTATTTGTGATTATGGAGATAAGAAATGGTGAATTTATATATGGCAAGTAATATAACAAGTAATAAAACTAGTATTATACAAGTCATTGCAGATTACTGGAAGAATAATTTCTTTTCAGTCCTAAACTGTTTTAATGAGCAGGAAGAGTTGTTGAGATCATAAAAATTAATCCTAATAATAGGATTTTGGAGTAATGAATGAATGGGAAGTAAGCCCTAATAAAAGTAGTATGCAAAGCCCTGGACTGAATGGTTTCACAGGTGAATTTTACCAAACATTCTGGGAAGAACTAACCTCTCCTTCTCAAGCCATTTTTAAAAATTTAAGAGAAAGGAAGGCTCCCAAGCTCATTTTACAAGGCCAACATTATCCTAATTCCAAAACCAGATGAAGACACTACAAATGAGAAAACTATAGGCCCATATCCCTGATGAACATAAACCCTAAAATCCTGGAAGAAACTTCCAGGAGTCTCAAGCAGTTCCCCTTAAAGAACCTCCCCATGGACTTACACAGACTGACTCCCTTGGAGTTCCAGCACCAGGGTAGCAGCTTGAAAGGCACTAGTAGCATACAGGGAGGAACTGAAGTGTTTGGCATCAAGGTGAGAGCTGGGGGATAGCTTTCTCCCAGACAGAAAGGTGGGCAGAGGCAATTGTCCCTTTTCTGAGCCCTCCCTGCACATAGCCACAGAGAGGCAAGCAGATGCCGTATCTGAGACTCCCATCAACCCAGCCAATATGGTTCCCCACCCCCTTCCCACCCTGGAGATCCCCTGAGACTCTCCCACCTAATTTTATGGGCCCACCCAAGCTGTTAACAAAAACTTTTCCATATGAATGGCTGGTCTGGGGCTCATGTTTCACAACTTCCTAAATCCTCTAAAACAAGCAACAGCCAAACCCAATGACCCCTAGCCCCCATACCTCTTGCTAAGTGATCCAGGCACTAGCAGCAGCCAGCCTAGATAGACCAGGCAGGGTGGCCCTGGGCAAAACACGGGTGGGGGCCGACCTTGGCCTGCACCGCTGGGAGAACCCCAGGGCCAGTGCTCCTAGTGGACAGCTACAGACCACGTCAGAGCACCTCCACCGTGTCCCTGCACAGCTGGTCCTCCATGGAGGGGGAGGTTGGTGGTCAGTGGTTACATCCAGTCCTTGTAGCTGAGTAAATCTCCCTGGGTAAATCTGTCCCATTCATCTGCCAATAGCAAGCAAGGCTCAACTATAAGAGGAGGGTGTCTCAGCCCACACAAATGGTGTACCTTGAGTACCCAGCTTGGGTGATAGGGGAGGCTGTGCCACCAGACCCTATAGGACACCTACTACAATAGGCCACACTACCAAGACAGGGAGTCATAGCAGCTCTACCTAATACACAGAAACCAGTTATACAGTAGAAAAACAGGCAAAAACATGAACAGTCGATCAGAAAAAGAAATAAAGATGGCCAGTAAGATTTTTAAAAGATGCCTAGTCTCCCAGGTAACCAGAGAAATCAGTAAAGTTTTATAACATTAAATATTGGCTAGGATATGGGAAAACGGGCACTCTCCTATACTGTGGTTGAAGTGTAAATTACTGAAGGACACTTGAAACTATGTATTAAAATAGTAAGTATGTCCTCTGTAATCCCAGCAATGCCACAAAAACAGTATGTCACGAGAGATAAAAATATCAGAATATACATTGTGGCAATATTTTTAATAAATATTTGGAGAGTTTAGTGGAATGGCTAACTGTATAATATTTTTATGTTAGAATGCTATATATTAGCATTTATAAGATTTAGATAACGTTTCTACAGGCCTGAGAACTTTCTAACACTATGTAAGTAATATTTTTCCCTTTCTCACGGGAGAAAGATGGAGTTACATTGTAACATGCTGGCAATTTATAATAAGATCTGTGTGCTATTTTCCAAGAAAATCCTGTCACGAGAAGCCTTCCTTTGCTCATAAAAACATGTTTTCCTGCTGTTAAATGTATCCATTTAAAAATAAGAGGAAATACCCCTTAGTGTCTCAGAAGAAATTAAAAAGGTAGGATTGAAAATTGCTGCGGTTCCAAAGTTTCTGCCGTGGAAAGGCAGTGAAAGCCAACCCTCTGACTTTGAACAAGCCGTGTTTCTCAACAGAGGTCACTGTGTTGGATTGCCAGCCACAGCCACCCTGAGGTTCTCTTCCACCTGTCCCTTCCTCCTGGCATGTACTATGGGTATGTGAGAGGGCAAGGTCAATGGCATGAGTGTTTTCTAGCTTCCGTTTGTGCACGTTTCCTGACGTGTTGCCCACAGCAAATTACACAGCTTATCCCACATTACAGTGGAGCACCCAGCAAAGTTACACGGCAAAGGACATGGGTGTGGGGATGGTGAAGAATTGGAATCCTTTTTAAAATCTATCGCATGTATTTATTTATACTGTGTCCCACCAGTATCATAGATTTCTAATCTCTTCTTACCCCCACCCCACCACCACCAGCACTTAAGGGCACACAGAAAATTATATGGCACCCTGGGGCAAAAGAATGAGGCGGTTTTTTGTCTAGAAGTGACTTTAACCAAAGGCCAAATGGCTAAATATCTAGGTAACAGGTAATGTATTTGCAGCACACTGCTGAAGGTGTTAAGAGGTGTGGGCATGCACTGAACGACTGCCATTTCAGTTCGGGTGGCTCAATTACTATCACACAAGGTCAATTTCAAAGCAAAAACTAATACCAGGAATAAAGAAGGTCATTTTACGATAATATAGGAGTTAGTTCAAAAAATACATAATTCTGAATATTTATGCCCCAATAATAAAACTCCAAAATACAAGAAACAAAGACTGATAAAACTGCAAGAATAGACAAACCAACAACTATCATTGGAGATTTGAATACCCTTCTTTTCATCATTGTTGATAAAACAAGTAGAAAGTCAGCAAGGATGTGGAAAATTCAAATAACACTGTCAACCAAGTTGGCCTGAGTAACATTGGTGGAGCACACTCCCAACAACAGAATGACATTCGTACTATTCTTGATCTAAAGAGTAAACACTCTTAAATGCAAACCTTATATTTATTGAGATCCTATTTTGGGCCATAAAACAGACCTCAATACAAAAAGTATGTCAGACAAAGTATGTCCTCTGATCAAAATGGAATTAAATTGGAAATCAGTAACAAAGGAGATCTTTCAAAAATCACCAAATATTTAGAAAGTGAATATACTTCTCAATAACGCATTAGTCAAAAAATCAAATAGTATTAGAAAGTATTCAAGATGAGTAAAAATAACATCAAAATTTGTGATGCCACTAAGGCAGGACTCAAAGGAAAGTTTATGGCACTAAATGCTTTTATTAGAAAAGGAAGAGCAAACTCAACCTAATATGGCAAAAGGGATATAATAAAGATTAGAATAGAAATCATGAAATAGGAAAAAAACCTTCAATAAAATCAATGAAACCAAATATTGGTTCTTTGAAAAGACAGATATATTAATAAACCTTTAGCCAAACTGATCAGGAAAAAAAAATGGGAAGATAAAAATTAGCAATGTCAGCAGTGAGGAAGGTGAAATCACTAGGAATTCTACTAAAAAAAAGCATATGAATATTATGAACAACTATACTAATAATTTAAACAAGCTAAAAATAAATAGATTCTTTCAAAGACACAAGTGACCAAAGCTCAGTCAAGAATAAATAACTTGAACTGCTTTATAACCCATTTTAAAAAGAGAATTCATCATTAAGAACCTTCCCACAAAGACTCACAGACCAGATGGCGTAACAGGTAAATTCTATCAAACAGTTGAATAATATCAATTCCACACAGTCTTTGAGAAAACTGATGGAAAGGGAATATTCCTAATTTATTCTATGAGAACAAAATTTCCTTGTTACCAAAGCCAGCTGATGGAGTTTGGGACACAGCTGTATTTCTCAATCATTGCTTTTCTTTTGCTGCTTGGTTAACTTTTCTTGCAGTTCTTAGTGTTGGACATCTTCAGAGACGGAGGCTTTGGGAAAGTGAGCAGTTAAAAATATTCAAATCAATGGGGGAGCTTGATTTATGATTTTAGAAACTCGTGATTCCACCCCATCCTTGGTGGGGTGGGTCTAGAAAAATTCCACTGTGATTTCCGTTGCACTGCTTTTGAATTCCTTCCAAATGTACACTTCATAATGGTTTCCCCAGTGATTTGATGAGTGTACCCCAGCTGTACGGTAATTCCTAATTATGCCTAAAGGGGTTATACAGGTTGGTACAATGACAAGAAAAACTGCTACCCAACTGTTTCTGAACAACCTGCCTCTGGCAGTGCTTCCTTCGTGTGTTTTTGACTCTCTTTTCTCCAACTTTTGCCCCCTTGCCCCTTTTTTGACCTCCCTTGATGTGTTTGAGTTCTCAAGTTATTTCAACCTGTGTTGAGTCCTGGGCTAAAAGTACATGTTTACTTACCCAAAGACCTTGTTTTACAAAGACAGCAGCCAGCTAAGCTCCCTGATCTATACACCCAGCATCCATGAGTCGTTAACAAAGCAGGAAAGACTGTTGCCCCATTTGCCAAGCCTGCCCACTGTGGAGCCAGTTGTAGTGACAGATTTTTGAGATGAGCGAACTCCTCTGGTAGGGATTTAACTAGTGGTTTCCATACATTCCTGGTAGGACTCTAGAGTGATGATTCATAAGAATCGCCTCATTGTAGAGAGTTAGAGAAAATTGTGGTGCCAGCCATCTGTCCCTTAGCAAATGTTCTCTCTTTGGTGGTAACAAATATTGATCCTAGGTCTGATGGAAGTCTGAAGGCCAGATGTCAATTTTTAAACTGACGGGAAATTAGAAACTATTGTCAGTTTATGGTCATCAAACACCAGATATAGTGGGTTGAGTCAGAAATGTTGCTTTTCAATAATTAAGAGAATTCAACGTTGCCATAAGCGCTTCAGGTTGTTTAAAGAGAAGCTTTTGGCAAGTGCACTCCCTAATTTTCTCCTAGAATTGTATTTAAAAGTACATTTAAAAACTTATATAGTGATATTAGTATTGTGCTTCCACCCGGACAGAAGTAATGTGCTAAACAATAGAATTCTCTAGAATCTAGATAGTACTGCCAGGCTGCTTTCCGCCCATTCTGGACTCCAGAATCTTAATTGCAATAGGAATCCTAGAAAGATTCTTTAAGTTGGTATATTTGTTGTTGAATTAGTTTCCTAGTACAATGCAAGCTTAAAAGTTCTGGAGGTCAGAAGTCCCAAATGAGTCTCAGTGGGCTGAAATCAGAGCTAGGGAGGATTTGTTTCCTTGACTTCTCCAGCTTCTAGAGGCTGCCTGCATTCCTTGGCACACAGCCCTTTCCCATCTTCAAAGCCAGCAATGGTGGTCCAGTTTTCCTCATGCCACATCATTCCGATGCTTACTCTTCTGCCTCGTTCTTCCACTTTTCATTACACTGGGGCCACCCACATAGTCTAGGATAATCTCCCTATCTGAAAGTCAGCAGTTTAGTAGCCTATTTCCACCTGCAACCATAATATTTCTTGGCCTTAGAATATGTTCACAGGTTCTGGGGATTAGGATTGGACATCTGTGAGGTGGGAGCATTATTCTACCTATTACAGCTGTCCAGGGCCTGCTAGCCGGAGTATGTGAATATGTGTATGTATCATCTATATATAGATATATCTAGCAATCTCTTAAATCCTGCTTGGAATAACACAATGTCTTTTAAAAATTTTAAATGTAACACTGGTACAAATATTTACTATGATTTTGATAAAAACTCATATATTGAAATCTTCATACAAATGGGTAATAAAAACCTAAAGACTACCCTCAAAGAAATAGAAAGATTAAGCACATTTCAAAACAATTTCCGGAAGACAGAAATTGGAAGTGGGTTGACAATAAAACAGGCAAAGAAAACAGTAACACTCACACTCTGAGGGGGTTACTGAAGACAAAGGGGCCAGGTTACCAAAGTAGAACTCCGTGGAGGCTCCGGGCTCAGATTCACTCGGTGGCGGGGGGGGGGGGGGGGGGGGGGGGAAGTGAGGCTAAAATCAGAGGGGTTAATTAAATGGCTGTTTATGGGCCAATTGTACCTGTAGGCTTCCTTATTCTCCTCTCCCCAGTGCATGGAGCAGAAGCAGGTGGCATTTCCCAAAGCAAAACACTTGTTGCCTCTTTTTAGGAGGGGGAAATAAAAAGAACTAATTGTCTGGAGACAATTAAGGCTTCTGAAGATTTTGGAGCTTCCAAAAACAGTATTTCTTGGTCTAGAATTTGGGAAGATTGGTAGTGTTACAGCTGGTCTAGAGTTCTCAGTCAAAATTTTTATGCTGGAGAGAGATCTGGTCAGAAAAGAGACCAAGATACCTAGTACGATATTACAGAATATTCATACTGGCAATCTGCCCATTCGCTTTCAACAAAAACGGGTAACTTGTGATGGCAGAAGTCGTGGGGAGTCACTAACCAGTTAGAGAAGAGAGTTTCCCAGAACTGAAAAAGAAAGAATTTGCAGGCTGAAAGGACCCACCTAGTGTCCAGAAAAATAAGTGTGCAAAGACCCACACCTAGATAGTGTCCTGAACTTTCACACAACCAAGATTCAATGATGATCCTAAAAACCTCAAAGACAAAAACCCCAATCGCTTGCAAGGAATTCAAAGTCATACCAACCTGGGATTTTTTTCTAAATGGAGAGTATGAAATAATACAATAAATTAAAAATTTTGTCATAAAGTTATTTTTAACCTAGAAATGTGTATCCAACAAATTATCAGTTTTGTGTGAGGGCAGAATATATTTTCCTGCCTGTAAGTTCTCAAAGTTAAATACTCTTCTGGGACATAGCCCCACAAAAGGAGAGGATAGATCGAGAGAGGGAAGCATATTGTACTGAAAGCAGCGGACCAAACAGAGTGATGAGAAGGGACCCATGAGGACAGCTGTGTCATGGATTTGAAGAGCAGTGAGCTCTTGACCAGTTAGCCCCGAGTCCCGTTAGGAAAAGAGGGACAGATGGCTCTGGGAAGAGAGCTCTGTAGACTAAAATAAATGAGCTTAGAAAAATCTCAGAGTATGCTAAATACGAATAATGCGAGACAGGAAAATGCAAATAGGATTCCTGAGCCAAACAAGAAACGGGGGAAAAGAGGCTCGGGTCAAGCTTGAAGCTCAGTGGTGCGTGGCGGGAGGTCGAGCGTGTGAACTTCAATTTGCTCTTCAGATGGCAGCAGGTCAGGCTGTTGTGCTCACAGAGGAGGAAGTGCAATCCGAGCAAAGCACTTGGGCTTTTTAATGAACAGTGCTCACAGTGTCATAAATATTAAACTGTTGTTCAGTGGGTCTCAAGTTTTAAAGACAAAATAAAGGAGGTTTGACTAGTCACCAGAAATAATATGAATATGAACCACCTTGATGTTAAAGTATAGCCGAAAGAGGGTGAAACATAGAAATAAAGTGAACATGAACCACCTTGACCTTAAAGTACAGCCGCATGAGGGTGGGACATAGAAAGGGAGAGAACAGCCGAGAAGGAGATGGGCGCGAGTCTTCTTACCACATACAGTGGGGAGTCAATATGGGAATGTTGTACCTGGAGCATGCTCTTTTAAATGACCAAGGTCACCAAGAGAACAGGAGAAACGCGAATGTCACACTTTGGGAGAACAGTGTTAACACACCCTGTCGGTGCCCTTCCACCATCCCCCTTGCTGACCCAGAGGCCACCACGGCCACACACTGATCTGAGGGCTTCCCATTCTCTCTCTCGCTGCTGGAATGGGCTGGACCTGCAGCGTGGCCAGGCTGGAAGTGCTGGGAAGAGGGCCCAGGAATAACTCTGAACCGATGGGGATGAGAGTTTGCTCTCACTGAGACAGCCTTGAGTTGTCCCCTTTTTAAGTGTCCCTGGAGATACTAAGCCCCATTGCCCACAGAGGCAACGTGCCCGTTAATCCCCCACGACTGGCTTTTCTTTGTTCTGTTACACTTCCTCACTCCCTCATGTCCTTCCCAGAATTGTCTTCCCAGATACTTATCTGGGGGTCTGTTTTTAGTGGGAACCAATTCATACTATCTAAATTTGATAAAGCAAGAAAACCACCAGAACAAAGTCAAACAGGAACATTAAGAGTACGAGGTCTGTCTGGAAAAGGTCCAGCCATTGTTAATATAACAGGAACGGTTTGTGTGATGTCGATATAACCTGGCAGCCCAGGAGAGTGAACTGGAACGTGCATGTGTGAACGACGACGACTTCACTGGTGGTCTGGGACCTGAGAGTTTGAACTAAAACTTAAACACAACCAATACAGAGGCCCTCTTGGTTTTCCCTTCTTCTTATCAGCCTCATTCTCTCCTGCTGCTCATTGGATCTCTCCAGCTGCTGGAATGTGACTAGCTACAGTTTAGCATTATATCCAAAGAGCTTCATATGAGCCTCAGATGGGCCCGACGTGGTGTGTGTGCCCAGCTCTGTGCACTCACTGTGGCCCACGGAGCAAGTGGAGTGGGGATTCATCCTGAAACTAGATTAGAGGAGGTGGGGCAAAACCCACAGGAAAATCCTGAGCCTTGCTTATCTCCACAACGCAAACGAGCAACAAAGACTCCAACGTTAACACAAGTGCAGAGTACGAAAAAGTATAAATCTCTTGGTTCCAGGGGGCATGGCTAAAATCATAGACTACCTGAGGCCTCCTCACCCACGGGGCGATACAGATCAGAGTATGTGAACATCTGTTCTACAAGCACCCAAGAGGAGTTTTCCGTATTCCCTAACCTCGTAAACCCGTACAAAGTAGCTTTCTAATAGAGGCTGACAGCCAGAGGATTGTGCACACACATTTAATAGGTACACAGGAAATCCTCTAAACAAACAAGGAAATATGACACTCAATAAACTCCCCTAGCAATTCCATTATTCTTGAGGTTGCTGCATCTCTCTGCAAGACAGCTCACCTTCCCTCCTCCCCCTTGCCTCCTCATCCTCCACACCAACCACTTCTGGTCCTTTCTACTTGTCTTCAGGTTCTGCTCTTGCTGAGAGCAGTTTATCACATCAACTCATCTGTGCTAATGTGTTACATCGTCCAGGTAACACAGCTTATTGTTGACTACCAGAATAAATCTCCCTTGTATCTAAACTCTGTCCCCCCTGGGCTCAGTTACTTTTCTCTAAAATGCCAGTGTATTTTTCATTATAATGCTTGCAAATCCTTTGGGTTATTAGGTTGATGGCAGCCCCATTAAGCAGAACAGTAATGATTTATGTAAGAAGGTAGGCCAGGATCTTTGCTTTGTTTAATAAAAAGGTTCAGGCCTGTAGCTGGGTTCTTCGGTAGTCCTGTGTTACAAGAGTGTCTCTCTGTGACTTAGACAGTCTGGGTGTTTTGTTTCCCTGGAGGATGTCAGTCCTCCATGGAATTGTTCTGTAGGATTTACAGCCGGTGTGGTGTTCAAGGCCCCTGCTGAGAAGGCTGCAGGGACTCTGGGTCAGGGATGACCTTGGTAAAACTGCCCTTTTGACTTTGGACAACTCATTTCATGAGATTAAGTTTCCTAGGCTGTGAAAGTGGGTAGTAACACCTTACTGAGCATGCACACATTAAATACATACTGCGTGAACCACTCTTGTCAGGCTGGAGATCTAGTTTTGGTCTATAAAAAGTTGACATAAGTGGAGCCATTTTAAAATAGAGCCAGGACAGCCATCCCAGAGGAACAGCCTTGCACCCCTTCCCCCTCAAACCTTTGGAATGTTTGACCTGGGCAAAATAACCTTTGGACTGGGCCAAACATTATATTCAAACAACTATTTTTAAGTCTAACAAGAAAGCGGACATCCTGACTTATGACTTGAAATTAAAGACATTTTTTAGACTTGGTACTACCATGTTATATAGCTAATGGATAATGTAGCTTATTTTCACCAATACAAATTCCTTCCTTCCATTCATATAATTATTTCCCTTCCCTTTTTCATAAAAACCCCTTGCCTTCACCCCCTAATCGAAACACTATTTGGCTTCCTGCCTCAATCAGTGCTTTCTGAATAGCCATTCTTTTGAATGTCAAATAAACTCTTGTTGCTGCTCACTTTGGCCCTTTAATTTTAGGTTAGCATCTCTTCCCCCTGCTCTCTGTCACACATGGGTGGACCCTGCAGACTACATTCCCCAGGTTCCTAGCTTCCAGCTGGAGTCAGCCAGTGAGTTACTCTGGTTGGGATTGGAGGCCTGGGTGAGGGAGACGAGGCACTTCCCCCTCTGTCAAATCTCTGCCCTGGGCGATGTATATATCTGGCAGCCGTTTGTCTCTGTCATGGCCACAGCTCTTGCAGTTCAGGTCAGCTTCTGCCATGTGACCACAGCCCCTGAGATTTCACAATAAGGTTCCTGCTTTACCAATCTCTGCCTTGCCTCAGTGTGTCCTGTTTGACTTCTCAGCTGTTCTATCACCAGCGTAACCAATCCCCTGCATTGAATCAGTTGCGTTTCTAATGTTCAAGCGGCTGTTTTCCAGTTTGTTCCTAAGGATCTAACCAATTAACATAGTAATGGTCCCTGGCAGGTACTAATTTGGACTTGCTGAGATTGCTTACACCCGTAGTTAAGGATAATATTGTTAAAGAAAACCAGCGCTGGACAGTAGTTAAAGCAATAAAAACAGATTGTATTCAGGAACTATTGTAATAGGGGAAAAGAGACCTTCGTATAGAACTGGGTTCAGTTCCAAATACACCCTGAACAAGTGGGGATTTATAGCCAAGGAGCAGGGTGGGGAGCAGTGAATGGAAAATTATTAATAGGAAACATCAGAGGTAAAGGGGGATTCTGAATAAACAGACTTAACAGGGTCTGAGGGCCCACCAGGGTGATCAGATATCAAGGGTGGGAGATAAGGAATTTAATCAGATACTGAGGGCGAGGAAATATTGAGAATGAGATTAGGGGGTGGCGTTCTCTCTAAACTGACTTAGCAAGATTCTTACTGTACCTGGGTGATGCAGGTCTGATAAAGACAAATGCCAAGGTCAAAACCTAGAGGGCTTAGCGGAGCCTAAGGTTTAGACAAGGAGAGTCTTTGTCAATATCTAAATATATTTCACTAATCAATAGAAAGAAATAACATGTATGAATATTATAAAGGATATGGTAGCATGTTAATAAAATAATGTCCAGCTCTTTCTTGGTACACCTTTATTTAAAGAGCCTTGGAACCAAGGAATAATAACCAGATGAGCAGAAACGGCATAAACACTATTGATTTTAATATATATTAGTGGTATTACCATGTTTTTCCATGTATAATGCACACTTTTTGTCCAAATTTTTGAGGGAAAAACATGGATGCACATTATACATGGGTAATACTAATTCCATATCTATACATGTTTTTAATTCTTTTATTTATGCTTATGCATTAAAAGTGTAACTCTAGAAAGCAAAATAATACCCTGGAATATGATACTTGGTTTTGTTCCTAAATATAAATAAATAAATAAATAAATAACAGAATTTAAAAATGAAAATGAAAGATATTTTTTTCCTGAAAGTTTGGGCCAAAAATGTGGGTGCGTATTACACATGGGAACACATTGCACATGGAAAACTATGGTAAATATCACCCTCTCGAATAGGATATTTAAGGGTGTAAGGGTATTTCTCATTTAGCCATGAAATGACCAGTATTCTGTGGACTTCGTTCACTGCTAGTATGCTGATGTAGAGGCTGAAGAACTATCCGAGTTTCTGTTTTCCTGTACCCCGGTAGCAAGAGATGACACAGCATAATCAAACAGCAGCCAGCCTCCCCTTTGGCTGACTGTCCTTCTTCACTTTGCTGGCAGGAACATCACAGCAATGGGACTGGAACCTATCAAAGTGCTTCATAATCATCACCCCCAAACCCTGCTCCACTTGTTCTCGGTTGATGGCATCACTGATCACCCAAGCTCTGGAGATACCTATCTTAGAGCCACTGTGCACCCTAGTCATTCCCTTATTCCCACATCCAGCTGACTGTCAAAGCATCTCAGCAAAAACTGTTTAGTCCCCGCAGCCATGATGTCAGACCAGCATTTCTCTACCTCAGCACCACTGAATTGTAGACGGGATAGTTCTTTGTTGTGGAGCTGTCCCGTTCCTCATAGGATGTTTAGCAGCAACCCTGACCTCTACTTACTGGATGTCAGTAGCCTTCCCAAGTACGGTAATCAAAATTGTCCCCAGATATTGCCAAATGTCCTCTTGAGGGACAAAATTGCCTCCAGTTAAGAATCACTCTTAGACTACCATCTGGATACTATCACCATAGCCTTTTATTATGCCCTAGACATAAGTACTGTCTCCTTTACCTGAGCTCTGTAATTATTCTTAAATGACCCTATCTCCACTGGGTCAAGAGCCAGGTTAAAACTTTAGATTTGTCCCTGATAGATTTGGACTTAGAACAACACATCATACCAGTTTCTCTCTGGTGGAAAAGACTGGATCCTATAAAACTTGAAAGTTTTTGTTAAAAAGCCGACCTATGAGGAGAGAAAAAAATGACAGATGTGCAGGGAGGAGAGAAAATGTCAGGTTCTAATGACATTTATTAGATGTTTCCAATATTCTTGATATCCAGCATGTTGGTGATATCCCCCAACACCCTATAGTGCATTCTCTTTTTTTTGGCTTTTGTTAGCTTGAGTTCAGCTGCTGGCACTTGCTAGCAAGTCTTCTACCTAAGGTACTGGAAGGGCCACTCCATCCCAGAAAAATACAAAAGAGGAGGCCTTTTGGTACTTGTCTCTGAAAAATAAGACCAGAATTTAAGACAATGACTACATAAGGCCTTTTCCTTCTTTCTTGGCTCACCAGGCATATTCAGGCAGAGTAGATCATTTGGAATTTTACTTTGAATACTAATTTTTATAAAACCAAGAGACTTAAACAAAGTTTTCAATATGTGAAGTCTCAAGTCAATCTTGAAGGGATTTTGTAAAATTTTAAACACTTCTCACAACTGGTACCCAGCTCCTATCTTCCCCTCACTCTCCATCCATTTCTCTAAATAAACCTACATTATTTCCCTAAGTTGTAACAAAGACGTATGAACAAGGAACACAGATTTCCTAACCTCTTTTCACTTTTGCATGGTTTGGCAACTCTAAAATAATCACTTGCACTTTGGGGAAGTGTGTTTCAGGATGAGTATATTTTCTATTTCAAAGCCAAACTAAAGAAATAGGCCATGTGCCCAAAACAATTAAATCCAGCAAAGAGAAAGATAATACAATGCACCTCTTGACACTGATCTGTGGGTCGCCAAATGAGGCACTGGATTAGAAAACAATTTTGCAATTACTTAATCCATCTACAGTTGGCTCTTGATGGAACTTTTCTTTACTGCCCACAGAGCATGGCTGCATACCGCTCCCCTTTTATTCTCAAAGCCCAGTATGGTGCCCGTCTGCTCATGGACATTCAATAAATGTAGGTTGAATGAAGAAAATGATCCTAGGCTCCTGCCAGTTCTACTGCTTGGCCGATGTCAAAGTTATAGTCATTATTATTTTATTAGAAGCCAGTTCAGAAAAGAGAAACGATATCAGTTCAGATACAGGGGGTTTAATACAGGGAGCACACATCTGTTCATTGCAGGAGGGATGGCAGGAGAAGGCGCAGCACGTGGATTCTGAGGTAAGCCACAGCTAGCATCTCCAGGAAGAAGCCACACCACCATTGCCCCCGAGAGCTGGGAACACTGGCCGCAGTTGGGGTTGCCTTGCAGCTCAAAGCAGAGGCCATGAGAAGTGGAGGATCACAGCTGTGAAGAGGGACACCACCCAGTGTGGCAGGCACGAGTGGCTCTGAGGGACCACAAGGAAGCTGATGCTGGTAGTGAAGTGAAAATAAATTCTACCACTGAAGCAACGATGGGAAAGGGAGTAAAGTACAGACATCCTTCTATGTCCCTTTTTCCAGTCTCCCTGTAGCACAGTGTTTCTCAGTTGGGGGTAACTTTGCTCCTCAGGAGACACTGATAATGTCTGGAGACAGTTTTAGTTGTTACACGCGAGGGGGATGGGTGGGAATGTTGTTGGCACCTAGTGGTAGAGGCCAGGGATCCTGCCACGCATTCTCCCATGCGGGGTTCTCTTGCACTTCCCCACAGCGGGAGCTGCCACAACAAAGAATTATCCAGCCCAGGACAGTGATGTCACCAGGATGGTGACATAGCTTGTCCCTAACTTTGTTCCCCCTCACAAGAAAAACAGTTATTCATAAATAAGACGTCACTGAGAAAATCCTAGAACACAGGGTGAGGCTGAAGCCCCTGCACTACACGGGCCAAGAGAGACGGCCTCAGAAAGAAGAGGGGCCGCCACACACGAACCGCTTCACCTCTCCCCCAGGCCGACACAGCGCCACAGAAGCCTCCTTTGAACGCACGTTTCCTCCAGTGAGAAAGAGTCCGGGATGGACATTCGGCTCCCCAAGCATTGTGGGTCACTTCTTGGGAACCCTCACTCTGGTCTTGCCCACAAGGGGATTATGGGGGAATCTATGGGACTTGACCATTGGGAATGTAATTGTGATGGAGAATGGGGAGGGGTCTGAAAAACCAGCACAGCGTGAGGATATCAGTAGATTGATCTCCTACCTGCAGTATCCAAGTAGTAGTCCCTCCCAGCAGCTTTATCTACAGAGCCAAGATGGTGGTGCAGGGCTCATGGCCGGTGCAGGTCTGCCTGATTTGCGTCCTCAAACAAAGAGCCTTGATGGGCCTGGGGCCTGGCATGCGCCTGCCTAGGCAGGGGAGCAGAGTCAGAGTCCCAGTCTCACTGATGAACGTTCTGTGGCTGCACAGCCAACGGCGTGGTCATAGTCAGCCCATTGCTGAGTGTAGTTCTCTGCCTGCTTGACCAGAAATCCTGGTAGGAACACCTGGAAGCTGTGCAGCCTAGCAAGGCTAAAGTGGAGAGCTCAGCAGGCAGAGCTGATTGTCCCCAGAGCAAAGCCAGAGGCACCTTTAAGCCAGAGAACTCAAGGCACAGGTCAGCTTGAGTCAAGACCACAAAGAGCCATTCCCAGCTTGGAATCAACTTCCCACACTCAAGCCAGGCAGGGGAGCTACTTTATAGTCCTACCCACTTCTGAGTACAGCTCCTGCCCCACCTGACCAGGAAGCCTGACTGAGAGCACCTGGGAGGCTGCTTGGGGCTTCTTCTCCTGCTCTACCCCAGCAGGGGAGCTAATTCATAGCCACAGCCACTTTTAATGTAGCTGCATCCTGCCTGACCAGAAAGCCTGGCCAAAAAAGCTGGGAGGGGAAATAGAAAAGTATCTTGCAAAGAACAAAAATAAAAATACAACATGCCAAAACTTACAGGATATAGCAAAAGCAGTTCTAAAAGTAAAGGTGCTAGTGATAAATTCCTATATGAAGAAGCAAGAAAGATATGGAATAAACAATCTAATTCTGTGCCTCAAGGAACTAGGAAAAAAAAGAACAAACTGAGACATAGTTAGCATAAAGAAGGAAATAAAGAAGACTAGAGCAGAA
This sequence comes from Desmodus rotundus, assembly GCF_022682495.2. NCBI lineage: Eukaryota > Metazoa > Chordata > Mammalia > Chiroptera > Phyllostomidae > Desmodus > Desmodus rotundus. Next base: position 20,685,499 of record NC_071394.1, read on the forward strand.
ATAAATGAAGCAGAACAGAAAACCAATAGAAAAGATGAACACAACTAAGAGTTGGTACTTTGAAAAGATAAAAAAAAGTTGATGAACCTCTAGCTAGACTACCCAAGGAAAAGAAAGAGGACCCAAATCAACAAGACTATAAATGAAAAGGGAGACATTACAATTGATGCCAGAGAAATAAAAAGAATCATAAGAAACTTCTTTGAACAACTACATGCAAACTTGACAACCTAGAAGACATGGGAAGACTCTTAAAAACAGGCAATCTACCAAGAGGGAATCAGGAAGACAAAGAAAATCTTAACAGACCAATCACTAGTAAGGAAATTGAATCAATGATTTAAAATCTCCCAAAGAAGAAAAGCCCAGGACCAGAGACTCCACTGGTAAATACTACCAAATATTTAAAGAAGAACGAATGCTAATTCCTCTCAAACTCTTCCAAAAAAATCAGAGGAGGAAACCCTCCCAAACTAATTTTACAAGGCCAGCATTGCCCTAATATCAAAGCCAAAAAGGGACAACACAAGAAAAGTACAGAGCAATATCCCTGATGAATATGGATGCAAAAATTGTCAATAAAATACTAGTAAACCAGATTCAGCAGCAACTTAAAAGGATCGTTCACCACGATCAAGTGGGACTTATCCTTGGGATGCAAGGATGGTTCAGCACATGCAAGTCTATAAGTGTGATACATCACATGAATAGAATGAAAGAAATTATATGATCAGCTCAATGGATGTAAAAAGGGAACTTGAAAAACTTCAACATCTGTTTATGATAAAAACTTATAACAAATTAGGTATCGAAGGACTGTTCTTCAACATGAAAAAGATCATATATGACAGGCCCACAGCTAACACATTCAGTGGTGAAAGGTTGAGAGTTTTTCCTCAAAGACCAGGAACAAAACAAGGGTGCCTACTCTTATCACCCCTTTTTAACACAGCCCTGGAAAGTCCTAGCCGGAATAATCAGGCAGGAAAAAGAAATCAAAGATATCAGAATTGCAAAGGAAGAAGTAAAATTGTCTCCTTTTGAAGATTCCATGATTTTATATGTAGAAAATCCTAAAGTCTACAGGAAACTGTTAGAGCTAATCAACAAATTCAGTAAAGTAACAAGATGCATAATTAACATACAGAAATCAGTAGCATTTCTATACATTAACAGTAAATTATCTGAAAAAGAAATAAAGAAGAGCTCATTTACAGTACCATCAAAAACAATAATACTTAGTAATAAATTTAGCCAAGGAGGGAAAAGGTCTCTACACCAAAAACTATGATATTGATAAAAGAAATCAAAGATGACACAGAGTCACCCAGTGTCCCTGAATTGGGAGATATATATTGTTACAATGTCTATGCTACCAAAAGCCATCTACAGATTTAATGCAATCCCTATCAAAATTCCAATGACATCTTTTATAAGAGTAAAAAAAATCCTATAATTTATATGGAACAACAAAAGACCCAAATAGCCAAAGCAATCCTGAAAAGGAAGAACAAAGTGTGAGGCATCACATTTCCTGATTTCAAGCTATGTTACAAAACTATAGTAATCAAAACACTATGGTACTGGCATAAAAACTGACATGTAGAAAAATGAAACAGAATTGAGAGCCCAGAAATAAACTATGCATATACATACGCTCAACTATTTGACAAGGGAGACAAAGATACTCAATGGAAAAAGGTAGTTTCTTTAATAAATGATGGTGGGAAAATTGGATATGGACATGTAAAAGAAAGAAATTAGACCTCTAATCTACACCCCTCACAAAAATTAACTCGAAATGGATGGAAGACTTAGATGTAATACTGGAAACCATAAAATTCCTGGGAGAAAACATAGGAAAAATTCCCCTGGCCATGCATCTCAGCTATGATTTTTTTTTTGGATATGACACCTAACACACAAGCAACAAAATAAAAAGATAAACAAGTGTGACCACATCAAACTAAAAGCTTCTGCACAACCAAAGAAATGATCAACAAAATAAAATGGCAACCTATGGAATGGGAAAAAATTTGTAAACTGTATATCTGATGAGGGGTTAATATTCAAATTATATAAAGAACTCAACTCAATAGCAAAAAAGTAAAAAATTAAAAAATCCCACAAACCCCACAAACAAACAAAAACCAAGTAATACAATTAAAAAATGGTAAAGGACCTGAATAGACATTTGTCCAAAAAAGATATAAGAATTTCCAACAGGTACATGAAAAAGGGCTCAACATCATTAATTAGCAGGAAAACATAAATCAAACCACAGAGATATCACCATGCATCACTTAGAATGGCTTTCATCAGAAAGATAAGAGAGAAGTGCTGGCGAAGATGGGGAGTAAAGGGAATCCTTGTGCTCTGCAGCCACTATGAAAAACAGAATTATCGTATAATTCATTTCTGGGAATATATATGAAGGAAATGCAAACACTGTGTAGAAGAGATATCTGCACCCCTGCGTTCATAGCAGCATTATTTACAATAGCCAAGACATGGAACCAATGTTTAATGTCCATCCAGGGATCAACTTCATTGATCCCTAGATGGACACTTACGTATCAGAAGTTGTGGTACGTTAGTATACAGTGGAGTATTATTTAGTCATAAAAAAGAAAGAAATCCTGTATTTGCAAGAACATGGATGGACCTTGAGGGCATTATGCTACCATATTTTTCAGATTATAAGATGCACTCTCCAGCCCCGCAAATTTGGGAGGAAAATGGGGGTGTGTCTTATAGTCCGAATGTAGCGTACCTGGCTTGCTTGGGGTGGGGCGGCGGTGGAGCGGGGTTTTTTTCCTATTTTTCTCCTCTAAAACTTAGGTATATCTTATGATCCCGTGCATCATATAGTCCGAAAAATAAGGTAAGTGAAATAAGTCAGAGAGAAAAATTCCTCTAATCCAGTGATTTTCAACTGGTGTGCCACAAGAAGTTTTAAAACATGCAAGGCATGACTATTTAGGCAAATAAAAAATGACAAAAGCCAACACAAAAATAGCCATCCGGTGTTAATGAATCAAAATTATACCTATTTTTTGGTCAGATAGGCAAAAAATATATTGCAGTATTCCATTTATTTTATTTTTTCTTTGTTTTTTTATTGTTGTTCAAGTACAATTGTCTCCATTTTCTCCGTACCACTCCCACCTACCCCAGCCATCCCCACCTCCCACCCTCAATCTTACCCGCCTTTGGCTTTATCCATTTTGTCTTTTATACATGTTCCTTGATGACCCTTCCCCCTTTTCCCCTGTTATCCCCTCCCACCTCCCCTCTGGTTACTGTCAGTTTGTTCTTTATTTCAATGTCTCTGGTTATATTTTGCTTGCTTTAAAAAAATATTTTTTATTTATTTATTTTTGGAGAGGGGAAGGGAGGGAGAAAGAGAGGGAGAGAAACTTCAATATGTGATTGGTTGCCTCTCTTGTGCCCCCTACTGGGGGCCTGGCCCAAAACCCAGGCATGTTGCCCTAGACTGGGAATTGAACCAGTGACCCTTTGGTTAGCCAGCCGGCATTCAATCCACTGAGCCACATCAGCCAGGACTATATTTTGCTAGTTTGTTTGTTTTGTTGATTAGGTTCCACTTATAGGTGAGATCATATGGTATTTGTCTTTCACCTCCTGGTTTATTTCACTTAGCATAATGCTCTCCAGTTCCATCCACGCTGTTGCAAAGATAGGAGCTCCTTCTTTCTCTCTGCTGCGTAGTATTCCATTGTGTAAATGTACCACAGTTTTTTCATTTACTGATGAGCACTTAGGTCACTTCCATCACTTGACTATTGTGAATAACACTGCTATGAACATTGGGGTATATAGGTTCTTTTGAATTGGTGTTCCAGGAATCTTAGGGTATAGTCCCAGCAGTGGAATTGCCAGTCAAAAGGCAGTTCCATTTTTATCTCTTTGAGGAAATTCCATATTGTTTTCCACAGTGGCTGCACCAGTCTGCATCCCCACCAACAGTGCACTAGAGTTCTCTTTTCTCCACAACCTCACCAGCACTTGTTTATTGATTTGGTTATGATAGCCATTCTGACTGGTGAGAAGTAGTATCTCATTGTGGTTTTAATTTGCATCTCTTTGATGGTTACTGATGCTGAGCATCCTTTCATATGTCCCTGGGCTCCCTGTATGTCCTCCTTGTTCAGGTCCTTTGTCCATTTTTTAATTGGATTGTTTGTCTTCCTGGAGTGGAGTCATGTGAGTTCTTTATATATTTTGAATATCAAACCCTTGTCCGAGGAATCATTGGCAAATATATTTTCCCATACAGTTTGTTCCCTTTTCATTTTGCTGATGTTTTCTTTAGCCGTGCAGAAGCTTTTAATTTTGATAAAGTCCCATTTGTTTATTCTTTGCTTTATGTCCCTTGCTCTAGGGGACATATTGGTGAAAATATTGCTGCATGGAATGTCTGAGACTTTCCTGCCTATGTTCTCCTCTAGGACTTTTATGGTGTTGCAACTTATATTTATGTCTTTTATCCATCTTGAGTTTATTTTTGTATATGGTGTAAGTTGGTGGTCGAGTTTCATTTTTTTTGCATGTAGCTGTCTAGATCTCCCAACACCATTTGTTGAAGAGGCTATTTTAACTCCATTTTATGCTTCTGCCCCCTTTGTTGATATATTGCAAAATTTTAGTAATTGATTTAAGTGTGCCATGAGATTAAAAAAAAAGTTTGAAAATTGCTGCTCTACCCTGAGCTTCAGCTCGGATTCCCAGAGAGAAAAGGCCAGGACAAAGGGCAATTGGATAAATCTGCGCCTGTTTACATGAAAAGCCAATTTCTCACTCAGCTTAAGGTGAAGGAGGTGACCCCCTGCAACCCTGCTATCCATCCCCCAGGGGTAAAGGTGGGACTCCCAGCATTATAATAGATTTTCCAGAGAGACACCACCACAAATCCTTCTTTCCTTCGCTCTGATAACCATTTAGATAACAGACCTGATGGGGTGTGTGTATGTGACCTAGCTCAGGAAATTCTCATCTATTTTATTTCTGTGTCTTGATTAAGACTTAAAAAAAATTGATTAAGGTTGCTATTTTTTTAATCTTCATAGAGAAATGTAAATATATAAAAATATAAAACAACACAGGACAAATTTAATGAAGCTTTCTACTGAAAATATGAAAAGCCAAACTAAGAGAATTTAAGCAGGTAGTGACTTAAGTCACATTTCCTGTTTCTTTTGCAATTACTTGTTTACTTTTATTATAAACTAGTGACAATGTATAGGCATTTTAAAAGGACAGTAAGTGGGAAAGAAAGCATGTATTACTATTGTGATGCATTACTTGGTCCTTTACATTTGAGAAAGCATTGTGCACAACTCCACAACACATCATCTGTGTTCACCACCTCAAATCAGGTCTCCGTCCATCACCATTTATCCCCTCAACCTCCGCCGTCCCCCCAGCCTCTTCACTCTGGCAATCCCCACACTCTTGTGTCCACGAGTTTGTTTTTTTTTCTTTTTCACTTAATCTCTCCACCCCTCCACACAACCCTCCAATGCCACCCCCTAACAGCTGTCATCCTGTTCTCTGTCTGTGATTCTGACTCTATTGTGCTTGTTAGTTCATTTTGTTCATTAGATCCCACATGTGAGTAAGATCGTATGGTACTCATCTTTCTCTGATTGGCTTATTTCACTTGGCATAATACTCTCTAGGTCCAACCATGCTGCCGTAAAGGGCAAGAGTTCCTTCTTTTTCATGACAGAGTAGTATGCCATTGTGTGAACATACCACAGCTTCTCTATCCACTCATCTACTAAAGGGCACTTAGGCTGTTTCCAGATCTTGGTTATTGTAAAAAAAAATGCTGCAACAATCATAGGAGTGCATACATTCTTCCAAATTAGTGTTTTGGGTTTCTTCAGATAAATTCTCAGATGTAGAAACACTGGGTTATAAGGCATTTTTATTTTTATTTTTAGTAACTCCATGCTGTTTTCCACAGTGGCTGTACCAGTCTGCATTTCTATGAACAGTGCATGAGGATTCCCCTTTCTCCACTTCCTCACCAATACTTGATGTTTGCTGATGTATTGATGATGGCTATTCTGGCAGGTGTGAGGTTATAGCACATCTTCTTTATTCATTCATCCATCAATGGACACTTATATTGTATCCATATCTTGGATATTGGGAATAATGCTGTAATGAATATGGGTGTGCAGCTATCCCTTTGAGATACTGATTTTATTTCTTTCAGTTACATACCCAGAAGTGCAATTGCTAGATGGTAGTTCTATTTTTAGTTTGGGGGGGAACCTCCGTACTATTTTCCATAGTGTCTGTACCAAGTGTCCATTTTCAAAATCGGTACTGTATATTCCAACTGAAACTGGCCAAATACACCCTGCTCAGAAATCCTGTGGGTTCATTAGTTTTTCTGTGACAAGGCCAAATCCAGGTGTTGGAAAGGGCTGTTCCTTTCCAGAGGTTCATGGAGTAAATTCGCTTCCAAGCTCATTCATGTTGTTACCAAAGTTCAGTGATAAGAAATGCAATTACAAGACTGAGGTCTCTCCGCACCCCTGCCTTTTTGCTGTTGTTCTTGTTTGCTGTTAACTTGTCTCCTTGCTGGCTGTTGACTGGGGGTGGTTCTCAGCTTCCAGAGGCCACATCCACTCCTTGGCTTGAAGCCCTCTTTCTCTATCTTCAAGGTCGGGGCTGGTTGTATCCTCACAGTTCACATCTTTCTGACCTTTCTGACTTTTTGCCTTGTCCCTTCTGTCTTTTCCTTATAGAACTTTATACTTTAAATAGGTACCATTTATTTTTTTTTATAAATTATACCTCAATAACATTAATTTAAAACATATCCCAATAAAAGGCTTATAAAAATATTAAGATGTAAATAACCTAACAAAAAATGGTTATGGAGTTAAAAACTTTAATTGTCTTATTTTTATGGTTAGTTTGTTTTTTTAATTTGTAGCTGTTAAAGATGCTTTTTTATGAGGGAATTTGGAAAGGGTGATAAAATGTTTTAGATCATTACTGGGGTGGTGAATTCGAAAGTCTATGAGGTGTCAAAATCCAAAAACTGTACAAAGAGTGAATTTTACTATATGTAAACAACAAACAAACCCTCGAAGAGAAAAAAAGCCCACCAGAATGGAAGTGACAGAAAAGGAAATAGCAATTGTAACAAAGCTAACTGCAGTGCAAATTAACATAGCCACACTAAGATGTGGGAAGGTAAAGAACTAACCTAAGGTACTCGGCAAAACAGTGTTTGGCTGGACAAGGACAAAATTGTATGCAAATCCAATATTTCATTTAGTAAATGTTTTTCATGGGCAATAAATTGGCAATTCCAACCCTTTGTGTATATCGTAAGCTTCAATAAGTAAGTAAATATATTTTACCTGGTGGGAACCAGATTTCTCACTGTTGGAGAAGTTACTGATGAGGGAGTGGGGAAGGTGTGAACAGGTATATTGAGATCTGAGACAATGATATGAATGCATTGTTTTTTGTTTTAATTTTTATTTATTGGTTTGAGATACAGAAGCATTAATTTGTTGTTCCACTTGTTTATGCATTCATTGATTGCTTCCTGTGTTTGCCCTGACTGGAGGGCAAATAAAAATACATGAGTTCATAGTGATAAAAATGTTAATAAATAAATAAATGAGGGAGAAGGAACAGCTTTTTCTTACAGAAGAATTCTAACTAATCAATGTTGAAGGAATGATAATACAAAATCATGAGAAATCACAGTAACAATTGTTGTAGGCAAGAACCATTAATCAGTGCAAAATTTGTGGTGTAATGTTTGAGGAGATACAGGCTGTTTCCACAGTCTCAAAGTATCCCCCTGAGATTATATTCCCCTTTGTAATATTTCCCCCCTTTGTAATGTTAATTACAAAGGGGGGAAATAATGGTACACCAGTTCCGTAACATACCAAAAATGTACCATCTCAATCTAATCATGCAAAAACATTAGAAAAATTTAAGAAATATTGTACAAAAACACTGATCAGTACTCCTCAAAGGCATTAAGGTCATAATAAACAATCATAGATTTTAGTTTTACAGTTCTTTATATTAAAGTGTTTTATCCACCTGGAAACTATCTGTGATGACAAATGCACAATCATTGCAGATGTTCACATATCTCTCAGTACTTGATATATTTTAAAAAGAAACTTAGTATGGATTGTTTGTTGGAACATTTTTATAATAGTTGCTTTAAAATGGTTTTCAGATAATTCCAACATCCGTGTTATCTCTGCATTGACACCTATTCATTGTCTTTTTCCCAGGGGATGTAGCACAGAGAACTAATTTGCAGGTACAATCAGCAAGTCTTCATGGTTTTGTTTGCATTTCATTAGAGATGTGTATGGAGTTAGGATGGAGAGGATGAGGAATAATGTAGTAAGAAGCCTGAACAAAGTTCCAAGTCCTCTGGCTTGAATGATGTTGGGTAGCACTTATTGACATTGGATATAAAGGAGAAAGAAGATGATGAATTTGTTTTTTCACCTGCAGAGGTTGAGATGCCTATGGGACAACCACACAGAGGTATAGCAATGCAACTTGTGAATTGTTGAGGTGTTTAAAGCAATAAAAGTAGTTTAGAATGGTTGATTGAAGAACTAAATGATTGCAGAGTATTTCAGAAGGTAGACAGATATAGGGGACGAATAAACACTGAGAAGAAATAGTCGAAGAGGTAGCAGGAAAACCAGAATGTGTGACGGCAGTCTAGGAGGCAGAGAGTTTCAGGAAAGGGAGAAATCGCACGAGCAGAAGCCGTGGGAGAGCCCAGTAAGATAATGACTGAAAAGGGTATTGGTCACTGGTGACATTTGGCTGGTTTCAGTGTGTCAGTGAAAGCAGAAAATGATCAATGGATTATGGAATGAAAAGGAAGTGAGGAAGTGGAATTAGCAAGTGGGGTCTCCACTGTTTCTTGAATCTTGACTTGGAAGGGAAAGAATGAATGAGGTGAATGGTGAAGAATATGGAAGAAAAGTATATGATTCCTAGACTTTGTCCAAAATACTTTTTCAAGTAATCATTCGTATTTGTTTTATCTCATGTGATTTGAGTTTCATCTTGCAGCATGAGAATGAATGGCAAATATTTTGGCAACTGAAGTCCAAGTAATATAAAGCCACAAATAGATCTTTGAGAAGCCCAAATCACTGGAACTGCTGCAGGAAAGCAGAAATCATCCCCTAATTGTGACCGCCGTTGCCATGCAAAGGAGTCAGAGGTAGCTAAGGCTTTGTGAATTAAAAGCACTCCCCTGAATTTGCTCTTGCGCATAGCAGGACATGGGTACAAACCGCTTCCCTGTCTGAGCTCATTAATCAAAAGTGGGCTCTGCCCCCTCCTCCTGCCAGTCCGTTGTGGTCATCGCATACTTTGAACACTAAATAGACCTCGTACTAAGCAGAGGCTTCTTGACTCCACCACCTGTTAATTATAGCACCTGCCCATTATGCTTGTTTTCTTGGTTCCCTTTTACTGCTGTTCTCAGCACGGTATCTAATGTGGGTTCAATTAGTTTCACGGCCTTCTAGGAGGAAGCTACTTTGCTTAGAATACTCTGGCCATCGAAAATAGGACTGCAGCGGCACAAGTCCAGATCTGCAAGAAACTGTTTTCCAACTCAGAGAATTCTTTCATGCCATAATTTCTCTGGTTTTATAGAAGCTACAGCATCAAGGGATGATTTTTTTATGTGCAGAGTCATCAACTAAACCTGTGAAAGTCAAAAAGAAAATTTCTATTTTCTATCTGTCTCATGCTTTTTTTTTTAGCAAAAAGAGTTTACTTGCCTTTTGACTCTGTATGGTAGTGGGTGACAGAGTTCCCAATACTGATTATTGGCCCAAAGCCAACAATTGTCTGTAAAGGAACCAAGAAAGGAAAGAACTGAACCTGGAGTCTCAGTTTTACCTGATGATACCATCAGAGACTTTGCCATTGGATAGAAAGGGTGGGCATAAGATTCTGGTATTGTCTACCACCGTACCACTCAACAGCCTGAAAGGGAACCGCAGTGATAATTCAAAAATTAAAGAATGAACAGAATGGATGATAAAATAAAAGAATTGAGGTTATTTCCTTTGTATAACAGAAATATAATGGGGAAAAGTGGCTATATGATAACCAGGTCTCGCCAAAGTAAAACCATGTTAGCTGAAAATTGAATCTGATGGCCCCAAAGAAAATCTGAGTAATCATATAACTTTCAGGGACTTAAAATGTGAGACAAATTCTTGTGTACTGAAAAATTATCCTGCATGGAGAAACAAATGTACCAGGTGAACTAGATCATAATGGTCCTATTTACTTCAAGACTTCATGATATAGATTTTATGTAAACTTGGAGTTCAAAATGCAGCACTTGAAAAATTGACTATATTTCCTACCAACCATGAAGTATTTGGGTGAATAAAATTGGGGGGAAATAATGACTCGGAATAAAAGATTTCAGACAATACAGAGGAGCTCTATTGTTTATTTTTACCCTAAATTAAAAGAGTTTAGCATTAGATTTTTAAAAATGTACTCAATGACAGAGAGATTTCAAGTAAGACATTACTCAATCTCTGTAGATAATTTCTTAGTGCTCAAGTTACCATGGATGGGTAGCAAGAATTATTCAGAATGGAAATTGTTAATTCTGTTTTTATTTCTTAGAGATAAAAGCATTCTGATAAAAAGGGGATGACATGTTGACTGCTCCTGAATGAAAGTCAACATTTTAGAAATGACCAGTTAAGAGATCTTATTCCATCACTTATTGATACTTGCAGAGCTGCTCATAGGAAAAGGTCATCTCCTGAGAATGGACTTTAGCAAATAAAAAACAAGAATGATAAAAAACACTGTGTCACTGGGGAAGATAAGGCATGGGGTCAAGGAAATGGGGCAGCTTCCTTTCATTAACCACCACAAAATTAGGAGCAATAAGCCTTCAAGACTTGGGCTTAATTAAAACTGCTTTTAGATAAAAAATATACTGAGAAATTAGCTTGACTTAGTTTAGGAAGTTACTAACTAGTTAATTTTTGGCCAGTGGTGTATGTGTAGGGACCTTGGAACTGTGCTGAGAGTTGTATATGCAACACCTTATTTCATTTACAGTCAGGGCATAGTTATCGAATACCCAGAATCTAGTCACTCTTCTGGATGCCTAGGATACAGAGACAGAAAAACAGGAAGCTTACATTCAAGTTAGGAATACATACAACAAAAGATGAGTGAGTAAGCAAAGTACATTCAGATGATTCTAAATATTCTGGAGGAAATAAAGGATCATGTGGGAAGAGGGAAGAGGTTAATATGTATGGGATGCTTGGGGGATGTCTCTTGGCATAGGTGACATTTTGGGCTCAGTCCAAAAGAGCCAGCTGGGTTAGGGAGCCAGGAGGAAGAGCATTCCAAGCAAAGGCCCTGAGTCAGGAAAGAATAGGATGTGTTTCAGAAATAAAAGAGGGAAGACTCCTCTTTCCCAGCACGACTTTGGGGAATTCGGTTGGAAAGTTAGGCAGGGGCCAGAACATGTTGTGTTTAATGTACCATGGCCAGAAGTCTGGATTTTATGTTCAGTGCAATGGACAACCTTTGATGATCTGCTTTGTGTGTGAATCTGATGATTGTGGCTGCTAAGGAGAAGAAAAGGTCACTAAAATCAGGAGGCTGTTGCAATTGCCCAGTTGGAAAATGGTGGTGGCTTGGACTAGCACAGTGGCAACACAGAGAAAAAGAATGGGACCGATTTGAGATCATTTTAGCGGTAGAAGCACAAGGTCCCCCTTCCTTCCTTCCTTCTTTCCTGCTTTCCGTTGTCCACCTCAGCAATATACTTTACCTCACTATGGTAGATTGTGCTAATTTTTCACCTTTTTAATTTAATTTTTTAAAAGGAGGCAGTACAGCATAGTGGAGAAGAGTGATGCTTTAGGCTGTTAGAATGTGGGCAGGTTACTTGGCCTCTTTGCACTTCAGGTAAATGAGGATGAAAAAATAGCACCCATCTCATGTCATTGTGGAGCTTAAATGAGGTGGTCCTTGAAGAGCCCTTGGAACAGTACTTAGCAGAAGTGGGATCTCAAAAATTGCTAGTTGTTATTATACTCAGTACAAGAAGACATTTTATATAAGGCTTGTCTTTGACAAATATAATGCTGTAATATTTTGGACAACATGGATGGATTTTCAAATTAAATCAAACTTACATTAGTATTTCAAAATAATGTGGAGGGCCTAAATTGCAGAACGCACAAATGGGAACTGGGATACTTCTACCAACCAACAGGAAGGAATGCAGAGAAAAGTAGGGAATATATATAGGCAGGCTGGTAGACGTGATGGTGGGAAAATACTCACCTTGAAAGAATCAGCAAATATTTATTAAGTGCTTCCTGTGTGCCAGGCATTATATTCTGCGTGCCTAGCCTAAACAATAGCGCCAAACAATGCAACACGCAGGCGCTTCTGCAGTCACACTCCAGGGGGTTTGTGGTGAAGCTATTACTGAGACAGATGGCTGGGGGAGCAGATGGGGAAGGCTTGAAGAAAGAGTAAAAATTGGGAAAAAAGAACACTTTATGGAAATATAATGAAGTTCGAATGCTATGTTGAGAATATATTTGAGTTTTAAATGAATTTAAAGTGTAGCTAATTTGGCCCACTTGTACGATTTCTCTAGCGGCGTTCCTGAAGGCACAGGGAGGGTAGTGGGCAGTTGGTTGAGCCGATGGCTTGCACCTGAGTAATTATAAGATAAGTCATGGAATCTAAGCCTGCTAAGCAGCAGTGACAATAAGAAGAGAGTATTGGTCTGGGGGAAATGATGACCTTTAAGAACTCAGAATCTAGGTGAGGTAAATGAAGCATTTTAATAGAAGTTATAGAATGAGGCAGCCGGAGGACCGGAGGTCGTAGTCAAAAGGGGCACCTTGATGATTCTGAATGCGGTTCCTTCCCTGGTAATAAGGTGCCAGGGGGTAATATGGAAGTGTGAAACTGAGATAAGATGGCAGCAAAGATCGCTTTGTGAAAAGGTCAGGAAAGACAGTTCACTGAGAGGCTATTAAAACCTCTGCAAATGCTGGTGGGGCTGGTAGGAACAGAAGGGAAAGAAGTGAACCAGAAGCTCAGACTCAATCAAATACCTATCAAGCCCTCATCACGAGTGAAGCAGCCACATGAGCGTCTGCCCCTCAGCTCCAGCTGAATGCTGCACGGCAGGAACGTGGACTCAGCATTGCCAGAGTTTATGTTTTTCTCCAGACAAGCTAGACATTTGGATCCATTTTATGTAAATTTTGCCAATTATAAATGTTGGAGACTATTTTAATTTTACAAAGATACTGGGCATCCTGGGCAAAACATATTTCCAGGACAGATTTGGCCCATGGACTTCCAGTTTGCCACCACTGAGCCGCAGGCTTCACTGGGTAGCAGGGGAGGGTAGCTGGACTTCGGCACATGCATCACTGAGGAGTAGCAGATGACATCATTCCAGGCTACTTTGTGACCAGGATGGATCACAGCGAAAACAAGACCACTCTGTAAGCATGTCTGAAACTAGACAAAATATGAACATTGTCGAAGCAAATGATTAAACATTTCCTTCACCTTGCTGCTACACATGACTACTACGTTACTATGCACATATTTAGCCTTGCTTTACTCCTTCCAACTTACAGATAAGTTTTATTCAGCTACCCAATCATAGAGTTACTTTTGCCTCTAGATAGCATCCAATCTAGAGCAAAGCCGTGCTTGCTTGGATATTCCCAACGCATGCTTCCAAGACTGGCTTGAATAAACCTAACACGAGATCACATTCTATAGGTCCTTACCCAAGATCGACTTCTACAGCTCCTTACTGAGCTACACCACATTTCTCCACGGCATGTCATCGCCATCTCCCAACAAATCAATAAACTCAACTTTTCCAACTCCAGGTATATTACTAGTGGTCTTTGGCCAGAAGGCATCAATATGACTAAGGCTTATGTCTTATAAAAACTTTTATCCCATTGTAACATTCAACTCCCCACTTCTTCAGTTACCGCAGAAGCTATATATCAAAATGGATTTATTGTCAAAAGAGATGGCAGGAATAAATATCATCTTCATTGTGACCCTGAAGAAGATACATACCACGTTGACTTCTGTGCTTATATGTGATGGTTTGAAATCTTATGACATATAACACCAGTCATTTTCAGATTGATCCTCATTTTACTTGATTTTTTTTCACACTAAGGATCTCACTGGAACTTCCTTATATCCACCATTGATTGATTTGAAGAATTTAAAAAAAATCTAGACGTCAATCAGGATAAGAGTAAAGGTAAAAGTTTTAAGAAAAAATCAACTACAATTTGTCACCAGTTGGCTTTCTTGGTTAAGGAACCTCATTTCTTCCCTCATTCAACACTATTTATTATTTATTGTGTGAGGCATTTTTCTAGTTACTGGAGATATAGTGATGAACAAAACAGATAGTTTATAATCTCCTGAGGGTACAGATGGTGAATTAAAATGTAGATAAACATACACAAATATTATACTTTCAAGTGATGGTAATTATAAAATATAAAGCAAATTAAGAAGCTAGAGAGCAATGGAGGGGAGTAAAATAACTATTTCTGATGGGATGATTAGAAGCTAGTCTCTAAGGAGGTCACATCTGAGTAGACACCTGAGTGAGATGATGATCATAAGGGTCCCGATACGCAAGTGAGTCTAGCATTTCTGTGGCTGGAGAGTGGTAGCCAAGGGGTGGATGATGCGGAGTGGTAGATGATGAGGTCAGAGAGGTGAGCAGGAGGCAGGGCGTGGAAGGTTTTGATGTATCAAATTGAGGATATGGAATTTATTATGGTGTGATGGGAAAATATTGGAGGGATTTAAGTAGGGGGATGATATGATCTGATTTATATTTTAAAACTCAATTTGGCCATGTGTGGAGATTGGAGAGGTGAAAGGGGAAGCAGGATGATACATTACAAGGTGACTGAAATACTTTATGTTAGAGGAGATGGTGCATTATTCTTCTAAGTGGGAGAGTGATGGAAATGATGAGAAGTGGCCATATTTAGGAAATATTTGAAGGGAGAACTTAACATGACTTGCTCATGCATTAGGGGCAAGGTGTGGAATAAAAAGAGGAATCAAAGCTGATTCCTAAGTGTTGACCTCAGTAATAGGGAACAGTGGCATCATTTATTGAAATGGGGGGAAACTCAGGGAAGGGTGAGTTTTGTGGGCAGATAAAGAGTTCTCTTGGGATATACTATGTTTATGGGATATTATGAGACTATGCCTAACTTTGGAACACAAAGGTGAAAAAATACTTATCTACTTTTATGAAGTCACCCTCCTTTAGTACTTCAAGTAACTCTAAGGAAAGGTAGTTACCTCACTCGCAAAGACTTAACCTTATTCATCAGAAGGCAGCCCAAGTCTATGTAGTAAACTTCACCCAAGAAGTCTCTCCTAGGCTTTTAAGGAAAAAGGCCTATGATAACAGGCCCTATTTAACAACGCCTGAACCCTTTCTCCATTCACCATGAACTCCCTGTTGTGCCTGGTTAACATGAACTCTGGGCATATCTGAAACTTCTCTAGGCTTGGGTATCCAGTAGATTTAATAAGCATTGGTCCTTTCTGGTCCTTGGATTCCTATTTCCTGTAAACACAGTTCTCTGTGGTCCTGCCTTTACCTGGAGGTTATTTATGTTTTGCTTTGAATGAGAGTTATGCACCATGACCGTAATGTTTGAAGGCAGTCATGGCTCTGAAAAATGAAGAGCTTTTTGGAAGATCTATGGATATAGAAGTGGGAGCTAGACGTGAGAGACACTGAAGCAGAACAGATGAGATTAAGGCACAGCAAATGTAAATGTGAAGCAAGGCTATTCAGGGAATTTTAGGAGCTGGAGGCTGGAACACAGGACTAAGTAGTGGGCCATTTGACAATGAAGGAACAGTGTAAATTAAAGTACTAGATCTGGAGCTTAGCAAAGAAAGAGCTCTAATTTTCTGAAGACCTACCTTGTTAAGAAAGAGCTCAATTTGGGCTTGAAAGTAGAGAGAACCAATAAGAAACTATGATTACACCAAGAGTGGAGACCAAAGGTGGGACCCACTGAATGGAAGGAAGTGAAACAGAAAATATATGAATGAGTTTGTGTTCAAGCTACTTGAATTATAGCAAGTCTAACCTCTATGTCATCCATGTCTCGGAGAATACCATTAACATCTAGAAAGATTAGATCAAGTGCCCGTCACAGGATTTGTGGAAATTTCCACCCTTCCCGGTACATTTCTGAAGTTTCTGAGGGCACTTGCATTCTCAGAATTCTCTTTGATTTTAACTTCTTGCTGCTGCTAGAGAAGGAACTCAGTAAAGCAGTCGTAAAAGAACATGAACTCTGGAGTCAGACTACCTGAGTTCTAAACTTCATCCACCACTAACCGTGTGTCCTTGGGAAAATTATTTACTTTCTTGTGTCTCAGTTAAGTTGGTTGAAAAATGAGGTCCTCATAGGGTTGTAATGAAGACTAAATATACCAATATCTATAGAACTCTTATAGCTGTGCCTTGTGTATGGTATTACTCAGCTTGTGATTCTGTCTCATTTATGCTTGATTGAATGCCTTTTTCTTGTTTTCCACCAAAATCCACTCACACGAGGGCTTCGAGCAGGTATCAGGCTTTCCTGGAGCAGTACTGCCCAACAGAAACACAATGTGAACTAGATATATAACTTTCCATGTTATAGTGGCCACATTTTAAAAATGATAAAATTAATTTTAATGTACATTCTATTTAATCAATATGTACAAAATACCAATATATAATCCATTGGGATCAATAAAGTATAATCATTAATGATTTTTAAAGTTTTCAAAATCCAGTGTATATTTTACAGTTGGAGCACATCTCAATTTTTTCCAGTCACATTTCAGGTACTTGATGGCCACCTGTAGCTAGCGGCTGCCATACCGGACAATGCGGGTCTAGAGTGTCAGACACATTATAGTTAATTATTAGATATTTTCACTTCCAAAAGTCTTTTCCCTGAGGAATTTTAAAGGCCCTAACATTCTGTGAAACATCCTAGCCTCTTGATATTTGACTCATTTCTTTCTCTTCTCTTCCCATCTTGTGTTCTCACAAGCATAAGAGGAATAAATCAGATGTAAACAAATTCATCCATTGATTACGTAGGGTGTCTTAGCCTTCTCTAGCCCTGAGTTCAGATCCCAGCCTCTCCCCGAAATACAGGCAGTTCTTGTGCATATCTGAACTGGATACTCACTTTGTACATTTGTTTGATAACTGAGCTAAGAATACCTGTAGGGCTTTCAAGGTTCGACGTCTTAGGCAAATATAGTCCCCATGTGGTGAGTGGGTCGGGACAATTGCTTTGTTTTTTTTCAGTTATGTATTTATTATTTATGACCTGAGGCTTTGTGCACAGATTAAGTTTTTTTGTTCCCATGTATTGATTTAGTATGCTTTGTACTGCCTGGGAAGCACTAGAGAAGGGATTCCATTCCTGAAAAAAAAAAAAAGAAAGAAAACAAACAAACCAGTAAATTTCTCCAAGTGTTAAAGAAATGCCACTTTTTTCCCTCGGGTAAACGTGGCAGGAAGTTACTCAACTAGTGTAGGGAGTCCCATTTGGGCTTCCTGAGGCTTACCTATTTTGTCATTTCTTCTGATCAAAGGAAATTTCAGGTGGTAGAACTAATTTAAAAATCTCTATTGTTATACCTGAGATAAAATTTTAAATGGCACATTGTAATCAATCATATTTAAGAGATGTTTTAAAAGGTAATGCACCATCAGTCAATCAATCAACAATAGACTTTCACTAAGAGGTTTTTTGTTTAATGAGTTACCAGAAGATGAAATCAAAATAATAGGTTCTAATGATCATATTAAATAGATCCTTAATATGGCAAAGCTACCTATATTTAAGTGCATTTCCTTTCTAGCATATTTATTATTATACCTACTCAGGAAATTCTTGTGGCCAAACTCATTTTTCTCCTTTGCTCACATAGAGAGTAAGTGATGGCCTAGAATGTTTTACATCAGTAACTACAACAAATCCTATGCTTTGACACATTCGGAGATCATTTATGGCGTCAGCAATGACCCTGAGGAATTCAAAACTCCAGTGTGCTTTTTGAATTATCGAAGGAAAACTAATAGTTTGCATTATGTTTTCTTATCAGTAATGAGTTTGAGATTTCATAGTTCTTTAAAAATTATTAATTCATGTATCTAGTACATATTACATCTCTTTGGAATGAATAGTTGAACAACTAGATCATTCCATTCTATTACCATAATATAGAACCAAGTTTATTATGAAAATAAGAGGATTAAAAAAAGAGCAGTTTTTCATACTACCACTATTACAATAGTAAAAATGTGCTTCAGTAAGATTTACAATTGAGGGTTTTGGGAGAAAATATTTTTTAGGGGAAGCATTATTCTTTTCATTATTGTCAACTTTGTCTTCTTTTTTCTCACACATTCTTCTGGGCCTCAAAAGTGAAAGAAACCAATTGAGATAAGAAGATAACGAGACCTATTGTGCTCTAACATTTTATCTACTTGACATATAATATGAATATGCAAAGTAAAACATTTTTGCTCTTAAAGAGCTCTTTCATTTTCCTTGATTTCCTGACCTTCATTATACAAACAATGCTTAATCAATAGCTAGCACTCATCTCTCTCCTGGGCTTAGGTCCTCCATTCCCAACTGCCCAGTGGCATTTGAATTTGGATGGTCAACATCCATGTTGAAGCCAGGCATGTCTACAGTTATATTTCCATCCTTCCAAGCTAATGTTTCAATGGTAACATTTCCAGCTTACCTTGACTTGAAACTGAAAATTCTTCATTTTCCTTCTCACCTCTGTCCATTAGCCAGTTGGCTGTATTGTTTCTTTGAAAAGTCTGTAGCAGCTTCCTGTTCATGCTGCCCTCATTCTAGTTGAAACTCCTATCTCTCATGTGAACAATGCAATAATTTCCCATCTGGCTTCTATGCCTCATGTGTTTTCCTTTTCCAGTCTGTTCTATTGCTTCCACCATAATTATCCCCAACAATCAGGTAGGGAATACAGGCAGTGTGAGACCAGCTAGGAGAAGAAAGGGTTTGACTGATCAATGGTGTAGGATTCCCAGTGAGAGGTCAAGTTCAAAGTGACATAGACAAAGTGGGTAGAAATGTTTTTGATTTTTATAGGCTAAGTAGGAAAGAATTTGAAGCTAAACAGATTCTGCTGAGGCAGAAAGGATGAGGTGTTCAGGTACAGTTAAATTCTAGGAAAGGAGGATCTTGAATCTCAATGTCAAAAATAGTACTAGTGACCAGGAAAAATGGGTGTTATATCCCAAATCCATGGCTCGGTCCCTCAAGGCTGGAACTCTTTGCTAAAGGTCATAGCACTATCTCCTCATATCTGGAGCATGCCTTCCATACACACAGAGCTGTCTTCTCACGGCAGAAGCTGTTTGTCTCAGTCTCGTTTACTTCTGCTGCTTCTGAGTTACCCTGGACCTACTGTTGGAAACCATAACCAGAGAGGACCGGACATGGATTTGCCTGTAAACAGATGAACTCTATTAGTTTTATCTAGAGGTTCCCCTATCGGTGGCAATTCCTAATGAACATGTTTTAGTAATTCCTTATTATCAACCCAATGAAGTTCAAACTCTTCATTTTAGCAATCAAGGCTCTTCAGAAACCAACTCCACTCTAAAGGCCTAGTTTATTCTAGTTATTGTAGTTATTACCTAGTCTTTGCATCTAAGTGCTCTCCTTCACTATTTTGTCAGGGTTTATCATGTTTATCTGGAGTCAAATTGCATGGCTTGGCATCTTTGTTTTACCATTAACTAGTTGTGTGATGTGAGAAAATTACTTAACCTGTCTAAGTTGTAATTTCCTCGTGTTAAAAAGTACTGACGATAGTACCTATTTCATTGGGTTTTTGTATTGCTTAAATAGGTAATAAATGAACAGCATTTAGTACACTTCCTGGGACCTAGTGAACGTAAACTGTTAAGCTGATACCATTGGACAAACTTCACACATCTTTCAGAGTCCAAATCAAATACTATGGGATAATGTATACTGTGCTGATTGAGTGCAAGGACTCTGGATTTGCTTTTGAACTCTGCCACTTAAACCAGCTAGGTAACTTTGCTCAAATTTCTTTAGCTCTCCAATGGTGATACCAATATTTCCTACTTCACAGGCTCATTACTGGGCTCTAATAGAGGCTGAATCCCGACCATGAAACTATGGAGCCTGACAAGGTGACTGTGTTACCCAAACACACATTATTAACTATCAGCACATTATCTTAGCTGATGAAGCACAAAATTCGACAGGATCGGCAACAGTCTGTTATAAAATGGGAATAGCTAATATATATTGGACCTCAGGAGGTCCAGAGGAACAAGGGAACTGCATGAACCCATGGCTCAGACTGATCTGCTTCTACTACTTTGCTGCCTCTCTCAATTCACGCTTGTCCTCACAGAGAATTCCTGTGACTAATTCATGGAAGAGGAGGAAAAAATGTGAGTCTGGGCTGTTGTGTCTGCATGGTACACTTGCACCAGGCAGGAGTGGATGATTTATACTACAGCCTTGTTTACGGGAGGCTCCAAAAGACAGTGGTGAGAGTGTATATATCATGCCAATAGGCAAAACTTTAGGTGAGACTGATTGCTCAGCTGTATGGAAGGAAAGAGACAGCCTCGGTTATGGATCTAATCTGATTTGTGGCCAAGGGCCAATAGGCTGCCCAGGAAATCAGGTACTTGGAAACACAATTGAAAAATTGAAGGTAAGGAAAGATATGTATATGGACCTGTTTGAAAGGCTTCTTCCTCTTTCTGGAGTGTTCTATCTATGACCTTTACATGACTTTTTATCTTTCAGACGAACTATGCTTAGCACCTAGGGAGTTCTCTTGGGTGCCTGTTAGCACTCCCTTGTCTTAACAGTTTTGTTCAATGAAAAATAGCAACGACTCTAAGATGGCAAGACCACGAAATAGTTGGATCCTACAGGTCACTCTTTACATAAGAATTCCTTGTGATTGAAGTGCTTGCAGACTATAAAGAAAACTTGAACTGGGCAGTGGAAGAAAATGTAGGCTTCTTGACCAGCTACAGGTGTGGGGACTAAAGCAGCTATGTTTTAAATTAATTGATCACTTTATAATCTCTCTTTTTCATCCTACTACCTAATGTGGAATAACTGATGATGTCTGATGTTTTAGCGTTCAGGTGATAGCATACCCAAATTATCAGGTTATGATGGGAGTTTTGTCACCTGGGTTGAAAGTAAGAACTTTTAACCTAAATGAAAGACAGGAGTAGATGAAGAGCAAAAACAGTGGACTTCAATGGGTATTATCTATTTGTTCTTCCAAATCCATGCCTTTCTGACCCCTAAGAACCTGACCTGTCTAGATTATATTATCAGCCAGAGAAGTAAGTAACAGAGTCTAAAACCATTTTTTTATCCACCATATCATACAACGAGTGGATTGAAGGGGAAAAGAGTGGAGATGAGACTATGTGAATTAGGGTCATAGACTAATGGTCTCTACTCAGAAGGTCCAAGAAACTTTAATGAAGACATTTTTTTTATAGACGAACAGGAGGTTAAGAGAACCCACAAGGGATATTAAGGCACCCAAAGGCTGGCAACAGCCAAAAGCTTCAGGTTTCCTAGGCCTGACAGAGAAATGAAAAGATGCCACATAACCGGAGCCCCATGAGAGGGAGAGCCGTGAGGAGGGTTTGCTCCACAAAGACGGTGGTCAGGGAGAGACATGCCTCTGGCCCCAGATGTGGTGCCAAGAGAAGATGGAGAGGGAAACACCTTGTTTTTTTTCTACTTCCTGATATTCTGCTGATGCTTCTCTTCTGCCAAATTCAACCAGAATCTGACCAGCAAGGGAGTCTGGAAGCTACAGTTGGGAGAGTCAGACTTCTGGGGCACAGAGCAGGTCCCAGAAGAATTGAGGTTGGATCTGGAGGAGGTGGTGCGGAAGGTAAATAGAAAATAAGTAGCCAGAGGCCAATTAGGGAGCCATGCAGCAGTCCGAGTGAGAATAACAGCAGCTTATTTTAGGGACTTTTAGTGTAAATAAACAGACATGGATAAATGTAAGATCTTTTCTGGACATAGAAATAATGGGACATACTCACTGATCAGATATGAAGAGGTGAGGAAAAGGAAGGGGGAAAATATGATCAATGAATGTTTCACTGTGAAACATGAGTAAGGAAGGTTTTGTGGTGAGCTCAGAGTAAAAAGGGTTTCCCTAGACACCCCATGGCATAGTTGATGTGCTCTCTGGGGGGTTTTAGGATACAGGTGCTTGAGTGGGAAGCACCAAATGTCCAATAATTATTTATTAGGAAATATATTAGCCCAGTGGTAAAGTAGGGAGGGGCGTACAGCTCCTTCTAGAGAGGAATTAAAAATACTCTGCAATTTTTGGCTCAAAGTGGAATATTAATTTATCACTTTTGTCATAATTGGGTTATGTGTTTCTCTTACTAACTGATTTTATTTCTTTTACTAGCTAATTGAGTGCATGGGCTTGTCTTATTTATCATGTTTTATCTGTTTCTTAACCCATTGTAAGGGCAAACATAGAGCAGTAAGGGAACAAGTGCTTGCTAAATGATCCCGGGTTGACTTTTAATTACCATGATCATAATCACAAAGTGTTATTATCTAGTTATAAAGGCAAGTAGTAGACACCATTTAAATACTGCTTTTTCTTATTTATGCTTTCTCCTTTTCCTTTACTTTCATTTTGTGTCATTTTTTAGATATAAAAATGACTGAATATAGCAGAGGAGAATCAAATATCAGGACATATTTGTTTTGCTATTTTGCTTTCTTTTTTCAACTGAGAAGAAGATAAAAAGAGATAACGATGGGGAGGAGGGAAAAAAGGCAGTGATTTGAGGTATGGTTTGAATGAAGGCACGGGCCTATAAAGGAGAAAAGTGAGGAAGGGACAGGAGAACTGGGACCAAGAGACAAGGATGAAAATGAAAGCAACCTAAGAGAAGACGAGAGGGCACAGAAGGCCAGATAGCATGGACCTCCCTGCATCCTGTCTTCCACTTCTTCCCATGACTCCATTCCCATTGTTGCTGGTCTACATCCCTGCCCAGCCCACAAACACAACTTAAACACAATATCCTTAAGGGAACAAGCAACTCTTGTGCCTGCAGGTGGTGTATCTGGATGAAATGACTAAGTTAGAACTAATAGCCTTTCCATTTTGGTTTCATAGCTTCAATTTAAATGTTCCTGCTGTGCTTTGTAAGGTCTAAATATAGTCAGCATATCTGTTCCATAGTTTCTCAGTTATTAAGTGTAAATTTGTCTCCATAAGGCCATGTTACCAGCTGTCGCCCCAGGGCATCCCGTGGAGAGGTATATTAGGTGTACTCTGTATGTGGGCATGGAGAGAGTCACGAAACATGTTATGGAGTTGTGAAGGTCATATACAACTTGAACTCTTATGGACCAGAGAGGAATCCTTTCCTTCTCCCCTTCATTTTCCACTTTAAGAAATTACAACAAAAGGATATTTACAATCCAGTTAACAAGGTTAGTGCCTATATTGTCTGGCATTCAGTTGTGGGAAAAAAAGCTAATCTATTCTAGCTATACAGCTAGACTTTAGCTAATTTATTTACGAAGGTACTGACGTTTATTCTAGTGTACCAAATGGCTTACAGATTTGTTGGATGGGATGAAGCAACAAATTCTATGCTGAGCTTTCAGGAATGAATTCCAAAGCCACATGCAAAATTGGGCCTTTAAAAATGCTGCTGCTTTTTCTGTGATCAAGAAGCCATTGGTTTCGGCTCAAATTACCATCACCACAGTCAGAGCACCCTACAACCAGGAAGCTGTCACTGCCGCCCCTATAAGCTGTACCTATATCTGCAAAATTGATGCTGAAAATGCATCACTCATGAAGGCAATGACTGAACACTGGGACATTTTCTAATATAGCCAATGAAAAAACAAGTATCTCCACAATCTTGGCTGGCAGCAAAACCAAAAGGAACAGTAGAAGCTGAGAAGGAAGGAAGAAGAGCATGATTCTGGCTTTTGACTTTCAAATGTTAGGCAAGCTCACCTTACTTCCAAAGCTAAATCACCTCTCCATCTTGGCCACGATTTCATCAATTTATCACCCAAAGCACAGGCAACAAAATAAAAATAAATAGGAGGAAATTACATCAAACCAGAAACTCCGCACAGCAAGGGAAATAACAGAGTCAAAAGGCAACCTATGAAAGAGAAATGCTTTCCAACTATATGTATATGGTAGGGGTTAATATCCAAAATATATAAGGAATGCCTACAACTCAATAGCAAGAAGCAAGCAAGAAAGCAAGTAAACAAACAAATAAGCTAAATAACCTGATTCAAAAATGGATAAAGATTTGAATAGATATTTCTCTACAGAAGACCCACAAATGGCCTATAGGGTACATGAAAAAGTGTTCAACATTACTAATAATCAGGGACATGAAGATCACAATGACATATCACCTCACACCTGTTAAGACAGCCATTATAATACAAAAATAACAGGAAATAACTAGTATTGATGAGGATGTGGAGAAATTGGAAAACTGTGTGCTGTTTATGGGAATATAAAATGGTGCAGCTCCTCTAGAAAATAGTATGAAGATTCCTCAAAACATTAACAATAATTAAAAACTAAAAATCTGATTGAGCAATTCCATTTCTAGATATTTAACTTAAGAGAATTGTAATCAGGATCTTGAAAAGGTCGACTCCTTTAGATACACCTTATATGAGGCATTTAAAGTAGTTGAACCCATCGAAGGAGAAAGTAGATTGATTGTTGCCAGGGACTGGAGGGAAGGGGAAATGAAGAATTGTTGCTCAATAATTATAAAGTTTCAGTCATGAAAGATGAAAAAGTTGTAGAGATCCACTGTACAATATTGTTCTGATACTGTACTTATACTCGCTTAACAATACTGTACGATACACTTAAAAATTTGCTGAGATCTCATTATGCAATTTTACCACGATAAAAAGTACATTCATTAGGCATATTCTATGTGCCAGGTACTGTGCTAGATGATAAATAACCAAAGGGAAAAAACAAAAACAAAAATAATAATGTGGTACCCACCCTGGAAGGACTCTTAACATCAAATAGAAAGAAGTCAAAAATAAGAAGAACCAGTGCAAAGTTGCAGTTACGCAGGATGAACGAATCTGGTGATCTACTGCCTGGCCTGATAACTACAATTAGAACCAGAAATGTGCTACGAGAGTGCACTTCTGGTGCTCTCATCACACACACACACACACACACACACACACACACACATGTGCATGTGCGTGGTAAGCCTGGGAGGGGACAATATGCTAATTAGCTTGGCTATAGTAATCATTTCACTATGTATATATGTATATCAAATCATGTTGTACACCTTTAATGTAATAAAACTAAAATTTAAAAAAATGAATCAAATAAAATCTTACGGTTGCTATCTAAAAAAAAAAAAAAAAACCAGCCCGGAATCCATACAACTAAATCCCTTCAGAATCCTACATTCAAGTGATTGTGGGAGATAGAGTCTTTAGCTTTTCAGTCTCTGCAGTAAAGAAAAGAAGCTATGCTAGGAGAAAGCTGGAATGATATTTAAAACCAATCCGCCGTATCCCCTAGTTATTTAAATATGGTGTAGAGGTTATAACATAGAGGACACAAAATGAACTTCCAATGATGTATTCAGATGGCAATTTAGAATGTGATGGAGAGGAAGAAGCATGGGACTTGGAATAAGAGCCCATGCTCGTTATCTCTTGGCCCCAGGCAAGCCACTGAACCTCTCTAAGCCTCACTTTTCCCATCTGTTAAACAAGGATCATAGACCCTATCTAGCTGTGTTACATATACAGGATGAAATGTAGACCTTCTGGCATATTATGGGTGTTCAAGAGGCAATGACTGCTATTGTTTTAATAAACCGAAAAACATTTAAAGTTAAAGGATACCTTCAGAGCCTTGATATCTCTAAGCTCTACTGGAATCCTTGGTAACTGAAAATTCTCTGTGTAAAACACGCTTTCTTTGTATTCAGCTGCTCTGATTGCTTGTTGCAAAGAAAGCAATCCTTTGCTTCATATCCACACTCTTTTGCGGTGTGATTTTGCAGCTCCTTATATCAAGAATGGACTGTTTCCTCCTTAAATCTGGGCTGGCCTGGTGCCTTGTTTCCCCTAACAGAATGTCATAGCACTAGTGTTGTGCCCATCCTCTAGAGACCTGGAGTGCTGCTTGCTGCCTTGGAAGTCTGCCCCGCGGCCATCTGCCACAGGAAGGTCAGCCCACTGGGGGATGAGAAACTACCTGGAGCCGAGACCAGCAGTTCTAGCTGGAGTCATCTTATATCAGTCCCCAGTCAACTCTCCGGGACCTGAAGAGTCACTCAGCTGAATCTTCAGTGACCTGAAGAATCTCACCTAAATGAGCCACTCCATAGAGTTTTTAGCTAAATAAATAGTTGTTGTTTTATATCACTAAATGTTTGTGTTTTGTTATACAGCAAAAACTGATCCAATAAGTTATTACTATGTTGGGGGAGTGGGAAGATGGTTGTCAGGGGAAGTTGTTCAAATGGAAAACCTTCTTTATAGATTTGCATATTCTTCAACTCCCTCCCAAACCAAATGACACATTGCTACGTTACAATTTTTGCCATTAACACTGCTTCTTTTTCCCTCTGGCTTCCTTGTTACAGTTGCCCCCAACACTTCCATCACCACCTCCCGATTTCTTGGTGCATCCTCACTGCCTGCTTCCCCAATATATTGGCTACTTCCTGGCCCTCTTGGAAACATTTGGACCCAGGGAAGAAATAGAAGAAAAAGGCAGTGAAAAAGAGTCCGTCTGAGATTTAAGGCAAGTGCCAAGGACTTCAACAAAACGGAGAATGAGAAATTGTTGCAGAGAAGCAGCATTCTTGATGCACGAACAGGAAAATTGTGCAGGTTCTCTTGGGCATGGCAAACAAAGCACTGAATATACATTGGAAACTCTCTCATATTCTGAATCTTCAAAGTGTCATTATCATCAGTATTAGAAATCACAGATAAGATGGAAAGAAAATGGGCTTGAGCATTTAAATTTCAGCTCCATTACTTACTGGGACCTTCGGTACCTTTCTCTCTCTCAGATCAGTTTCCTAATCTGCAAAACAGCGATCCTATTACCTTAAAATGTGAATGATAATAGTTTAGGGATAATATCGATCTTTCATTTTTATAGTGAGTCGTCAACGTGACAAAACACATAAAGGGTCCAGGACGCAATGTGCCAGACACTTAATGAAATAGTAGGTGCCTTGTTTCCAAGCGCATTGGTGGTTTTTGTTCTTTAGAAACTCCAAGTTTTGCCTGTATCATCTCATCTATTTTCACGACCCTGCTGGTGCTTACAATGCTGTGTCTTGTTCTCCGCTGAACTCTAGTGCTTGGCACAGACTAGATCGTTGATAAACATTTATTGACTTGATGAATGAATTAAGAACTGAATGAACAAATCATTCCAAGTTGTCCAAAGTACTAAGTAGGAGGGGAAGGAAAAAACAGGATTGAATTTCAACAATTTTTTTCCACGCAGACAGCAATTATTTGGTGTCTTACAAACAGGCAGATGTTTGCATTCTCCTACATAAAATAGAAAAAAAATTAATAAATCAAAATGAATGATATATGCTCTATAAAAGGTTTACAAAGATAAAAATAAAATGCCAGAAGTAATTGTAAATTGAAAGTTCAATGTCCATTGTGAGAGTAATCCACATTGTTATCATTATCGGTTTATATCATAAAGGGAATATAAACATTATTTTGTTATCTTCATAAAGTACACTTGGAAATATTGTTTGGGGGCAAAGTTGTTCGGTAAACAAATATTTACTAAGGACCAACCAGGCTGTGTGCTTTTTGTTGGCGATAAAGAGCTTAAAAGCCAGGGTTTCTCCCCTGGAGGAGTCTGCGTTCTGGAAGGGGAGACCACGGTGCGCCGTGCAGATGAGATTTCAGTACGTCAGACATTTCTGCGAGGCTTCCATACCACCTTCAATGTTTCTGCAAATTTGCCTAGCCCTCACTGTGCCTTTTTCTCAATGTCTTGATTACCAGTGACTCCAACCTCACTGACATAATTTTCAGTCCTTGGTGGATGGTTTTAAGGAGGACAAGGTGTTAGAGGTTGACTTTGCAGTCCATAAGGGTGGGGAGGTTAGGCTTCCTGACCCAAATCTGGGTGTCCCAAGAGGCTTGTCACTGCGATTACACTCAACTTCCCTCGGGCTTGGGTGGCAGTTGTACTCAGTGTCAGAGCCTGGGCCCAGGGAACCACACACTGGAGAACAGCAGAAGAGTATTGCAAGGGTGAGGCCCAGACCACGAGAAAGTTTGTGTGCATATGCGTATGAATGTTTCATGATTATGAATGTTTCATCTTGGTTTCTTGGTCTTACCAACTTGTAACTCTCTCAGCTGTGATCTCAGATTTACTCATAAACTTTTACTTGCAAATCCTAGATTTGCCATGTCTGTTTATGACAAAAACAAGAGCAATAACAACCACATTTATATGCTTACCATATGCCAGGTATTTAACTTACATTATTTTAAGCCTCCCACAGAGCCTATTAAGAGGTGCTTTTTTAGATAAGAAACGAGGCAGAGGGAAATTAGGTTCTCTGTCCTAGTTCCTACAGTCAGAAAGCCGCAGAAGCCAGAACTCGTGTTCTTAAATCATGTTTTCTCATGGATATCTACTAAATATTTTTTGAAAAGCTAAGTACCTTCTTGCACATTTTTAGGTTTACATCTATTTTTAACTTAGTATTTAATTTTAAAATAAACACTTTTAAAGAACAGTTTTATATTTACAGAAAAATTTTGAAGATAATATAGAGAATTCCCATATGTCGCACCCATTTTCTCTTATTATCAACATTTCATCATTATTATGGTACATTTTAAAATTAATGAACCAATATTGATGTATCGTTAGGAGTGAAAGTCCATACTTTATTCAGATTTCCTTAATTTTTACCTAAGGCCCCTTTTCTGTTTGGGGAGCCCAATCTGGATACCACATCACATTTAGCCCTGACATCTCTTGGCTGCGGCAGCTTCTCACACTTCCCTTGTTTTTGATGACTGTTTCTTTTTGGGGAAGTACCGGTCAGGTGTTCTGTAGAATGTTCCTCCATGGGCACAATTCTGCTGTCAGAATTAGGCTTGGAGTAATTAACGTTTAGTCATTGTTGTTAGTTAACTTTTAATCATTATATAAAGACATACAAAGGATATAACTCTGAAACATTTAAATGTTTATATTTTAAACATAACTGTTAAAACACTATTTTTAAATGTAGCCTATAAAATCTAAATACCCTAACAATTTCATAGCCATCACCATTCCTTTTAAAAATACAAGAGGGAGCCTTTTTTAGTTGTCAGAAATTGAATATCATTTTCTCCTGTAGCTCTAAATTTTATTCTACTTCCCCATAGAGTTTTATGTTAAGAAAACATATTTTTATGCTCAAAATTCTTTCATTGACTTCCATCATACTTTAAAAAAACAAAACAGTATTTATAAATATAAATTAAAATGTTTTGTTATATTAAAATATATGTTCTGGATCATGTTATCATTGCATTATGAGTCTGCAATTTGGTTAAAATAACATGCACATAGTTTTTAATGATTATTTACAAAGACAAGTTAATTAAGTACTTATGCGATGACTTGTACTTTTTGCCCCCAGTTTTTTGTTTGGTTTTGGTTATTTTTTCCCAATTAGTTAACATAACCCCAGATGAATATTATTTATTGCTTCAGTGGCATAAGGAGGGTTCCTCATCAATTCACATACATAGGTAACCAGAGGAGAATAAAATGGATTTTCTTAGAGTGATTTCCCTTAATTCTTTAAATATTTTCTGAATTACCTGCCAAGCATCTCAAAGTGGTCTAGCACAAAAAGTCACTTTAAATGATTTATTAGCTGAATATTCTATTTGTACTGTCTTTAATATTGTTGAGAGCAGAGAATTGAAAATCACCTTACTTGCAAAGGTTAGCCAGTTGTTGGATTCATTCGTTTTCTCAGGTTATGGGAACTGTACCAAAAATGCTTTACAATACTTTTTAAATGGCTATTTATTATATATGTTATTTTTGCACCTAGAGGCCTATAGTTTAACCCAATATATGCAGAAAGAACTGTGGCGTGAAGCAGACACTTCTCCAAGGAAGATATACAGAGGGCCCAGAGACATATGAAAAGATGCTCAGCATCACTAGCCATCAGAGAGATGCAAATTAAAACCACAATGAGGTATCATCTCACACCAGTCAGAATGGCCAACATAAACAAATCCACAAACAAATGTTGGAGAGGATGCGGAGAAAAGGGAGCCCTTGTGCACTGTTGGTGGGAATGCAGATTGGTGCAGCCACTGTGGAAAACAATATGGAATTTCCTCAGAAAACTAAAAATGGAACTGCCCTTTGACCCAGTAATTCCGCTGCTCGGATTATACCCTAAGAAGTAGTAATAATTTCAATAAACATTGTCAATATATTAGTTTGATAAACTGCTTATATCTTCCATAATTTATATGTCTTAAATATGTTTTTGTCAAGACCTTGCCACTTTAGGTTTAATTCATTCCATTGATTGAAAACTCCCACTCTGTAACCTGATCAGCAAAGCCTGTTCTCATTGACAAGCCAATCAACCAAATCAAGTCTATTCTTTGTTAGAAAAAGTCTGGCTTTATTTTTTAATTCAAGGAAATGATTAATACATGCACTACAAAAACTATTATAAAAAGCACTGAACAAAATTATGAAATGCATCTTATAAGATAGATCACCAAAAGCAGTCAATTCTTATTTTAAATGATGCAGGATTTAATATAATTAATATATCAATTTTTATAACTCATAAGACAAAATATACCTGTAAGTTATTATTTTGAAGAGATTTTATTTTTTAGAGAAGTTTTGGGTTCCCAGCAAAACTGAGAGGAAGGTACGCGTACCTTCCACCCTACACGTATATGGTCTCCTCCATGATTAATATCCCCACCAGAGGGGTACATTTGTTACAGATGATGAACCTACACTGACACATCATTGTCACCTGAAGTCCCTAGTTTCCATTTGGGTTTACTCTTGGTGTGTACATGGTAGAGGTTTGTATAAATGTATAACCTGTACTCACTATTGGAGTGCCACTCATCACTGCCCTAAAAATCTTCCGTGCCTATTCATCCCTCCCTCCCCAATAGCCACCAGTAACCACTGGAGTGTTTACTGTCTCCGTCGTTTTGCCTTTTCCAAATGTCGTGTTGTTGAATCCATACGGTGTATCGCCTTTGCAGATTGGCTTCCTTCACTCAATAATATGCATTTACATTTCCTGCAGGTCTCTGCATGGCTTGATAGTGCTTTTCTTTGTAGTGCTGAATAATTTTACATAATTTGAATGTACCACAGTTTATCTTTTCACTTATTGAAGGACATCTTGGTAGCTTCTAAGTTTTGGCAATTATGAATAAAGCTGCTATAAACATCCATGTACAGATTTTTGTGTGGGAATGTTTTCAACTTCTTTGGGTAAATACGAAGAAGTATGATAGCTAGATAGTACAGTATGTGTAGTTTTGTAAGTAACTGCCAAACTGTCTCCCACAGTGTCAGTACCATTTTCCATTCCTACCAGTAATGGATTATTATTCCCGTGGATCTACAACCTCACCAACCTTTGGTGTTGTCTGTGTTCTGGATTTTGGTCATTCTAATAGGGGTGTAGGGGTATTTCACTATTCTTTCAATTTGCATTTCATTGATGACATAGGATGTGATCTTTTCATACACTTATTTGCCATCTGTATGTGGTCATTAGTGAGGTGTCTGTCAGAATCTTAGGCTCATTGTTCAACTGTTTGTTTTCTTAGTGTTGAGTTTGTGTGTTTTAGATAACAGTCCTTTATCAGATATGCTGCAAACCTTTCTCCTGGTTTGCAGTTTGTCTTTTTATTCTCTTGGCAGTGCATTTTGCAAAGCAGGAAATTTTAATTTCAATGAAGTTCATCTTGTCAATCTTTTTTTTATGGACCATGACTTTGTGTGTTTAAAAACTTATGTCAAACCCATGATCATCTAGATTTTTCTCCTGCGTTATCTTCTAGGGGGTGTATAGTTTTGTAGTTCACATTTCGTTCTGTAATCTATTTGGAGTTAATTTTGGCAAGGGTGTAAGTTCTGTGTCTTGACTTTTTTTTTTTTGTCCATGGATATCCAATTGTTTCAGCATCATTTGTTAAAAGGCTATCTTTTTACTATTGCATTGTCTTTGCTCGTTTGTCAAAAATCAGTTGAATATAATTTTGTAAATCTATTTCTGGGCTCTCTGCTCTATTCCATTGATCTATTTGTCTATTTCACTACTATCACATGTCTGATTATTTTAACTTTATAAGTCTTGTCAGTCTTCTGACTTTGTTCTTCAACTTCAAGGTTGTGTTGGCTCTTCTGAGGCCTTTGCCTCTCTATATAAACTTTAGAATTATTCGTCAATGCCCACAAATAACTTGCCTGCGACTTTGACTTGGATTGCACTGAATCTATAGATTAGGTTGAGAAGAACTGACGTCTTGACAATGTTGAGTGTTCCTATTCATGAACATGAAATTTCTCTTTTATTTCATTCCTATTTTTCTTCCATCATCTTTGTAGTTTTCGTTATATAGATCTTGTACATATTTTATTAGATTGATGCCAAGAACTTCTTTTGGGGGGGTTGTTAATGCAAAGGGGATTGTGTTTGTAATTTCAAATTTTACTTGTTCATTGCTGGTATATAGGCAAGTGACTGACTTTTCTATATCAACCTGATATCCTGAAAACTTGTTATACTCATTTATAAGTTCCAGGAGACTTTTGTCGATTCTTTTGGATTTTTCAACATAGATAATCATGTTATTTGTGAACAAAGACATTTTATTTCTTCCTTTCCGATCGGAATACCTTCTCTTGTTTTACTGCATGAGGTAGAACTTCTACAGTAATGTTGGAAAGGGGTGGTGAAAAGAGATATTCTTGCCTTATTCCTGATTTTAGTGGGAAAGCTTCTAGTTTTCACCATGTGGTATAATGATAGCTGTAGGTTTCTTGTAGATATGATCTCTTAAGCAGGGGAAGTAACCCTCTATTTGTAGTTTACTAAGAGGTTTTTATCATAACTGGGTGCTGGATTTTGTCAATTTTTTTGCATCTGCTAATATGATCATATAATTATTCTTCTTTAGCTTATTGATGTGATGGATTACATTAACTGATTTTTGAATGTATTTTTGTTTTGTTTTTATTTTTATTGATTTATTTTTTATTTGCTTTGGGTTTTGAATGTTGAATGACCTTTGATACCTGGAGGAAATTCCACCTGCTCATGTTGTATAATTATTTTCATACATTGATGGATTTGATTTGCTAATATTTTATTGAGGATTTTTGCATTTACGTTCATGAGAGATACTGGTCTTTTGCTTTCTTTTCTTGTGATATCTTTATCTGGTTTCGGCATTAGGATGAAATTGACTTAGAATGGGTTAAGAATTACTCTCTCTGTTTCTATCTTTTGAAAGAGATTTAGTACAAATTTTTACTTAAATATATGACAAAATTCATTAGGCAGCCCATCTGGGCTTGGCACTTTCTGTTTCGGAAGCTTATTAACTACTACTTCAATTTATTTAACAGACATAGGCCTATTCAAATTGCTCATTTCTTTTTTGTGTGAGTTTGGCAGATTGTGTCTTTCAGAAAATTGGTCCCTTTCATGAAGGTTATCAAACTTGTGGGCATAGAGTTCACAGAAGTTCTTTATTATCCTTTAACATCCATGGAATCAGCAGCAGTGCCTCCTCTTTCATTTCTCATGTTAGTGAATTATGTCCTCTCTCTCTTCTGCTCAGTTAGCCTGGTCAGAGGAATGTCTACTTTATTGATATTTTCAATGATCCAGCTGTCAGTTTTGTGGATTTTCTTTATTTCTTGTTTTCAATTGCATTAATTTCTGCTCTAATACTTACTATTTTTTCTTTTGCTTACTTTTGACTTAATTTTTTGCTAGTCTCTTAAGATGATTGATTTTAGATCTTTTTTTCCTAATACATGCACTCTTTGCTATAAATTTTTTCTAAGCACTGCTTTTGCTATAACTCACAAATTTTCATGTCATGTTTTCATTGTAATTTAGTTCAAAATATTTTCAACTTGTCTTTAGAGTTCTTTGACACATGTGTTTTTTTAGAAGTGTTTAGTGTCTGTGTGTCTTAGGGTTTTTCAGTTATCTTTCTGTTACTGACTTTTCATTTAATTCCATTGTGATTGGAAAGAATGCATTGTATGATTCTTATTCTTTTACATTTGTTGAAGGTGTGCTTCATGGCTTGGAATGTGAACCATCTTGGTCAATGTTCTATGTGAGCTTGAGAAGAGTGTGTATTCTACTATTGTTGGTTGAAGTAGTCTGTATAATGTCTGTTATATACAGTTGATTGATATTGTTGAGTTAAACTATGTCCTCACTGATTTTCTGTCTGGAGGATCTGTCCATTTCTGGTAGAGGGACTTTGAAGTTTCCAACTATAATAGCAGATTCATCTATTTCTCCTTGCAGATCTATCAGTTTTTACCTTACGTATTTTTTAGTCTGGTGTTAGGAACACGTGTTAAGGATTGTTATGTATTCTTGGAGAACTGACTCCTTTATTATCATGTAATGCCCTTCTTTATCCCTGATAAATTTCCTCGCTTTGAAGTCTGCTTTGTCTGAAAATAATATAGCTACTCCTGCTTGGTTTTTTGGATTAATGTTACCATGATATGCCTTTCTCTGTTCATTTACTTTTAATCTATACATGTCTTTCTATTTAAAGTGGGCTTTTGTAGACAAATTATAGTTTGGTCTTATTTTTTGATTCACTCTGACAATCTGTGTTTTTTGATTGGTACATTTAGACCAGTGACATTCTAATTGAATATTGATATATAAGATTAATATCTACCATATTTGTTACTGTTTTCTATTTGTTGTCTTGTTCTTTTTTTCCTGCTTTCGTCTTCCACTCTTTTCTTGCCTTTTTTTTTTTTTTTTGAGAGGGGGGAGGTTTAATCAAGCATTTCATATGATCCCTTCTACTCTCTTAGCCCATCAGGTATACTTAAAAAAAATTTTTTTTTTAGTGGTTACCTTAGAGTTTGCAACATACACTTACAGCTAATCCAAGTTCATTTTGAAATAACACTGTACAACTTCACAGATGATGTGAGTACCTTATAATGATGAAATAATCCTTATTCCTCCTTCCTCTCCTTTGTATCAATGTTGTCATTGATTTCTTATAAATAAGTGTATGTACAGGTCTGAGTTTCTGACCTTTATTATTTTCCTTCTCTCTAAATAACTTCTTTCAACATTTCTTGCAAGACGTATCTCCTGGTGACAAATTTCTTCATTTTTTAAAAAGTACTTGCCTTTCACAAAAATAACTTCATGAACACAGAATTCTAGGTTGGTAGTTTTCTTCCTGCAGTATTTTAAATATTTCATTCCACTCTCTTCTTGTTTGGTTTCTGAGAAAAAGTTGAAGGTAATTCATATCTTTGCTCCTCTAAATGAGTGTTTTCCCCTATGGATTTTTCAGGATTTTTCTTGTCTCTGATTTTCTGCAATTTGAATATAATTTGCTTAGATATCATTTTTTAGGGGGGGGAGGTATTTTCCTGCTTGGTGTTCTCCGAGCTTCCTGAATCTGTGGTTTGGTGTCTGACATTAACTTGGGGAAATTCTCAGTCATCATTCTTTCAAATATTTGTTCTCCTTCTGGTATTCTTATTACGCATATGTTATGGTTTTTGTAGCCCCACGGTTCTTTTGATCTCTTGCATTTCTTTTTGGTTCTTTCTTAAGATTCCTGTCTTTCCTCTTACCTTGTTCACCAGTTCTTTCATGCTGCCTGCTTTATCTAAGGGAGCCCTTAGCATACTAATCGTAGCTCTTTCATATTTCCAGTGTGATGACTTCAACATCCTTGCCACGTCTGGTTCAGATGCTGACTCTGTATTTTGAAATTATGGGGGGGTTGGGGATTTTTTTTTTTTTTTGCCTTTTAGTATGTCTTGTAATTTTTTTCTTGGTAGCTAGACGTGATGTCCTGGGTAAAAGGAACGGCTGTACATGGGCCTTTGGTAATGTGATGGTAGGTGTTGGGGTCGGGTAAAGTTCTATAGTCCTGTGATGAGTTCTCTGTTGTTTAGTAAGTCTGTGCCTCTGAATACAAACTTCACAAGTGCTTTTCATTCCTTTCTCATAACTTTAGGTAAAACAGAATGACCAGAGCTGGCTGGAGTTGGGTATTTCCCTTCCCCTAGGTCAGTTAGGCCCTGATAAAGCCCCATCAAGGCAGGATCTGGTTCAATAGTTTGTTCTGAGGACAGACATTGTTGGGGAAAAAAAGTGTTCTGATATATTTCAAAATGGTTAATTTTCCTCTCCCCTTGCAGGACTCATGAGGTGATTTTTCTCTGATATTTGCTGTGAGTACCTGGAGCAACCCTTACAGGTAAAACTCAGAAAAGGGTGGGAGACCCCTCTGTAACTGGGTTCCTCTGGAGACTTTAACTCTCGGACCTGTCCACGCTGAATCTTTAGCAAATTGTCAATTACAGTTCTGGTTTCCTGCTATGACTGGTTCCCGTGGAGGTTCCAGCAAACGCATTTCTGCCCTAGTAACTTGTGATTCTCTGTGTTCACTTGTCGATCTCTCCCATTTGGGGCGCTGTGGTTTGCCCTGTGACCTTGAGGCTCCTACAGATCTCGGAAGAGTTGTTGATATTTCAGTTTGTTCAGCTTTTCCTTGTTGTTAGAAAGGAGTGGTGACTTCCAAGCACCTTGCATGTGGAACTAGAAACTGGAAGCTATGCGTTATTTTTTATTATTTAATTTGTATTAATGCAATGTGATAGGAAGCTAAATAAGTAGTTGTGAGGAGTATAATAAATCAAACATGGTGTGCCTCTCCTAAATTGGGTTTTTAAACACATATTGAACTCTAGTACCAGTTTTGGGGAAGTGTTAAATAAAGAATTATATAAAAATATTCAGAACTCTATTAATTTTTTTGATGTAATTGTTGCCGGACAGGGGCCTGGCTATGAGGGGGTCTGCCTAGGGCCAGCTGTAGTGTGTGGGTTCTTGGCTTCATGCAGGAAACATTTCACAATACAAGCCCAGCTGACTATGAGGATACATTTATTAAAGTGGGAACAGTGAAAGCCTAGGCTGGGCTGCTGAGCTTACTGGGAAGTCAGAGAAAAGGGGCCTTAGGGACAGGTTCAGGGGATTAGCCTGGGACAAGCTGCCAGCTGCCCATTGCCTGAGAGTTTAGGAGATGCATGTCTGTGAAGAAAGGAGTGGGGGAAACGAAGGAAAAGGAAGGTAGCACCAGCTGCCCTGCTTCCTCCCCATCCCCTCTTTGGAGGTAGAGCTTGAGAGCTCGGTCCTTTGCTTTGAGGTTTTTATCTCTTGCAGGCAGGAACCTTCGGGGAGGTCTCAGGGGAGGCTTTCAGTAGAATAGTCATCAGTTCTCCAGGTGTGCCCTTTCAGGCAGGGTCTTGGTCTCCTCTGATGGGTCAATGACAAGGCAGGGGGTCTTTAGTCATTGCAATTGGGCCAGGTGTTGTTCACCTGGTTTTGTTGTTTTTCTGGGCCTGCAGCTGAAACACAACTGGGGCTTAGACGTTATCTCCAGGGAGAAAGGGACCGGAGAGAAAATGTTAGCCTGGGGGTGAGGGCCTTGTTTCGCCAGCTTTGTTGCTGCCAGGACTTCCGCCCTGGTGACCACCGGCACCTGGCTGGAAATTGCTTGGCTGTTGTGTGCAGCCATCTGTCTCCGTTTTCCTGTTCCACTTGCCAAGGAATTTTTCTAGCTTCTTACTATCCTGTCTCATAACGATAACATTTTTGTATGTCCTTTATGAAAAACATTTTTATTGCTTAATTCACCTGGCAACTAGCATACAATTGTATATTATATAATAGGGGATAGAAAATATTAACCACTTTATAAGATGAGCTAATATACAATTAGAATAAGTATTTTTCAGTCTTATTTGATAAACGATACTGTAATGACCTTGTTGAATAATGCAATGTGAATTTAAAAGAAATCAGAAAATCTTTATTTGCAGATGTACTTTCTTTATAACTAGGAAACATTGAATAGTCTTGAAAAATGTCCCAGTTACTCCTAAAAGACTCAGCATCACCAAGCTATACTACTTTGGCAAAAAGGTGTTTTTCTTTTACAAATATTATAAATATCTGAAAAAGTGTTCATTTTATAAAAACAATTGTTAGTTTTAGTGTTTCTTAACAATGCTGTCTTAACTTTGTTTTCAGATCTCTCTCAGGGAGCAATGCATTCTTTGAAAAAGGTCTGGGGAAAGCAAGAGGTAAAGACTGCCTACTCTAGTCCTGGCTGGGTAGCTCGGTTGGTTTTAGAGCATTGTCCTGATAGGCCAAGGTTATGGGTTTGATCCCCGGTCAGGGCACATGCAGGAATCAACCAGTGAATGCATAAATAAAAGGAACAACAAATCAATGTTACTCTGTCTGTCCCTTTCTCTTTCTCTCTAAAAATCAATGACAAATAAAAAGAAAAGAAAAAAGACTGCCTATTCTATAATATATATAATTTTGGAACATTCCTACAAGTGCCAACATTCCCCTGTATTTCTAATGCCACATACCTCAGTTTTATCAGAATATGTGTAAGACAAAAACAGGAAGATAGAATCTTGATTATTTAACAAAAGGAACTTATCAATTGTCTTTTGCTGGTGCCTGAGGAGTTTTTGTATTCTAGGACAATGACATAGTTAGATTCAGGAAGAATCGTGGGGATATCTTTCTTATGTAAATAGAAGAAAGGCTATCTGGAAAGGGGAAGTGGGGAAGGCAATTTATCTGACATAGAAAAAAGTACCCTGTGAAAGCTGAGAAACTGAAAATGGATTCCCTTAGAATTATACCTCAATATGAAGACCATATCTTACACTTGACCTGTTCCAGTCCCAGCATTGTTCCTGCCACAGAAACTTTGTCTTGACGTTGATTTCTCAGTATCTTATTCCCATCCTACTCTGTATCTAACTTTGCATATTATGTCTTCATCTCTGAAAAACAGGGAACAAAAGAGATCTTTCTAGTTACATCTTTTCTCAACATTCAGGGTCTCTAGCAATGTTGTCCTTCACCCTGGTCCTTCAAAGTCACCATAGTAGCAACTGGAAATTACAATATGATCAAATCAGAATGTTGAGATAATAACGAGAGAGTAAGTACACTTTATTTTTAGAAAATCATAAATACGTGTGCATAATTGGAAAATCAGAAAATATAATAAGAAGATAAATACTGTCACCCAGATATAACTGCTGTGAATAAATCGAAGCATATCTTTAGATCTATCCCTACTTACCTGTGTATTTATCTTAATAAATCTATCTTTGAATTTATATAGTGGTGTTACATACTTTCAAACTGTTTTTGAAATTTAAGCTTTAACTCTCTAACGCACTAAGAACACTTTTCCATGTTAATAAACACATCTCCACAGCATAATTTTTAATGGCCGCAGAGTGTTCCATTGTATGGCTGAATCACAATTTGACTAATCAATTCAGCGTAGTATGTGATTCACATCCTCCTAGCTAAATCTTCCTATACTCCCTAAATTACTTCCTTGGAAGTTACTCCTAGAAGAGATAATCCTGTGTCGATATTTAAGTCTTTCATATACAACCTCCAGAAAGGTTCTATCAGTTGTACACCCCCAAAAGGAGCGTAGGGGAGCCTCCTCAAAAGATTACGTGCTTCATTTGAGGAAAATTAACACATCAACTTTGGTAAGGAATGTGTGTTAAAAGTAAGAAACTGTGTAAATTGTATACTGATTCATGTGAATGTAAATAATCTTTTTTTCCTATATGGAAAATTATAGAGACTTTTGGTTTTCCTGCCTCTGTTAGTGGTCTCTCCTTAGCTCCTGTATTTATAGGTTTTATAAATAGAGCTTTAAATACCTCCTGAGTTGTGGCAAGCCAGTCAAGATAATTATTCTGCTACACATGAAAGCATGTCTTGCTCTCAGCACCCAGATTGTTCAAAGCTTTGATTAGCTATCCAGGCTGCAGAGAGAGTCCTGAAGTTTGGCTTATTTTCTTGTTTGAAAAAAAATTGCTAACTTAAATGTCAGGAAGTAGCAGGGGCAGATTTATAGTAGCAAACTATTAACACAACTTAGAGGAAAGCTGGTTTTATATTCATTATTGAACATCATCATGGGGTCAAGGCACCAATGTTCCCAGTGAGTCCAATAAGTAGTTATTGCCTGAAAAACTTCCTAGCAATGATGGTGATAGAAACAGGATATTGAGAGAGGTTGTAACACTCTTTTCCCTAAAACGTCATTATAGACTCCCACGTTAAAGGCTTAGATAATGAGTTGAATTGTCATTAGTACAGGAGTTATTTTCTTTCAACAATTATAAGTATGTGAAAAAGGTACTATGAAACAATATGATTGATTAAAAGACTGTCTGGTGCTAGAATAAGACCAGGGAGAATATGTGTCATAGAAGAAATATAACTGGACTTGAGTTATTCATCTTTCATCCACTTAACAAATATAATCTTATCCTCACATGGCTTCAGGTTAGGGAGAAAATGGATATTAAAAAGTGAAGATGTTTTTAGCTCCAACCTATAAAGAGCTTGGAAGTCTTCATTCCCATCATTACAACAACAAAAAAAGTTGAACCAAATGAACATTAATGACTTTTCTTGGATTCATCAGAGAAATGAGGTCACAGGGCTAGATGTTATATGGGAATCTGGAGAGGCAGATGACTTTGGAGACCTAGAGCTGACGTCTGCTTACCTGAAGCAGAAGTTAAACTGGTATGAACATTTAAATGGTGATATTGACAAATCTTAATGCATACACATCTTGAAGAAATCATTTAGGAGGTCAGCAGACCCCAGGGTGGAATGCAAGCTCTAACTGTATTACGAATGAATGAAACAACCTTTCTGAAGGGATTGGAGAGGGGGATGCTGACCTAAGGAACACTGGAAATGAACGGAATTTGTAAAACTAAAGGCCAAAAGAAAACCTGTACATAAGCATGACGGTTGATAAAGCTGTTTCCCACGGGGGTATGAGTTAGTAATCCCGATACCAGTATACATGTCTATTGGAAGTGAACAATTAAGTAAATGGATAGCAGATGGTGGGACCCAGGTGTCTTACTGTTAGAGTGGGAGGTTATAGTGAATCAGGGACAAGAAACTAGAATGGTTCATGTGCTAATGGATTAGAGTTAGAGATCTCAGCAGGACTCGTGTTTAGTTTAATATGGACTAGATACCAGTGACTATATATATGTAGTCTACAGTATGACTACATTTGTGCTAGTATACACACTTATATTTGCTTATTCTGTCAGTTGAGAGGGCCTAGTAGTGATGATACCCCAACAGCAATAAGCACACTTAGCACCCACATCTTGGTTTCAATACAATTTTCCAATAAAAGGAACAAGGACTCCTCGGAGAAACAGTTGATTCTAGGGCTGAGACAGGAAATATACACAATAAGCCTGGAGCATTATATAGTGCCAGAAATAAGAAAGTGCCAAAAACAAAAATAAAAGCAACCCCTGTCTACCTGCCCTGCCCAAACACCCAGTGAAAAATCATTGAAGGGTTTTAACCAAAACATTACCATCATTTTTGGAAAGGATTCTGGCTGAAATATAGAGTGTGGATTAAAGGAGCACAAGAATGTATGTTAGCTGGAACGGTTAAGAG
This sequence comes from Desmodus rotundus, assembly GCF_022682495.2. Lineage (NCBI taxonomy): Eukaryota > Metazoa > Chordata > Mammalia > Chiroptera > Phyllostomidae > Desmodus > Desmodus rotundus. The sequence continues at coordinate 20,727,641 of NC_071394.1, forward strand.
GCTGCTACAGTGGTCCAGGTAAGAGATAATGGTGGCTTTGCCCAGAGGTGGGGAGCAGACGAGAGAGTCGATGGACTTAGAATCCCAGCTCTCACATTAACTAGCCCTAGCTAGCAATTCGAACATGAGAAGTTGTTGACTCTGCTTCTTAACTTCTTCGTCTGTTTTAAAAGTGACATTTTGGGCAGAATTCAACTCATAGTTATCTCTAAAACACTACTAACTTTCTACAAATTAGCGATGGGTGGGTGTTGTTTTAAGAAATAACATTACAGCGTATGTCATAAAAATTGAGAAGTAATTTTCCTGTTTAATAAGGCATCGTGTTCTGTTGTGATCTTCACATTTTTAGTGCTGGAGAAAAAATCCCGAGATCAATGAGGAAAGGTTAATTGAGCTGAAATTATTTAGCTTACATAAAAATAAGACTAAGTGATGATTTGATGACTATTTTCCAAGAAGAGCAAAGTTATTGAAAAAGATGTAGCTAATTGTTCTCTCTTTTCGCAAGGGTTTTAATGAGAAGAAATGACTCAATTGCTAGGAAGGAGATGGGAGTATTGTTAATGGTATTCGTGATACATCCTAACATGGACTGTGGAATTTCCATGCCTGAAACCTATTAAACTAGGTCAGACAATTATAAGCCTTAAGAGCTGTGCATTTCCTTCCTGAAGAAAGGTGTTTGAAGCAGAAGGCCCTGGAGTTCTCTTTCAACCCTCTCTTTCCACCAGAGAAGGGATGAGAATTTGCTGTTGCTTACTTGGTGATAGCTGATTCCATCTTGTTCCTTAATCCTTACCGTACACCCGACCAGTCTGGATAATTACTCCTGCTTTATAGGTAACAGATGCTTCTTTTTCTTCACTTTTCCCTCCTCTTCCTTGGAAGGAGCGTCTTTTTGGATGTGAAGGGAATAACAACGAGGCCTTCAGAACTGCTTGTAAATCTTTTTATGTGCAGCAGTTAAACTGTAGTGACAAACTGAGAGGTGCAAAAATAAAACTTTATTCCTCATTTCTGTTTGGTGGTGAAAAATACCTTTTTCTTTCCCCATGCTGAGAAAACTCAGTCATTTCCACTTAGAGCTCCGTCTCTGTAGTCCTGATGCCTCCTCATCTCCTTGAGTGGCATCTGGGATTAGAGCCTATGGTAACCACGGGGATTCCATGGTCTGACATTGCTCTCCTGTCCTGAAGAGTGCCTTGTCCTAGCAGGTCTGGGGGGACAGGCTCCTGCTGCAGCAGCTGACCGTGTCATTTCCACCACAACCTTCAGTGTTCTGGAACCACGATCTCTATTAGCCTTATGTCAGCCATGAGCTTTCTTTTGGCCTACTGTTCATTTCTCTGCCTCTCTGGGGACCAGAGAACTGTCACATGCTGGCCATGTGGCCTTAGATCTGGAGGAGACTTGGAGGATGTATGAGTTCCACTTTCTCTTTCTACCTGTCCTTCACTCGTTGTTCCTCCCCTCTCCAGTGTCGCTTGGATGCAGGGCTTCTGTAGGAGGTTTGAAGTCTCACTGGACTAAACCCTGGGAAGGAAGCTCTACTCTCAGTGCCCTAGTATCTCTCTAAACTCATCTGCCACCTGGGATTAGAATGGGGTAGAGGAAAGTGTGGCAGAGACTTGGGTGTTCTGACACCTAATGCTTTTGCTTCTCTTTCTGAGTTCTTGCCAAACTTCCTCTCCATTCAGAGCCCATAAAAGGTTTTTATCATCTGTCTGGGTGTTGAGAAAGCTATTCTTGGGCCATCGTATGTTCTTCCTGCTCTTTGTCTGAGTTTTCCAGGCTTTGCTCTTCATTAATAAAGCCAAGCTTTGAGAATTCCCCCCAGGTCCACCACAAACTTCCCAAAGAAACACCACACCACGCGCAAACTATTTTCTTATTCAAATGCCCGGTTTTATAATGGAAAACCACTGCTTTCAAGATAATTTTGAAATAACCCTCCCAAATTTGACACTTTTTTCTTCCTTGACATTCACTCTTCTAAGGCACTCGGCTTTGTGCTCTAATTTTTGTTTTAAGTAATTTTGACATTGAAACATAGCATACATATAGAACAATACAAAAAAAAGAGAAAGAATACAGCTTATTGACTTACTACAAAGTGAACTCAAGTGATACCACCACCCACATTAGGAAATAGAACATTCTAGTACCCCAGGAAGTCCTCAGGCCCCTTCCAGATACTATTCCAACTTTAAAGGTAACCAGTGATCCAACTCTTAATACTATAGATTAACTTTGCTTGCTTTTGAATTTTATATAAATATGATCATGGAGGACGTACTAATCATGTCTGACTTATTCAGCTGTTCGTTATACTTGTGAGAATCATTCCTCTGGTCGCGAATAGCAGCAGTTCCTTTTCTTTGCCGTGTATCCCATGGCATGGCTATTCTACAGTACATGGATCCATTCCATCACTGACGGATATTCATTCAGGTTGTTTCCAGTTTGGGGCTATTGTAAATAATAACTCTAAAATCACACTTGTAAATTTGATTTGGCACACAGGGTATACATTTCTGTTGGGTGAATTCTCCATCGTTTAATTGGAGTGCTTAGTTTAGGTACATTAGCTTATTACTTTAACAGCTTTCAATCTTGTCTTCTTGCCTTTTTCTAATGCCTTCTCTGTGCTATAGAGTGCTTTTTTTCTAAAAATCAAACCACAATTCTGCCATTTATATTTCTAAACCACTTCAGTTGTGTCCTATGCATCTGGGAATAGGTTACAAAACTCTTTCTGTGGCCCACACACAAGCCTTCTATGCTTAGGCTTCTGCCAGCTGGATCTTTCACTCTGTTCTAACCAAACCTTGTTCACCTCTCCTAAGTGTGCTCTTCACAAACTGTTTCCTCTGCTATAAACCCCACTTTCTGTCAGTCCCTGATCATGTCCTTCCCCACCCCTCACTACGATTTTATCTGGCCAACTCCTATTCGTCCTTAAGTCCCAGCTCGTCACTTCTGAGATAACACTGAAGGTCGAATTATCAAATTCAGAGCCTACAGGCAATTGCTATACTCAAGTGAAATGTGGAGAACCCTGAGCCTGTCAACAAAGTTATCAACCAAGTCTGTTCTTACCATATTAGGGCTGGATTAGAACATGTGAGTTTCTAAATGATGCTTGAAAGATATGCACAATGGGAGCCGTTGGAGTTATGGGACATTTCCTTTATCTATCCCATTAATTACATAGCTTGCATAACGTGTTCTAGCGAGCTATAAATTCCATGTTTAGTTATAGTAAGCCGACTAGATAGACTGTAGGTAGACCATCTCATACACAGGACTCCACCATTCCCCCCTAGAAAATACCATTAGGTCTCATGTGTCATCTCTTTCTAGGCATCCTCCAGAGGAAGAACATAAACTTCAGACCTGCTGCTAATCTTTTCCTCCCCAACATCCTAATGTTAGGATTTCTGACTCTAAATCGGGACAGATGTCTCTGTTAATGCTTTCATGATTTCTTGTGTTTTTCCTATCCAAATGATTTCTGATGTATTTGTAACTTTTTGGTTACTTGTTATCTATAGCCCCTCAATACTGTGAATTCCATTAATATGGTAATTATATATGTTTTACTTACTGTTGTATTCCTGATGCCTAACACCATTACCGGGACATAGTAAGGACCCAAAAACATTTGTAAATTATCAAACTGTTTAAGTGTATTTGCTTCTTTAAAATAAGGTCATTTGTTTGGTCAACATGACTTTGTTGGTTTTTAAGCTTGTTTGAATGAAGTTTTTTACGTATAGTTAACTTTGATAAATGAGTCTAACAGGAAAAAAGATTCATGGGTCTCTTGCACAAACCTTGTCATAATAATTAGATTTTTTATTCTCGTCCGATATAAGGGTTAATATGTCATTGGCCTTTCCAGAGATAGATTACGTACTCCCAGACGTATTTCTGCTTTCTTCATTTCATTGTCCTCCTTTTTTGTTATTTTCTCACTCTTCTCTATTTTCCCCCTATTTCCACTCACATCTATTTGCAATTTACATTTCCTTAATTGTCTTTAAAATCCATTTTCTTTCTTTAGTTTTTGTCATCCCTTAGGGACAGTTTTAACAAATTAAACTCCCTTGGCATTTAAATTTGAGATAGAAATAGCAAGCTTCTTGTTTGTATGACTGGTGTTTTATTTTAGATCTAACTTTGTTCTGCAAAGGCTGACCTGCAGTATATCTGTGGGGTTGACTGATAAGATTATAAGACTGATAAGAGTGAAAAGATTCGGCTCTGGCTGTTTCTAAATGAAGCCACAAATCTCAATGAAAAGGGATATATTTATTCATTTATCTGGATTCAAACAATATCTCACATGAATACAATTCATAACAATAATAAATTGATGTGACAGCTGATGATTTCTTAAACAAGCCATTCATGAAGAACACATGGTTCTGACTGCTATTACGTAAGTTCTTTTGAATTTAACTTGGGAATGCTTTCCTGTGCCTGTACTGGTTTCATTGAGCCGGTTCTTTTCTCTGGCATATTTGTTAGCATCATGGACTCTTCAGGGTGAGCTGCAGAGAAAGCTCTATTTTAAAGTGCTTTGTGGAGTGGCATTTGTCTCAAAGAAAAGAAATACTGCCTTTTTTGTCAGTAGCAAACACTTTTTCTAAAGTCATTTGGAAAAGCAGCCTCAAAGATGCTACAATACAGGGTGTGTGTAAAATAGAGGACTGAGCACTATTCTTCACGTTTTTAAATTAGATTTTATTTATTTATTTTTAGAGAGAGGGGAAAGGAAGGAGACAGAGAGGAGAAGAAACATCAATGTGTGGTTGCCTCTCTCACGCTCCCAGCAAGGGACCTGGCTGGCAACCAAGGCATGTGCCCTGACCAGGAAACCGAACCGGGAACCTTTTTGTCCACAGGCTGGCACTCAATCCACTGAGCCATACCAGCCAGGGCTGAGCATTGTCCTTGACTCTGCTAGTTGTTCCTGTTCTATTTTTGGTATTTCAAGTGCCGGAGTGGGCTTGATCAAGTACAGAAATTACTGTTCTGGTCTTTCTTGGACAACAGCCCCTGCGAATACCCTTCCCTTGTCCACCTAGAATAAGTTTACCAGTCAGCAGTGGAAGGTCCAATCAGCTGTGTTGCAGTTTGTGTTAAGAAAGCAACAGGACTAAAATTCTTCCTTTAATAATTTCCTTTCCTAATTGTCTGATACATACTATTCTAGGAACCTGTAAAAAGAGGATGGATGTATCTTGGCATTGCCATCAGGAAACTTATAGTCAAGAGAGAAAAACAGGCATGTAAATAAACAGATTACAATATAAGTGCAGAAAAGGTATGTTCTGTAATTATAGAAAGAACATACAGGAAGAAGTTATTAATTCTTTATCCAAGCTTCCATATGAGGTTATTTCTAAACTGGGTTTTGAAGGATACATAGGAGTTGTCTAAATAAACAAAGGGGTGGGAAGAAGGAGTTAAAACCAGGATTCTGATTACAATGGAAACCACAGAATGAAGACTTCTACTCCAGCAGTAATGATGGCAGAAGTGGATGAGCGCAGACATGGAAGATGCTGCTGTTCCGGGGATAAAAAGGCTTGTCCATAACCCAGAGTTTTATGTACCAATGCCCAGGGGGCGGGAAGACTAAGTTTGTACGTGACTCTGTCTTAGACAGTACTCACAGATTGAAAAGAGTGGAGGAAAACAGAAGAGTAATTCTAGAGATCACATGCAAATCTCTTCCCCAAAAAATGTAGGACTGAATACGTGTGTGGGTAGTCCACACAAAATGAAAATGCTCTGTGACTGATTATGTATATATTCAAATTTCTGTCTTATGGAAAGTCAATTATTTATGAAGTTATATTGGCAAGTGTAAGAAGTAGGAAAATATTAGAGAATATAACTAGTGAAGAATAACAACTGGAAAGGTGAGCTAAAACTAGCCTAATAATTCTATTCTCTAGTCACGGATAGGAGCTTGGGTGGTAATGAATTTGTACTTCCCAACGCCACAGTCTTTTGCTAGGAATGAAAATCCTTCCAAAAGCGAAGATGAATAGCAGTTCCCAAGACAACTCTCTGGAGCTGTCCAAGCAAACCCTTTGAGGAAATTTCCATAAAATGCTAATGATGGCTGCAATTTCGAACCCAGCGAGGAACATAAATAAAAATAAGTAAAATGCTGTCAAAAGTTATAGAAAATGCTGCAGAAATAAGGCATTAAAAGAATGAGGAGAAAGTCTTTGAAGGATTTTCATATTGTAGTTGAATGTGTAAGTGCCACAATTAACTTTTTCAAAGAAAGGTATTCATTCGTTTGTGTTTGCATTTATTCTCTTAATACACATCAAAAGCCCAGTGTGTGCCAGATGCTGTGTCAAAAGCTGGAGATACGAAATGAACAGAGCTCGGTATCTGTCTGCACTGCTGGCATTCATGGTCTAGGTAAGGCCTTCCTGTAACAAGTGATTGATTGCGGGACCCTGAGATAAAAGCTATAATAAAACACAGCGGTGACACATACCAGCCTGAGACGGAGAGTGGGGAGGAAAGCACATTACCTTTTTATCTGAGAGAGCTGGTGAACCGAGCTGCCTCTCAACAAATACATTTAAGTGTGTAGCACAGAATGATAAAAGAGAGCCGTCCTCAGAGGTCTCCCTGAAGACTAAATTAAGTGTATTGATCCTTGGGATGAGCGTCTGTTTATTCCTATGATTTTCCTTTTATTTTTAGAGTGGGTGTCCCATTGTCGATGCACAAAGCTATTTCAGATTCCTAAGTCAAGGTTAAGAACTGTCTTCTCCCCTGGTCACAGTGTCGCTGCACACTCTCTATGCACCATGCACCCCAGAGAGAATTTTTAAGGGGGAAAGCTGGAGAAGATATAGGTTTGGGAGCTTCTGATTCCCTTCCTGAGCTAGATCGTGAAATTTTTATACAAGTGGTAGTCTTATCTGTATATATTCACATCTATGTATATTCCAGGCAGTGTATATGCAATACAACAGTAAAATAAAAATATTTAAAAACCCCAAAACAATACACAAGGACACATCCAGGTAAATCAAAGGAATAAATTAACTGACATGAATTTTGGACATGAACCCATTTCCATTCATGGCATCTCCCTGTTTGTTTAGGACTGGACTGACACAGAGAATTATACAGAAATAAATACTTTCTCCAGGACCTTCAGTGAGGGGGAGGTTTAAGAGTCTGGAATGCAGAATCTGTGTTGCCAGGGCTCAGTCCAGGCAGAGCCACTGGCTACTCCTCGGGAAACCCAGGCCTTAGTTTGCGCATCTGAAAAATGGGGATGTAGTTGCAATTTTTTTCCTTCATAATGTTATTGTGAGAATTACGTGTTTCTTGAACCTAATACATGTGATGACAGTGATGATGAAGAGCCCCCCTAAGCTGTAGGAATGAGGCCTAGCCAGGGGTGCTGCTTGGACCAAAAGCTCTCAAAGTTTTCAGTACATCGGCATCATGTGAGACAGGGCCAGCTCCGTGGCTGTGTGGCCTGTGTCTTGCCCAAAGAAGGGCTCCACGCTTGCTTTACTGCTCAGCTGTTGCCATCCTAACCTTCTTAATTTTAAACAAGAGGAGTCCTGTATTTTCATTTTGAAACGGGCCCTGCAAATTATGTAACTCATCCTGCCTGAAGAGCTTTGACAATTTCCAGTGCCTCAGCTCCTCTCTGCAGCATTTGAGTCAGAATCTCCGAGAATGGGATCAGAAATTCTTCTTATTGTTAAAAGTTCTATAGATGGGTCTCCTATGCAGCAAAGTAGAGAACCAGGGCCTTGGTTTTCTGGTTGATTCCTAGCAGCCCAGGGGATTTTCCCCCCCTTAGCAGTCTATATAACATCGGTGGGGAAGACTTGTTTTTAGCTATGAATTTCCATCACAAGGGAATTAGCATAGACAGGGTCTGGCTTGACTGAGGGTAGTTGGTAGGGTAATAATATAAGTGTAATAATTTGTAGTTTTAATTTGAACATTTCATCTAAAATGTCATATGGCGTGCTTGAGTGTGATATTGTTGTTACAGAATTACATGCCTATGATTTTCTACTAAAAGATTTTATAATAAAGAAGGGGCGTTATTTGTGCCAGTCCCTGTATTCTCCAACTTTGAGGAGTTGTGTCTAATATTAGGGTGCCCACTCTGGGATGCCCACTGATACGACTCCTTGATGGCTGGCCCTGGAGTCAGACCATAGGAAACATTCTCTTTAATCTGGGAAAATGCAGCTTAAAACAACACCTACATCATGTGGTTGCTGGGAGGATTAAATGAGATCATTCATATTAACTGCTTAACAGAATACCTGGCACATAATGTATGTCTCGTAAATGTGAGCTATTATTCATGTTATGATTCCTACAGGTTCTTTTTGGTTTGATTAGCAATGGGATTCTTTGATGACCTAAAAGACTGCTGTCATGACAATACAGGAGTGCTTGTATTCGAAGTCCGTATCTCGCTATTCTTTAGAGTATATAGACATATACAAAGCATCTGGCCAGAGGAAGTACAGTGGCTGATACAAGCCACACCACAGCACAGAGGCAAGTAGTGAATAATTTACTCACCCTGATAAGCTGCAAAATTATTAAAGAGTTTTCCAAAGCAGCATCTGACCTGGTTTTTCAGACCTTCCTCTTTTAAAGAAGACATGGCTAATTGGAAAAGAAAAAAATGTCCCCGGTCCTTATGCTCTGTTTATATCAAAACATGCCATCTGCCATTACAACAAAATCTCCCCATCATCAATTGATGTACTTAGGTTTGTCCTTTGATCATTATTGATCTTTTTTGTTGTTTATTCTGATGTCCTTTGTTTTTTTCTAGGAAAATGACAGAATGCATGTTCTAATTTACTTTGTTCAGAGCTTCCGATACTGCTGTGATGCAGATAGATATGTTTTAAGCCATAGAGGAGGATGAGGACAAAAGGGAAATATTGGTATTTTAGGGCATAAGCAAACCATAAACTTACAGCCTAAATTTTATTGTTTGAAACTTTAATTTTCTCTTTTCCTTCATTTGAGGGAGTACATGGCATTTTGCTAGTACCACTGGGGGGAAAAAGTTATGAATGCCTTTTGGTGGAGAATTACAAAGAACTGTGTAAATACTACTTTAATTAGAATTCAGCAAGGGAGCCAAAAGACAGACATTATTTATCTGCCTAACACCTGGCTGACATGTTTCCTTGGCACGGGGCTTCTTCACCTGGCAGCGTTTCAGGAGCACTTGGTGAGCTTCAACAAATCACCCCGATCTCCGGCCCTACCCTGGACCAGTGAACCTGGAATCTATGGGGATGGCTCTGGGGATCATTTTTCCCCCTTTTAAACAGACATTATTTAGAGCAGTTTCAGGTTCACAACAAAATTCACCAGAAAGTACAGAGAGTCCCCATATACCCCCCACCCCGACACCTGCACAACTGCCCCCATATCAACACCTTATACCAGAGGGGGACAGTGGTACAATGGATGAACCTACATGGATACGTCATTATCATTAAATGTTGGTAGTTTATACAACAGCTCACTCTTGGTGTTGTACATCCTATGATTTGGACAAATGTGCAGCAAATATTTCCCATTTTCACTGCCCTAAAAACCCTCTATTCTGCCCATCTCCCCACTAACAACTGGCAATCACTGATCTTTCTACTGTCCCCATAGATTTGCCTTTTCCAAATGTCTTATATCCATTTCAGATTGGCTTCTTTCATTTAGTAATAGGTACTTAAGATTCTTCCATATCTTTTCATGGCTTGATAGCTCTTTTCTTTGTAGTGCTGAATAATATTTCATTGTCTGGAAGTACCACAGTTTATTTGTCCATTCACCTGTTGAAGGACCATCTGGATTGCTTCCAAGTTTCAGCAATTATAAATAAAGCTGCTAGAAAAATCCTTGTGCACTTTTTTTTGTTGGATGTCAGTTTTCAATGCATCTGGGTGAATACCAAAGAGCATAATTGCTAGATCATATGGTTAGTATGTTTAGTTTTGAAAGAAGCTGCCACACTGTCTTCCAAAGTGGCTGTACCTTTTTGCATTCCCACCTGTAATGTTTCCCCACAAACTACCAGCATTTGGTGGTGTCGGTGTTCTGGATTTTGGCCATTCTGATAGGTGTGTAACAGTATCTCATTGCTGCTTTAATTTGCACTTTGTTGATGATATATGATGTGGAATATCTTTTCATATATTTATTTCCCATTTTTTAAAAGATTTTATTTATTTATTTAGAGAGAGAGGAAGGGAGGGAGAAAGATAAGGAGAGAAATATCAATGTGTGGTTGCCTCTCACATGGCCCCCCACTGGGGACCTGGCCTGCAACCCAGGCATGTGCCCTGACTGGGAATCGAACTGGCGACCCTTTGGTTCACGGCCCGAGCTCAATCCACTGAGCAACACCAGCCAGGGCTATTTCCCATTCGTATATCTTTTCTGGTGAGTTGTTTGTTCAAGTCTTTTGCCTATTTAAAAAAAATTTTTAAACCTCTCTCAAGGATATTTTCACTGATTTTTTAGAGAGAGAGAGGAAGAGTGAGAAACATTGATTGCTTGCCTCCCATGCACACCCTAAGGATCAAACCCACAACCTAGTTATGTGCCCTGATGGGGGATCGAACTACAACTTTTGGTGTATAGGACGATCCTCAAACCAACTTAGCCACCCAGCCAGGACTTCTGCCTAGTTTTCAATCAGGTTGTTCAGTTTTTATTGTTGAGTTTTAAGAGTTTTTTTTTTTTAGTATACTTTAGGTAACAATTCCTTATCAGATATATCTTTTACAAATATCTTCTCCCAGTCTGTAGCTTGTCTTCTTTCTTTTGATTGGGCAGCAAACTATAAAGGAAAAAATTCCTCAGGTGATTCTAACATGTAGCAAGGTTGAGAAATTGGACCCCACCTGGAAATAAGATGGATTCTTGCAGAACTGACAAGGGCTGCATGCTTTAAGAGTTTGAGAAAGTGCAAAAGCAGTTGAAAAAGAGACTCTATTTGATTCTGGCTGAACTCTATCTGTGAGCAAACAATAATGTTGCTATTGGGTTTAAAAAGTACACAAACGTACTTTCGACCATGTAGGCACAAGTAAACCCTTTGTCAGTAGAACTTTCTCATGCTCAAAGCAACTTCAAGGCTGCTAGCTCTGTGTCCCTGAGCAAATTCAGTGCAAAACAGTGTGGCTTATTTTCTTCTGCTGTCTCATGTTTAGGCTTTCTTCCCTTAGCTCGGCCAAGTTTGAGTTCCCCTGTGCACCTCGGTTAGGCCTGAGCTCCCCTGACAGGCAGCCACAGGACCTGTCTTCATTCCCCAGCTGACCGCGGCAAGCTGTTCTTTGTTATGGTCTGTGCGAGGCACCCAGAGTTCCTCACTGCTGCCTTCAGGTTCCTGAGGGACGTGATATTGCCACCGCTGAAATGAATGTCTATGTCTGAACGAGACTTCTGCTTTGAACCCCCACCTTTAGAGAGCTGCCAGCACAGTTTAGAAGGAATTGCAAAGGTCTGCTTTCCAATCATCCCTAAAAGTTCCCATCAGTGTGGAAATGCCTTGCTTCCTCTGGGTATGCCACCCTGCTTCCTGTTAGAGTCTGAAACCAAACAGTCCCCTCATCTACAAAGGCAGCTCTTATGGGCTGACTTTATCTTGGCTGTGACTCCGTAAAGGGAGAGTAGGAAGGGGAAAGGACAAAGGAAGAAAGCATTTAATTTTCAATAATGTTTTAGAGGGATTTTCCCAATATAAATAATCTGACTTAACCTTGGATCCCTAGTTATATAAGTCAGATCACATCACCCCTCTTCTCAGAACTCTGCAGTGGTCTCCGAACTCACTAAGAAGAAAGTCCAAAGTCCTCATCATGGCCCACAATGCTCTGTGGGGTGTGCACTTCTTGGGCTCCACATCACAGTCTCCTGCTGCTCGCTGATCTTCCATTGCATTGGCCTCCTAGCTGTTCCTGGCACACACTGAGCACCTCAGATTTGATTGCTCTTTTCAGGTCTGTAAGTCCCCAGAGGTTGGCATGGTCCATCTTTCTTTTCTTTATGGGAGGAAAAAGCTGACCCCCCTTATTTAAAACACCATACCTACTCACCTCTCCCACTCTCTATCCCCTTTCCCTGCTTTATATTTCTTCACAGCACCCATACCCTCCTGGCACACCATAGAGTCCTTGGTTTATTGTCTGTCTTCTACCACTAAAATGCAACCTGCATTATAGCAGAGGCTTTGTCTTGGCTCTGGCTGCATTTCCAGTGCCCCAGCCAGTGATTATCAAACCTACACTGATAGCAAGTAAAATTGCAGAACATGTGTGGAGGGATCCTTCAAATGAAACCCTTAGCAGAGATCTCTTTCCAGAACACTTAGGACGGCTGTCCGACATCCCTCTTGAATGTCTCAGCATGTTAACAGATTATTAGCCACAGTGGGGCAGGAACTCTATCTATTGTTTTGTTCATCAATTTCTCCTTAGCACCCAAGATAGTGCGGGTCTATAGCCTGTACTCAATATATATCTGTTGAATGAATGTTCAAAACTGAACCTTTCCCCACCCTTACCTCAACCATAAACCTGGGAGTCAACCTTGACTTCTCCCTATTCATCTTGTACATCAAATCATATATCAATTTTTGTGGGTTGTATCTCAATTGTATCTATGAAATATATACACCTCTCTCTAATCCTATGGCCATTACTCTAGTTTAGACTTTGCGTATCTACCATACTCTTAGTCAACAGAATTTCTGATATAAAAATATCAAAGAGTATGTATTCTAGAAAAAGAACTAGGGAACCTTTACAGAGATGTCCCTAATGGAAACAGTCTTTCGATTTTTAACATTGGGAACTTTATAGCATGCGTTTTAGCTATTTTAATGCAAGCCACAGATTAAGGTTGTTTTGTGGTGGGAGGTTCGGGTAGATATTTTATGAACACTGCCTCAGAAGATGCGTGTTCAGGAATGACCTGTGGCTATACTGCGCATGAATTATGACAATGCAACAGACCACTCTGACCTTTTGGTCTATTGACTAAATGGAAAAAAAAAAACCCTAAAACTCTCCATATTAAAATGTGTGTTGAATTTTCTGAAGTTCAGCAAGAGAGAGCAAAGAAACTGCCTTCCCAAAAGGCTTTCTCTAAGCTTCGAATAATGAGTCATTTGGAAGGAACATATGTTGCATCTAGAAACGGACTAGTAGGAGAAAAAACATTTGTTGGAAGGTAGAATTTCAGTCTATGTCACCAATAGTTTCTAAGACTACAATGAAAAGATTAGATCCAGCTCTCGTGGCCACCAAACCAATGGTCTGCTGTATCATGCCAATGTTATTGTTTTGGTTCTAGTACAAGCTCTTATCTTTAAAATTCTCCTGAGAGAAACAATTAGAATGGAATCGTGAATGTCATCCTCATTTGATTATACATCTCTCAAAATTCTTTTCTCTCAAGTCAGGGTGCATGTATATTTGATTTTCTGAACTATAGCTACGTGGACAATTACAAGGCCATATTTTTAAAATAGACTCTCAGTGGCATTATTATGTGGTAAAAATGTAGGAGACTGTGCAGTCAGGCCTAATTTGAATCCTGTCTGCCACTGGTGAGCTCCGGGAATTTGGAGTTATGTCCCTTCAGCTGAATGGAGTTGCTTTATGCGCGACACGGGAAACATGATATCTGCCTCATAGATTCGTTGTAAAGAATCCATAAGCATTTGATGTGATTATTACAGAGCGGCTCCAAATGTTTTCCCTTCCATCTTCACAAACTTCAGGTCAACTCTAATACAGACTCCTCATAAATACCCCGGCAGGCAGGGCAGGGGCAGAAAATGATATTGACAGAAATGCATCTTGCAGTGGTCCTCACACCCCATGGGCAGCCGCTGTCAGACGTTGTCTGCTGATGGATGGGGCTTTAGAGGGGATCCAGTGCACTTGACAGTCCGCTTAGAAAGAAGAAGTTTTATTAACCTTGTGCTTGGCATTCGATTGTTCCTAAAAACACCAAATAATTAAGTGCTAATATGCCCGTTATTTACTGACTGACTTTTATGATTCAGGCATTTTGTACAATATTTCATTTAAATGTTAAAACAACCAGGTTTCATTTGTGTTTTTTATCACCCCTAATTTAACAGAAAGAAGCCCTGAGATGCAGACCTGTGCTTATTGAAAGTAAGCAGCAGATTCAGTGTTAGACCCAGGCCTATCTGCTCTATGACGGGGCCTTTCCACTTCACCACCCTGCCTTCCCGAATCAGGCCCTTTGTGAAATGTGTTGGTGTTTCAAGGCTACAGAATTATTTAACACACCCAAATGTGCATATGTACATTAAAATTTTAAGAATTCATTTTCCTTTGCTTCATGCAATGTTCATTTCTAACACCCACATATTGTCTTTCTTATGTTAAAAATTTGATTCCAACTTGATGTCTAAATAAACCAACCTCATACTTCTAAACTGTATTCCTCCTTCTTTTCCTACCCCTTCCTTTCCTTCTCCTTTTCTTCCTTTGGTCATTGCAGTCCATTACATATTATATATGCATTTACAATACGACCATGTATGTGTAAAAATGTATCAAAGAATTACAGCTGTCCTGTCGAACATGGCCTCCTTTCCAGTTTTACCTGTGACTAGCTCTGGCCATTCATCTCGTAAACAATGGGCACATCTCTGACCTATAGCAGCCTGGACCAACACTGCTTCCCCGTCTTCTTGTTGATTGGGACATGTCTGACCCAAGCCAAGGGTCCAAAGCTCTTCTAATTTAGACGTCTACCCTCTAAATCAGGTGTGTCAAACTCATTTTCACCAAGGGCCACATCAGTCTCGCGGTTGCCTTCAAAAGGCCGAATGTAATTTTAGGACTGTATAAATGTACCTACTCCTTAACTGTTAAGCAAGAGCTTGGCACTGCCTCCGGGTAGAAACTAGGTGCCGGGCTGGATAAAACAAGGGGGAGGGCCGGATTAGCCCTCGAGCTTTGTGTTTGCCACCTGTGCTCTAAATGAAAGGAACGATAGCTAATAAGTTCACGGGCAGCTCTTCTGTTTCTTCTGCAGCAGCAGATTTTATCTAAGTTTCTTCTACTTGGGAGTATTTCACTAGCCATTGAACTACAGTCTACGGTGGGGTTTATTCCAATGGAAATGGATTCCCATGGGTATATTGGGTTGGCGAAAAAATCCTTATGGTTTTTTCCATAAGATAAAAGACACATTTTTCATTTTTACCAATAACTTTACTGATTTGGATATTTTGAGTATGTCAATTATCTCCTGCATGGTATAATGTTGATTGTCCTCAATTAATGTCTCAATTGTTACTAACTTCAACTGGTCTCCCTGACCGTGGAGCATCATCCAGTGAGAAAGCTCCACCACAGAACTTCGCAAACCACTTTTGACACATTCCGTCAGTCACAGCACCTTCTCCATACACTGCACAAACCTTCTTTTGCATTCAGTTGCATTTTTATCTTTCTTGAAATAATAAAGCATAATATGCCAAAAATGTTGTATATTTTATTCCACCTGCAATATTAAATTGGCTACACAAAAATAAACCAATTTTGATAAGTTTTTTAAAAAACACACGCTGGTATGACAGCTGTCACAATATAATCTAACAAAATTGTTTCAAATGAAGTTAAAGAAAACTAAGTGCTACTAGAGCCGTCTTATGGAAAAATAACAAATGAACTTTTTGGCCAAACAAATATATGTTCAGTTCTGGACTAAGTTTTTTGTCCAGAAAAAAGGAAAATAATAACTTTTAAATGAGAAACAAAGGAATATTTATATTAAACTTTAAGAAATTAAAATATTAATTAAAAGCAATTTTCTCTTGCTCTTTTCCATGAGAATGTGTAAAGTGATTTACTTGGCTTACTGATTCCAAGGCTTCTAAGGCTTGATTTGTGTTCGGTTATCTCTCATTCACTTAAATATTCCTGTGGGATAATTTCATGAGGTTATGCAGAGTAAACAATCACCTCTGGCCTTCTTTATACTGCTGCCAATGTAGTAAAAGTATATGTTAAAGATGAGGTATGCTACAAAAGTATATACCTAAAAGAGTATTTTAAATAACGTACTAAGGGGAAGTGAAGGATAATGTTCTAGTTGGTAGCATCAACTTATCCTAAAAATGATGGAGGTCACCAATGTTTCTAGAATAAAATCCTTAAATACCATGACATATATATGATAGCTATATGTCCATATTTCAAAAATAGTCCTCATTCTCACATCTTCTGCTGCCATAACAAATACAATGTGCTTTCTATGGCAAATGTCTCAAGTTTTGGAGTAAGGAATGCTATCAAATTATACATGGATAAAACAAGAAATAAACCAAACCAAAAAACCACAATGAAATCCAGTAATTTCCTGTTTATAAGAGACCCGCTCAAGTGGAAAGAAATCAGGACAGCGAAATACTAGAAATAATAAGATAAAAATACATTATGAAAACATTAAAGTAAAAGAGAGCATGCCAGTATTAGTAGAGAAAACGTATTTCTATGAATTACTATAATGTATCTTTTATGGGATGAAATTATTA
Source organism: Desmodus rotundus (assembly GCF_022682495.2). Lineage (NCBI taxonomy): Eukaryota > Metazoa > Chordata > Mammalia > Chiroptera > Phyllostomidae > Desmodus > Desmodus rotundus. Next base: position 20,744,277 of record NC_071394.1, read on the forward strand.
AGTGAGACATAGATATTGCATATTTTTTAGGTCAAAAAGATTTTTATTTCAAACAAATATGTATGGCCTATATATATCTCAAGGCATAGCTATAAAATATGTAAGCAAAAATATTAGAAATACCAGAAAAAATGAACACATCTTTCTCAGAAATTAAGTGATAAAAGTACAAAAGAATATAGCAGATTTAAGTAGTGTAACTATCACACTGTACCCCATATTGCTGATTGGGGTCTGAATACGTACAACCTTTTTGGAGGTCAGCTGAGCCGTAGGTATGGACAGTTACGAAGCACATGCCCTTTGACCCAGTAACTGCTTCCGTAGACACAGATCCTGTAAGATCGCTGGGGGACGAGTGTGAAAACATCTTCACGATGCCTACCACTCATTGAAGCGTTGGTTGTGCTGGTAAAACGCTAGGAACAAGCCACTTGTCACTGACAGATGACTGTAATTAAATCATGGTACAGCCCTGCAGTGAAACAGCCTGCGGTTGACCAGTGTTCTCCTACTTGAACAATGTATGTATGTTCTCTAAAGCGACTTTAAACTAGTTCCCAAGGCAGCATGAGGCATATCTACAGACTTTGAAGATAGGAAGTTATCTTAAATGAAAAAAATCAAGTTACAGAATTACATTTGATACAATATTTGTTAAATATTTTTTCATTGTTGTTCAAGTACAGTTGTCTCTATTTTTCTACCACACTTTCCCCACCCCACCCACCCCCACCTCCCACCCTCAATCCTTTCCCTCTATGGCTCTGTCCACGTGTCCTTTACACATGTTCCTTGATGACCTTTCCCTTTCTTTCCCCTGTCATCCCCTTCCCTTCTCCCTTCTGGTTACTGTCAGCTTGTTCTTTATTTCAATGTCTCTGGTTATATTTTACTTGCTTGTTTCTTTTGTTGATTAGGTTCAATTTATAGGTGAGATCATATGGTATTCGATACAATATCTTTTAAGAAAATAAACTCAAGCTGATATATTTCTTCTCTTTCTCTCTCTGAGTGCACGGAAAAGACTAAAAATACATACCAAACTGTTAATGGTGGTTAACTTTAGTGTTTGGATTAAGGTGAAGAAACATGAAGCAGTACTTTTTTTTATTCTGTATGAGTTTGCTATGTTTTATTTATGTTTCAATATGATTGTGTTCTTTAGTTATTTACTTTCTGAAAAAAAATTAGAAAAAGATACTATTACTTTAGGATTTATTTTTAATATTAAAAAAATTATCCTAAATGGGAGTTATGAGGTTTAAGCAGCAGACCAAGCCATACTTAAACCAAATATATTAATATAAAATGAGTCCTTCATTAGTTATCTCTGAAACCATGTACTTTATATGCATGAGAAAGTCAAAGATCCTTCATTAGCTTTTTGACATGTTATTTGTCACTCTAGCTTGCTGTAAAATAATGTTATTTATCTGCCTGCTCCTTGTAGTACTGTGGACAGAAAAAGTTCAGCATTCATTTTATCACATATGAAAAGTGCCCCATAAGAGGATTTAATAGTACAAGCCAAGGTACCTCAAAATTCACTACAGTTAAGGGCCTAGGAACAAAGCAGAGGAGAAGGCAAGAACTACCTTTTGTTCCAATGTAAAATACATAAATTCCTAACATGGAGGGCAGGAATTAACATCCCCATTTTACAACTGAAACAAAATTTGAGGACTTCAGTAAATGAGAAAATCTGAGTATCTTATCCTGACAAGTGGCATATTAACATATTTTCTTATTGGTGATAAGACTTCCCCAAACACCAGGAACCAGGGGAAGGAATGAAAGGTATTGAAGAAGGATGCTTGCACTGATCTGAAAAAATGAAGTTCGAACTAAGTGAATAGCAATTCATGTAGGAACAATTACATTATACCAAGGAGTTTAGCTGTCAACAATTTATCATGGGAGGGGGACCAAAGTTCTGCCTGCCCAGAGCGCTATCTTCTTTCTTCCTTTCTGAAGGTCCTCTTGGAGTTGCTTGTATTGTCATTCTCTCCAGAGGGATCTAGCAAATGAATTAATGGCTCATCGGATGGCATGGTACTTTAATTGCCTTTATAAAATGACATTTTATTTGATATGAGTGTCGGTATCTGGGGCTCTACCTGCTACAGCTCAGTGAGGGATCACATTGCGAAGTAGTTAAAGCAGATTAACATTCATAATCTGCAGCTGAGTAATGATTAAGTGGCAGAATAAGGATTCAGATCTGTGTCCTTTGAATCTTAATTCTGTCTTTATTGATTTACATCACCTATCGATTCTTTTCCTTCTACTCATTTCCTGAAATCATCTTAACAATTTTTCTGCCCATTAACATTCTTCAACATCCTCAGGCTTGTTCGTATCTCGTGCTTTTGCCCATAAAATTCTCCTTCCCTGAAAATGTGTTCTTCAGCTTGTTTCTCTATCTGCAGATTTTACCTATTTTTAAGAACCTTTCTTAAATGTTGTCTCCTTTTTTGTAAAGGCTGTCCTAGCATCTTCAGAAAGAATCTACCACTTACCCTGGGATTTCAAAGCTCTTTGCAGATCTCTAGGTTAAAAAGTGTATTTCATTGAAGCTGTACATATATCAGTTCACAATTAAGGAGAGGAGTGGCCTTGACCTAGCACAATGCCTGGCACATTGTAGGTACTAAATAACTATTACTTAATGAATAAACTTTTACTATTATTACATTCACTGACACTAATTAGCATGGGTCCATGAATTGGAGAATGTGTAATTTAACTCTCAGAAGCTAATATTATAGGCATCTGATATCTACAGGATTTATAAACTCAAATAATTGCCTTAATCAGAGATTTCCAACTGGTGTGCCACAAGAAATTCTAAAACACGCAATACTTGACTATTCAGTCAGGGTCACTGACCTCTTTTTCCTTAGATGGCCAAATAAAAAAATGACAACTGCCAACACAACAATAATCATCTGGTGTAAATGAATCAAAATTATACCTGGATTTTTTTGTCGGATTGGCAAAAAATGTATTGTTTTGGTGTGCCGCAGCATTTGAGTAATTCATTTAATGCGCCATGAGATGAAAAAGGTTGAAAATCACTGTCTGAAATCACACAGTCTTATAAAAAATTGGCCTTCAGAGTCCAACAGGCTGTGCTTTAACCAGATGACATCAGTTCTTCCATTCAGCAAAATGAATTTTAGCTTGAACAATCATTTATTCATTTCCTTACAGAGCTTAGATTAGACACCCGCAGACTATTCAATCACTCTATTTCAATTCTATCTGTAATGTTGGGGGCTGCTAATTTAGTGGGGTCTCAGATGGAAACCTACTTTCTGTTCCCACCGGGGGTTCAGGTTTGGGCACGCCCAGCTGTGTATGAGTGGCTGACAATGCAGAGTCACCAGCAACTGTCTTTTCCGAGGTGACCTAAAAGCGCAATTATGAGAACTCACCACAATGAAGAAAGAGTTGAGAAATGAAGTCTTGGTGTGACTACAATGGAGTATTTTGAATTTAGCAGGAGTGTGACTTCTGGCCCAACACTACTGGCGTCAGTTAAGTAATCAGTGAACTCAGACCATAACCGTTTTTCATTCATATTACATTTGACCCTTGAACAATAGGGAAGGGATGGATAAGTGCCCCAACTACCCTTGAGCTACTGGAAAGGGAGGTGAGGCCCCAACTAGCCAAGCAGTCCAAAATCTGTGCATAACTTAAGTTGGTCCTCCAATACACAGGGATTCCTAGCTGCCAGTTGACTCTTGAACAGCTCAGGTTTGAACTGTGCATGTCAAATGAAAAAATATGCATATAAGAGGACCTGCACAGTTCAAACCCGCATCGTTCAAGGTCCAACTGTCCTTGCATACTGAGGACAGAAGTATTTAAAAAATTTAGAAACATCCTTTCCAAAGTTGCTCAAAGTGTAGAGGTACCCCTGCAGTTTTCTAAGTGTGTGGGCAACTTCCAGGTGATTCTTGGTCTGCAGCTCCTCTCTTTTCAATATCCATTTCCTTAGAGAAATTATCTCCCCACATGACTACTAAGCTCAGGACTGCTGGCTAGCTACCTGGCATTCATCATCCCTTCCGCTTTCCCACCAAAATCCTGATTTTGCTCAGGTGTCCATCTTTGCAACATGCACTCTGCCTGATTAAGAAGACGCAGACATAATCCCCGGAACCAAGGGTGGACAATAATTAGCCTAAGGAATAGGCTTGGGGCATTCTCTTGGCAACTCTTACTGAGGCAGAGGCGTGCTTCTGACTTTAGCTGGCTCAATCAGACTTACATGTCATTATTGGGTAGTATTTTTTTTTCTCTCTCTCTTCATCTGGATGCAAACAAGAGACCATGCTGCTACAGTTGCTTCTGGCAGCCATCTTGTGACCAAAATAAAAAGAATCCTTAGGATAAGGAAAACACTCAGGCCAGCAGAGCAGAAAAATAGAAAAATCTGGATCCCTGATGTCCAATCTTGAGCCACTGAAACAAATTACCCTGCAGTCGACTGCTGTATTTCTTATTATGTGAAATAATAATGTCCTATTTCCTGATAAGTCATGGCTTCTGATACTGCAATTAAAACTGTATCAACTGATAGATTATAGGAACAGCTAATTATGAAGACTGAGAACATAAAATTTTGTGTTGCACTCAAACAAAACAAAGTTAAGCTGACTCATTTAGTGGTTTACATAATTGCTATCACACTACATAATAACAAGATACAAATTATAGGCAATTCACACAAATGACTAATTTTCCAGAGAAATGGTAGAAGAAATGTAATAAAAAGCATACTTTTTTCGAAATTGTGGAGAAAAATCTTGTACTCTGCTTACTTCTAGGAAATGGAGAAATTGATGATCAATAATCAGCTCCCAATTGGAAAAAGCCAGGCACTGTTCTAGGCACTTTTTCCCCAGTTGGAATCCAGCCATCATTAAGCAATAGACACAGAATCACGTAGAACTGTTTCTGTTGGCATGTGTGCTGGAGCTAGCCAATTCTGAATTAAAATAGCTAACGGAATACACATTTTTCTTACTCTGCTTTATCCAAGTTGCACACCTGGATTCCCCACATTCCTCAAATTAGTTATCTTAGTTTGTCAGTCCTTCCCAGTGCACAACTATTAATGACCCAAGGAGCTGGTTCCAGAGGGATTTCCGAAATCAGCCCCACGCAGTGTCAGAATCAGTCCTTCCACACGAACTCGCAGGCTCTGGTGTTAAGGCTCAGTTAAACGCCCAGCCAGATACACTTTTCAAGGCAAGTTTATTTCAGGTGCCCCATTGCTGTTCCTCATCACTGCAAGCTGGTGGGAGCAATCCCAGAGAGCCTATCAGGTCACCCTAAGTTCTCATCTCAGGTCACAGCATGGGGCTGTCATTCCTTGTCTCCCTGAAGTCCTCTGGGTTCCTGGGTGCCTCTCCTGAGACCCTGACCTGATCATGTTACAAAAGGTTTTGTTTCACACAAGTCTAGGAGTTCTTACTTTCCTACACTGAAAATAGCAAGCAGTTTGCTCAAGTGATCTTCACTTGACAAAAGATTTTTTAAATTCACATAAAATGATATTGAAATTATACACATGCTTATGTGCATGTGAAATCATACCATCGCACAATGCTATATCTTTTTAATTATCTTACGGAATTCCAGCTATGAGAATTCCATAATGTACTCAATCTTCCAATAATGAATTTTTAGATTGTTTCTATTTTTTGTCTCATAAATATTTCCTTGCAATAAACAGCAGATACAAAAGTTAAAATGCTCCTGTAACTTTTTAAAAAATTTAATTAGATATATTGGGGTAACATTGAATAATAACATATATAAGTTTGAAGTATATAATTCTATAACCCATCATCTCTATCTTGTATTGTATGCTTACCACCCAGAATCTAGTCTCCTCCTGTCACCATATATAAGGGAGGACCCCCCAAAACCTGGAATTATCTTCTGGAGGTCAAGCCCCTTGTAGTAGAGGCTTCCCCCACTAGCCGACTCTTCCAGGAGCCCATCTGTATCAGTGCACCAGCTGGCGTTGTTCAAAAAGGCTGCGTTAGGCTTCAGTGAATTTATTTTGAAGACTCTTTCAACAAGTTTGCGCATTTCGTGAGGGGAGATTGACAAGCACACCTGCCCACACCGAGCTCAGTGTTCAGCAGTTTTTGACAGAAACGGCCTGAGTCCCACGCCCCACCCTCCCTATTCATCTGATCTAGCCCCAAGCGACTTCCCCCTCTCCCTAATGAAAAAAGTCTTCAAAGAGAAATGTTTTACCAATGTGGAAGAAGTGAAACAAAAAACACTTTTATAAAAAATTAAATGCAGAAGCACTGAAAGGCATCAAAATCAACAAGTTCAAAAACTGTTTTGAGCAGCGGGAAAAAAGATCTCTATGGGTGCATTGCATCAAATGGAGAGTGCTTTGAAGGTGACTGAAGTTTAAACATGTAAGAATAAATACACATTTTTTATAAATTCTGTTTTTTAGGTCCCCCCTTGTATTTGACCCTTTTAAAAAAAAATTTCAAACTTAAAGAATGAACTCACAGAAATTCAGGATTACTGTGAAATAATTTGGAGACTGCCTGCCCCACCAAATTCCTCGGCCTTTAGTGTCCCCTCATTGCTTTCCCCAAGGTGACCCTTGAGCATGGCCTTGCTCATTTCTCCCAAGGCTGGAGTGCTTTGAAGAGCCCAGCCCAAGGCCACTCTACTTTCTTCCTCAGTGTGTCTTAGAATCCACAGCTTGTCCTGCCCTGCTCTCTGGTGAAGCATAAATTGGTGAACACATGCCGGTTTGAGTGTTGGGAGCAGGTGGGAGTTACAAGCAGGACCAGGAGCTGTGCTGCATGTGGCCAGGGATGTGAAAACTTTGGGAAAACCCGCTTTCAGAGAGCAGATCCCACACTTTTCCTAGGTGCCTGTTAGCCAAGACATTCTACTTTATATTTCCTCTTTCTGACCCAGATGAGCATTTCAGCAACTGCACCTGAGCTGCTGGTTTCACTTGTTTTTATCTTTTATTTGAAAACATCTAAGCTTCCACATTTTTACTGAGCTCAATGGCTCCTGCCTCTGTTCCTCCTTCTGGGCTTTCCTGGATCTCCCAGAGACCTGGGTGCTTCTCCTGCATCTGACTCTCTTGGTAACGAGGAGGCCACGTTGCTCAGTCATTTATTCAGTTATTCATATTCATAGAACATCGTAAAGGCAATTTTCTTAATTACAGTACTGGATGCTGTGATGCATTTCCCAATTTTCTATGTGTGGTTTCATCTGTGAACCAGGCACCCCGCTTGAATTCAGCACTTTTAATCGCTGAAGAATTTTCTCCAGGAGAAGTAATATATAGAGAGGGAAATTGACTTCCAGGATTCTGTCTAAAGAGTGATTATTTGACTCTGGTCTTATTTGGTTCAGGGGGCCTGGCTGAGCTGCTGCTTTCTGATTTGCATGTACAAACCAAAATTCAGTTTCTGGTTTGCCTTCTGCATTTGCTAATAAAAGTTCTGTTTTGTATTTACCTGCAGGTGAAGATTTAGAGCTCACTCTCTCCTGAGACGTGTGAAAGGAGGGAGTAATTTGACGGTCTCTAACCACGGACAGGGTAATGCTGCGTTCAGCCTTTCACCATAAAAATGAATTTTGCACCCATCGGTTAACAGGTCAGGATTGGGGGGAAAGTGGAATGCAGGTAGACCCTGTGGCCTCTCTCTTCATGCACTGAAAAATCAGCATGTCTAGGTTGGCTGGGCTGAATGCTTTGTGAGTTCAGGTCAGTCTGTAGCTTTTCAAAAGAACAGCTCAAAGGAGAATCAATACCACTGAAAACATTTGTTTTTAGCACTCTTTTTTTTCCTTGCAAAAGGTGGTAGTGCTTGTAAAATGCCATTTTATTTTATCCATTTTAAAAACTGTAGTTTTCAATTACAGTTAGCATTGAATATCATTTGAACAGCTAAATCTCACTGTTTGATTTCAAAATTCCATTTTTATCAGCTGTCAGTTGGTCAAATTAAGCAAACATTTTTCTTTTGAGTCATTTATAGTCTAATGACAGCCAAATATATTCATTCTGGCTCTCTCCCTCATTCGCCCCGTCTGAATGCTTGAATTGACTGAAGCTTGAGAGACAACCTGAAGCCATAGGGGATCATGTCTGACACTGGTATTAGGAATTGCTTGGGGAGGGTTGAACTCAGATTCGAAGGAAGCTCAGAATCCCTTGAGTCTTTATTTTCTCCTTTAGCATTTGGTTTTTCTAGTCCAAGAAAGAAGAGTAAATTAGCATGTGTACTTTGTTGCTCAAACTTCATCTGTTTTCAATATAACTGTAATTTTCATGGAACCTAAACTGGGATTGCATCCGCTGCTCTGGTGGACCAGTGCCCTTCATTGCCAACCTTCACGAGCTCATCTGTGTTAACGGGGAAAAAGATTCCAGAGGCAGAAGTTTTGTGATGAGTGTTTGAGAACAGAGATGAGGGGAGGCAGAGGACAATGTGGTATTGTTCCTTAGCCTCAAACTCAGGCTGGATCTGATCTTCTAGCAGGAGAACATTTGCAGGTGGAAGCTGAGAGCCTGTTTTCATAGGAGTCATTGCCGCGTGCAGAGCATAAGCAGCAACATACAGACCCAAGGTCATTTTTAAAGATGATATCAAGGAGGGAAGAGAGGTGCAATTTACATGGAGCAAGGAAAGAAGTGCAGTTCATTTTGGCAACTCAAAAGCTTTTTACCTATTGAAGTCAAAAGAGATGGTCCTTGGGCAAAGCTATATTCTCGTGGTGAGAACTGGCAGCCACAGCAGCTAGGAGATACTACCTTCTGGTGGTTTTTCTCAGTGAGGGGGCTGAGTTGAAGCACAAGATGAGACGGGTCCTGGGTAATGTGATGCACCCCAGGTATACGAAGGATAACTGAAGTGGAGGCTGAGTCCCTGTGGTTAGGTAGATGGTTTGACTAAGCACCGATTGTGTGCTATGGTGAATGTGACTTTGTTTGTGTCTGCAGATTTTAATTCACTTGGAAACAGAGACATTTCACTCTTGCCACAGGGTACTTTGAGTTAACACCCAATTATTGGCTGAGAAAAATTGCCTTCTTTGCTCTACTTCCATTATTTCAGCATATTTGCATCTGATGTCTTTTTCTAAAGTCTGACAAGAATGACTTTTCTATTCTTCTTTGTTGCATCAAAAATACGAGATGGTAGAAAAGTGGTGTCCTTCTGGAGGTGACACCAAAAATGTGGAAGAGTTTATTTTATAGACCCGCAATTAGAGTTGTGACTTCAGAAAAGCTAGATAGATATTATTTTGATTTTAATGTATATGTAAGTTTGGTTTTATAATTTAGGGTATTTTAACTTTGAATGACACATGCGTTTATGTTGGGGGAACTACAGACTTTTTATAGTGTTGCTAAGGTTATAATGTGACTCTGTAGTCTGGGGTCCCATTAGTCTGGCCTAGGTTTCCATCTCTGCTCATGTGTCCAGAGCCCATGGGCACATTGCACCATAGTGTGAGCTTCCAAACAGGGCTCCAAAGTCAGACAGTCCAGATGCAAATGCTGGTTAACTCTCTGCAAGCTGTGTGACCTTAAGAAATGTACCCATCTCTCTGAGTCACAGTCTCCTCATTTATAAATGCAGGATAATAATAAGACTTCATGGGATGGTATTGGAAATCAAACAAAACAATCCATACAAAGCTAAGAACAGTGCCTGGCACATGATTATTCTCAATTCTTTCCACAGTGGAATTTCTTCGTTATAAAAGAGAATATAAAGTACCTATCTCATGGGAATCTTGTTAGAATTCTATGAGATAATCCATGTAAAACACTTGGCACGATGACCAGGATATGAGATATTCTATAAATGTTACTGATTCTTATGAGTATACATTCTCAAAACAGGGAATCCTCTTTTTGGTAATATGTCCATAGAAAGCAAAGAAAGCTTTTCATGAATTCTTGGTTTGGAGAAAGGAGATGATCTAATTCATGAAAACATTGTTGGTAAAAAAAAAAGTTTCTCAACGTTATCCATGGATTTCATTTGAGAGCCATCTTTAAGGCCCTCACAGCTCTCTATCCCATTTCTCTTCCCCTAAACTAAGGAACACTTTCTCCAGTGTGCACTGCCTGCTTCATCTGACCAGCTGTGGAAACCTCCCCAGAAAGTCAAGGAATCCTTCACTGCCAGGAAAGCAGAAAGCAGTGAACAGCTGACTGCTCACTTTATTTACAAATGTGCATCGTGATAACAATGATGATGATGACGACCTACCTTGTGCCAGGTACGTTAAGTACATTATCTCTACTCTTCACAGCAATCCTGCACAAAGATCTTATAACCTGCATTTTCTAAATAAGGTACAAACTCAGTAAATTGCCAAGGACATCCAGGGAATAAGAAGCAGAAGAAAAATTTAAACCCCAGTCTGACTCTAATGCTTCTTTAGATTGAATTTAGTTTGTGTTCCCTCCAAATTCACATATTGAAATCTGAACCCCCAAGATAATGGTATTATAAGATGAGACATTTGGGAGGTGATTAGGTGAAAAGGGTGGGGCCCTCATGAATGAGATAGGGCCCTTATAGAAGAGGTCTCAGAGAGACCCTTCCTTCTTTTGCCATGTGAGGGTGCAGCAGGAAGACTGCCCTCTGGATGAGGAAGCAGGCTCGCCTCAGACGCCTAACCTGTCGGTGCCTTGATTTTGGACGTGCCAGCCTCCAGAACTGAGAGAAGCAAATTTCTGTTGTTTATAAGCCAGCCGTCTATGGTAATTTTTTACAGCAGCCCAAAGGGACTAAGACAAAGGCTTAGGACCTTTGCACTCTGTGTCTCTTGTACGTCTGTAGGTGGACATCGTCTCCATTAAAGGCGGGTCTCAGTCAGGATGTGTGAGGCTATGCTGCAACCCCAACTACCTGACGTCTCATCGGCTCAACACAGCAGAGGCCACTTGTTGCTCATGTACAGTCTGCTGCAAGTCTGGGTGACTCTCTAGCCTGAGGGGTCAGTGAACCAGGCTTTTCGGCTTGTGTCACCTGTCATAACACATATTATCATTTGCCAGCACGGAGCAAGAGGATGAATTGTGCATTGCCTCTTAAGTACTTCAACCTAGAAGTTTAGTCACAACTAGTCACATGACACCTCCCAGGTGCAGAGGAGCTGGGATATGTAGTCTTTCTGTGTCCATGATGGAGAAGAGAACCAGAAATGGGGATGCCTTACACAGTGCTCAAATAACTTGATGAAACATGGCGGCTCCAATTCCCTTGAACTCTTACAGATTTGTCACCACAAATGTGTCGATTATTAAAGTCATCATGCCAAGTACTTTGCACCCATTTCTCATCCATTTTTACCTAAATCTTTGGTTTGATTGTTCTATAGATGGTCAGGGAAATTATACAGTTACCCCGAGATCACACAGAAAATTGCTATAGAGCTGAGAGTTCAACCTAGATCTGCCTTACTCTAGAGTCTCAAAAGCTTTTGAGACAGTTCCCATTTTGTGATTTGATATTCAACCAGACAGGACTCATCAAGTTCTGTAACAACTGATAAACACTGATAGCATCTTCCCTTTGAATTGATTCCTTTATCCCATTGATTAGAGTTCTGAAAGAGGGAAGTGTCTAATGCCTGACACATTCTGTTTTTGCAGAAGCATATTAGAGATATGAGTTATTTTCCATCACCATAAAGACCAAAACATTTTTCCCTTAAAAGCTCTATATAAGTCTCAGCATATAAAATGTACTAAAAATAATCCTTTTACCTGTTCTATTACAAACCGCATGTTTCACTACTTGTGATCCCAACTATTGAAATCTATCCTGCTACTTGGAATGGATTTTGGTATAAGAACACACACACACAAGATCTTAGTAGAACCATAGAGATGGAGATCACATGGAGGGTTGTCAACAGGGGAGTGGGAGGGGGAGAGGGGGGGAAAGGTACAGAGAATAAGTAGCATAGACGATAGGTGGAAGATAGACAGGGGGAGGGTGAGAATAGTGTAGGAAATGTAGAAGCCAAAGAACTTATAAGTATGACCCATGGACATGAACTATAGGGGGGGAATGTGGGAGGGAGGGGGTGGGCAGGATGGAGTGGAGTGGGGGGTGGGAAATGGGACAACTGTAACAGCATAATCAATAAATATATTTTTTAAAAAGATCTTAGTAATTTTAATTGATTTCCAGAGCATTCTTTCATTCTTAGTTTGGTGGTTAATCAGACTTTTAAAACCAATAATGAAAAGGTTTTTTTTTTCTTTTTCCAATAAAAAGCTTTTTATTTAAAATATTTAAAACATTGATGATCAAAATTTTCAGCACGTACCTGCTTTGCTCTGGCAGGCAGCTGGGGCAAGGCATATTTCTCCTCAACCCATTCTGAAAAGACAGACTGAAATTTTCCTTATCTGAATAGTAATCACATGTTTAAGCAGCTGAGAAAATATCAGCCTAATATTGGTCAGGTCTGTCTCGTCTGTGAGCCTCTGCAGTCTCCTTTCCGGGGCTGGGGTCACTTGACCTCAATTTGCAGGCTCAGTCCCATTTCAGGCTCTCAGATAAGTTGTGACCTCAACTGGCTTTATGTACCTATCTTATTATTGCTATTCGCAGCATCTTGTCACCCATAATTTAGTGTGGCTCTGATTATTTACATGGATGTCTGCCTGCTTAGATCTCTGGATATCACTAAATTCTTTCAGGTGCTGTGTTTGCCTTTTGAATCGGTAAACAACTTTACATTGGACTTCCCGTTATATGTACTGCATCTTGTATTATACAAGTTATATTGTAGGCACATTGTAGGTGGTCACTTACCCACTTGTTGCTTAAACTGAATTATGTGGATGCCATTTCCTGAGATGGACTGGACTCCTTTTCTGTTTCTATAGACAGAGGAGCCCTCACCCCAACTTCTTTCTCAGGGATTGTTTCATATATATAGACAGCGGTTTGGAGGCCGGGTCCCAATCACTCTCCTCTTCTGAATGCCACTCTATTTGACTGTATCATGCCAGTCACAAGACATGGCAATATTAATTTTATGAAAATCCCAAACGTATGTAACTAACATAAGAAATTAAAGGACAGCAATTCACATTCATTATGTCCATTGCTACTTCTTATCAGCAACCAGAAGGAAGCATAAAGTATAGCAGAGATGAATAACACATGATATGGGTAAACTTAGCACATTTGAAAGAAGCTGTAGTTCACCATTTGGCTACAGAAATCAGTATTTCCGCACCC